>NC_089858.1:16613748-16948748 GCF_036373705.1 Amia ocellicauda | reverse complement strand
ATTGCACTTTCTTATTGCTTTTGTATCCTGTAAATTACCCTGCATAAGGAGCATCTGCCAATTAATCAATAAATAATAATAGCCAGTATTTTTTTTTAATCCAGGGGAGCAGAGTCAAGAGAAATATCCTGTCTATTGTGTCTATAGTGGATATACACTGATCAGCCATAACATTATGACCACTGACAGGTGAAGTGAATAACACTGATAATCTCGTTATCATGGCACATGTCAATGGGTGGGACATATTAGGCAGCAAATGAACTTTTTGTCCTCAAAGTTGATGTGTTAGAAGCAGGAAAAATGGGCAGCGTAAGGATCTGAGCGACTTTGACAAGGGCCAAATTGTGATGGCTAGACGACTGGGTCAGAGCATCTCCAAAACTGCAGCTCTTGTGGGGTGTTCCTGGTCTGCAGTGGTCAGTACCTATCAAAAGTGGTACAAGGAAGGAAAAGAGATGAACCGGCGACAGGGTCATGGGCGGCCAAGGCTCATTGATGCACGTGGGGAGCGAAGGCTGGCCCGTGTGGTCCGATCTAACAGACGAGCTACTGTAGCTCAAATTGTAGCTCAAAGTGAATGCTGGTTCTGATAGAAAGGTGTCAGAACACACAGTGCATCGCAGTTTGTTGCGTATGGGGCTGTGCAGCCGCAGACCAGTCAAGGTGCCCATGCTGACCCCTGTCCACTGCCGAAAGCGCCTACAATGGGCACGTGAGCATCAGAACTGGACCATGGAGCAATGGAAGAAGGTGGCCTGGTCTGATGAATCACGAGTTCAAGGTGTTGACTTGGCCTCCAAATTCCCCAGATCTCAATCCAATCGAGCATCTGTGGGATGTGCTGGACAAACAAGTCCGATACATGGAGGCCCCACCTCGCAACTTACAGGACTTAAAGGATCTGCTGCTAATGTCTTGGTGCCAGATACCACAGCACACCTTCAGAGGTCTAGTGGAGTCCATGCCTCGATGGGTCAGGGCTGTTTTGGCGGCAAAAGGGGGACCTACACAATATTAGGCAGGTGGTCATAGTGTTATTGCTGATCGGTGTATTGATAAAATAATGGGAAGCACAGAATTACATTTTCCTTTATTTTTTCTAGACACTTCAAACCTGTGTTTGTTGGGTTGTCAGGGCTGACACTAACAAGACAATGCATACCAGGTGGAGGCAGAATGGGGAGGGGGGACTGAACATAGTGATAGAGAGAGGGAGAGAGAAATGTGGCGTAGTGTGTTTGGAGAAGATGGAAGCTGTTGTATTAGTTGACAAGCTCTTGGTGCTGCCCCCTGCAGGAGTGCTGTGGGTGCAGTTCGCTGTGCTGATGCATGCTGGAGCCTCCAAGAATTGCTGTTCATGCCTCCGGACCTTGGAACACAACCTGAACTTCAGTGGCAGGAAAACCTATCTGGTGAGGGGGGTGGGGGGATGACATGGAAGGACAGAGAGAGTGTGTGTGTGTGTGTGTACAGTGATGATGAATTGTGGGGGGTGATGGTGGGGGGGGAGAGAGAGATGCTGTTTGTGATGGTGAGAGACTGATAGAGACTAGTTTTGAGAGGGGGAGAGCCAGAGAGCGCACAGTGTGAAGCCTGAGGCAGGCTGATGCAGTTTGGGATGGTGACAGGGAGGCAGGGAGAGGAGAGCCTAGAGTTCAAGAGGCAGTGAGAGGGAAGTTGTGTGGAGTAGGGCGGGGCAGAGGAGCTGTGAGGCATTAACTCTGTCTGTGATTCTTGTCTGAGGTACAGAAGCACTACTTGCCCATCAACTACAAGGTACCAGTGCACTATGAGGAGGTCTTCAGGATGTCCAACATCTCTCGCCTGGTGAGTGTCCTGTGGCCGCGTTTGCCTCTTTTTCCTCTCTTGTATTATTATAGTTATTAGCAGACGCCCTTGTCCAGGGTGACAATTGTTACGATATATCCAAAGACTTTTTAAATACAATTACCCATTTGCACAGCTGAGATTCTCTAGTGTTGGAACATTCTACTTATCAGCTGAGTGGCACTCAGAGATTGCCAGTTTGGCAGGATACTGTGACTCTCTGCCGTGCCGAATAAAGGAAAGAAAAACCCTGTAGCCCCAGTATGTTCACATTATTTTCACATTCCTTCTATAATCATGTAAAACAGGTGCTCTGCAGCAGCATTCATGCATTTAACTTAAACACCATAAAAATGCACTGAACCGGTATCTGTAAAATAATCTGGAACAAAATCATCTCCAACACATACATAGAAAGGCACTGTGTTTGTTTTGGAAAGCAGCGGGGGGGAGAGTGGAGTGCTGCAGTGTGGTCATCTTGACTCTCTCTGCTCTTCACTCTCCCCACTTTCCCCTCTCCTCTCTCTCTCATCTCTCTCCATTCTCCCCACCCTCTCCCTTCTCCGCTCTCCCCCCAGAAGAAGCTAAATGTGAAGGAGCAGGATCTGCAGAAATTGTGGCTGTTCATCAGCAAGGAGGTGCTGAAGAAGATTCTGCGCATGCTACCAGAGCAGCACCCGTCCTGGAAGTACCTTACTGACCTGGAGAAGCTTTTCAGGATGATGGAGCAATCCATCCCACTGCAGCAGGTGGGGCTCTCTCTCTGGCGAGGGGAGGGGGGGGCTGGGGGCAGGGGGCAGTGGGAAGTTGTAGATGCTACAGTTGAGTGTACAACATTGTGTTGCCGGGGCAGGTAACCAACAAACAAACACAAAAACTGCAGGAGCATGGGAGGCATTGAGGACTGACTGAACAACAAGCTGCAACCATTCACTTTACCTGGAAGCAGAAATGTGCATACTAAAACATGCTCTGTGTGTGTTCCTGTGTCCGTCTGCCGTTGTTTGTATGCCCGTGTGTCTGTCTGTGCGTGGGCCTGTGTGTCTCTGCGTGCTGTTGCGCCTCTGCATGCCTGTGTGTCTCTGTGTGTATCTGTGCATCTTTGTGTGCCTCTTTGTCTTTGTGCATGTGCATCTATGTGTGCCTGTGGGTCTCTGTGTTTCTCTGGGTGTCTGTGTGCGTCTTTGTGCCTGTGTGTCTCTGTGTGCCTGTGTCTCTCTGTGCATCTCTGCGTGTCTTTGTGTCTGTGGGTCTCTGTGTGCCTGTGTTTGTGTCCCTGTGTCTGTCTACAATTTAATTCCTCAGATGACAGACATACCACAAGATCATTCCACAGAGATGGTGAGGAATATCCATTCGAAGGTGAAGCAACCCAACCCGGGCAAGTGTGTGAAGCCCAAAGCTCTGCTAGACAACTCTTACAGGACCATGAAGTGCCTATTTCCTGATTGCTTCAGTAAGTGTGGGGTCTCACAAGGTCAGGGGGGGTGGAAGCCTTCAGCTGGGAACTCAAGCCCCAGGCTCAGGGTGGCCTCACTAACACAGCTGAGCTCTGGTTGTAAGGAGGAAGCTGGGGACAGACGAAGGCTGGCTGTCTCTCTCTGTCCCTCCCACTATGTGTCTAGCTTCCTGTCAGTGTATCTCTCTCTCTGCCTGCCATGTGATTGTGTTCCCCAACCGGTCTGGGAGCATCTGTTTGTGGATTAATGTGGTTTGGGGTGGGGGGGTTGTGCAGAGACAGGCTGCAGCAGGCACTCATGTAGAGAGAGAGACTCCCTCTCTGGGGACGATGCTCTCCTCTCTTGTTCTCCAGTCAGCAGCAGGGCAGGCTGGGGCGAGTCCTGATAGTGTGCAGGTAATAGACGTAAACTGCCTCTTTCTGCTGCAAATTCTCCACCACGTTGTTCAAACAATACAGGAGCACAGAGTGTCGATACAGCCTCGTTTATTTCAACACTGTAATCTGTAACCTAATCCAGTACATTATTCTAAGTCAGTAACGTAATCAGAATACTTTTAGATTACTTTTGGAATCCTTTTTTTCCTTATTAAAAAACAAAAGCAGCTGAGTTCAAGAAGTGAAACAAAATGTCCTACACATTGTAATATAGATGACGGATTGAAATTGTTTATTTGTATCCACAGTTCAAATTAAGATTTGCGTCAGTTTAATTCTCTTGCATGTTTATACTTTGCAATTTTAAACAAGTGAAACTGCATCTTGATCTGTCCCGGTCAGCAGGATGAACTCGGCAGGGGGGCATCAGAAATGACTAAGGGGGCTCTTTGATTAGGGGGGGTCTGAGGTCCCCAAGGTTCTGGCGAAGTGCGGTCGGTTGGTAAAATTACAGAATGTATCTGCAGCAACGCACATCAGTTTTGTAACAAGAATGCAAAATGTGAGGGGCACAATATTCCAACTGATACCCCACCCGTAGCGCTGGGCATGACCTTGATACCTGTAAACCAACATAAATCAGATATATCGATAATGTGTTAATGTCAAAGAAGGTAGTGGGGGGTGTGGGTGCAGACGGTGTTTCCATCACGCTAGTGCTTACATTATATAAATGTTTCAACCCCCCCCAATTCCCCCCATAATTCGAACCCTGACATTCAGTCATTTTAATGCGGGAGTTGGTTTCAGTTTTCTACTAATCACTGATATTGTGAAACCTATTTTCTTGAAAACTTAAATAGGCACCTTGTCTGTAAATTGTAAGTACGTTTAATGCTTATACAGTTTGTTTTGTTCTATCTGTGAAGATACACGTATCAAGCAACTTGCTATAATAAAGGGGATTTAAATTGTTATCCATGTTATTGTTATCACCTGTTTCAATTCACCGGCACCGAAAACAGTCATCAGTGCAATTAGGGTGTTATTTTTAAGTATCAACAAGTGAGGAATGTTATGCATCTTCTTTCTGCAATTAACACATTATTGATGTCTTACTTCTTTTAAGTGATATCTATCGGTTTGTAAAAGTTTAAAGGTTTGACATGTGAGGATCCTGAACGCGCACCCTCTGTAAAGAGCACGGCATGCCACGGTTAGGACGAGTTCATTCAGTTTGTGCGATGTGTTTTGTTTCAGACTATAAACACGTTGTATGTTGTTATTTTGCCGAGTAAAATCCCTGCTCACACACAGTGTTGCCACAGCGGCCACAGTTGCAGAGCTGCGTGTTACTGGCTAAACAAGAAAATTCAGAAGTTCCTGTAGCTTCCCTCTGCTGGCTAGTGCATTTCAAAGCAAAGAGCCAACCATGAGCACCAAGGAGCCTGGCCTTTTTCTTTGGTCTCACATGACATTTCTTATCTCTTGTTCCTATATCACAACATCCAATTCTCTCAACAAAAACAAAGCGCTTAAATAAATGTTTTCCACTTTCATCTGAAATTGAACTAGCCTACACAATGCCACTGTGTGAATTATTGCACTGGGTTGAGGCAGTCGGGCTTCTCGCAAGAATTGTGATGGTAACCCTGTTTTACATATCAGAACCCCCCCCCCAGGTGAGAGGCATTGAGGGAGATGGGGGGGGTTGTTATATACAGTACATACTGTTGTAGTATCATGGCTATATGTGTACTTGCATAGTAAATGGACATTAACATACACCTGCTTTTATTCTAATGCTACCACTATTGTTTCTCTTTCACAGACGGCGTGTTTCCGTGCATATGTGCAAACAGCTCCAGGGGTAGTAAGGAAAGCGACGGTGAGTCCACTCTGTGTCTGCTGTAGTCACCCCTCTATCCCCCCTTCCAGACCCCCACACACCACACACCTCTTCAAAGAGAGGGGGTGGCAAGTTTGTGCCCATGTGTTCCACCAGCAGCGAAGGCACACAGACAGATGGACAGAACTGACTGCTTTCAAGGGTCTGATGTTTTAGTTTTGTTTTAAATACAACTTTTGAAGAGCAGAAGTTCACACTACAGAGTGGCGTGGGGCAATGTTTCTCATGGCCACAGCTGTCAGTAAAGCATGAAAATCTCATCATGACAAAGACCCACAGAACGATAGGTTATTACCACAGTTCCCTGAAAAAGAAAGACTTCGAAAGACAGCCATTACCAAATGGGAAGAGCCTTCTGACCTGCCAATCTGTGAAAACATGTACCAAAGCTGCCTCTGGCATCTGAAAAGTCTCCTCCTGACCACAGCTGCCTGCCATTTCTTCGTCAGGAAGGTCGTCTGGACTGTACCAGAGCTGTTGCGAGTCCTGACACCTGATTTAAGCCCCAATCCCACTACAAGCTGCTTGTAGTACCTGAGTGCCCAGTGTGGGACACAGTCGGTCAGCCACGTTGAGACGGTAGAACCTCATGAAGGTCTGTTGACCGGACCAGGTTGTAGCATTACACAAGTCTTCAAGCGAGGTGCCATGAAAGAGAGCCCACAACGTGGCCTGTCCCCTGGTAGAGTGCGCTAAGATGTGTTCAGCCATGGGGACTTTAGCAGTCTCATAGGTGAGCCGGATCGCGTCCGCCACCTAGTATGCCAGTCATTGTTTGGAAACAGCCCGCCTTCTGGTGGTAGAACTGTAGCAGACAAACAGCTGGTCAGATCTGCGGCTGTATGCAGTCCTCTCCATGTAATACTTTAAGGGTCGGACAGGGCAGAGTATGTATAGTCTGCGGTCCTTATCCGACGCATGTGGAGGGGGGTGAAAAGATTCCAGGACAATTGGTTGATTTATTTGACATGACCTTGGGTAGGAAGTCTGGGTTCGTCCTCAGAGTGACTCTGTTGTTACTTCCTGAGAAGATCAGACAGGCTTTGTCCACAGACAAGGTGTGAATTTCACTAATTCTCCTTGCTGACTTTATCTCTACAAGGAAGGCCACCTTAAGTGAGAGAAAACGGAGCTCCGTTGTGGAAATGGGCTCAAATGGTGCTCCGCTAAGCCCTTGTAGAACTAATTCGAAGTCCCAGGCTAGTATCCACGTGTCTGGCTAGGCACCAGTTTTGGAAAGCTGACCACTTATAAGATTATAGGGCTCTGGTAGAGGGGGCTCTGGCCAACTGTAGTGTCTCCACAACATTATCTGGCAGTCCCATAAACATTAAGGCGGTGCCTTTCAGGGACCAGACCCACAACTGTAGCTATGGTGGGTTGGGGTGCCACAGGAGTCCCTCTGCTTGACTCAGTAAGTCCTTGCGTAGCGGGATCTGCCAGGGTTCCGCACTGAACATCTGTGCCAGTGTCATAAACCACAACTGTCTCAGTCACCGGGGGTGATCAGGAGGACTTGGGCTCCTACCTGGCGAATCCTCTCCAGTGTCAGTGGAAGAAGTGGCAGTTGGGGGAAGGCATACAACAGTTCCCGCGGCCATGGGTGAGCAAAGGCGTCCACACCCAAGGGGCCCCCTCCTGTCTCCAGTGAGAACCACAGAGGGCAGTGGGTCATCACCTGTGTAGTGAAGAGGTCTACCCGAGTTCGTCCCAGCTTCTCCCAGATCTGTTCCACCACTTGAGGATTCAATCTCCATTTTGAGCTGTCTGGACCTCCCCGGGAGAGAATGTCAGCCACCGTGTTGGACACACCTGGCAGGTGTATTGCCCTTATCGATCAAAGGTTGGCCTGTGCCCACAGGAGAAGTCTGCACGCCACACAATGTAATCTGGGGGGGGGCAAGCCCCCCTGGTGGTTGATATAAGCCACTACTGTCATGTTGTTTGTCTGAACTAAGGCATGTCTGTCTGACAGGACATGGCGGAAGTGGTGCAGCGCCAGCAGCACCGCTTACATCTCCTGTGCGTTGATGTGGACGACCGACCAGAATCCACTCTACATCCCCTTCACTCCTGTTCCATTCCTGACATCGCCCCAGCCTGTGTTTGAGGGGTCTGTGGTGATGAATCCCTTTCTGTGAGGGCAGTCGAGGGGGGAGCCGAGGTGCAGGTTTTCTTGATTTTGCCACCTGGACAGTGTCCTCCTGCATGTTGGGGTCACTGTCTGTGATGTTTGTCTTGCGTTGGGTGTAACATGTAGGCGTTTACCCAACATTGTAATGGACGTATGTGCATGAGTCCAAGGGGAAGGGTATTCGAGGTGGCCACCATCAGCCCCAACAGTTTTGAAATTGGACCAGTTGGAGAGTCGATGTCCTCCTGAATAATGCAAGGCACGTCTCCAACGACTTGATTCTGCCTTCTGACAGATAGGCAAGCATGTTCACAGAGTCTAGCCTCATTCCCAAGAACACTATAGTCTTTGCAGGCTTGAGAGAGCCCTTCTCTGTGTGAACGGAAAGACCCAATGTAGTCACGTGACGTATGACCTGTCGTATGTTCCAGAACTTGTACACCTGACCCTGGAAGGTGAAGCGCAGGTATTTCCTGTGCGCTGGGGGGATGGGGATGTGGAATTAGGCATCCCTGAGGTCGATTGACGTGAACCATTTGCTCGGCCGGATGGACAGGAGGATACGCTGCGCAGTCAACATGCGGAAGTTTCTTTTCTTCAGAAACATGTTGAGGCCCCTCAGGTCAATAAAGGTCAATAATGGGCCTGAAGCCTCCATCCTTCTTTGGCACTAGGAAGTATCTCGAGTAGAACCCTACTCGAGAGTTCTCTGTGGCCACTAGTCGTGTCGCTCGTTTCTCCCGCATCACAGAGATTTCCTGTGACAGAGCTCTTGCCCTTTCGGGGCATCCAACAGTAGTGGTCAGCACCCCCCTGAAGGAGGGGGGTGACCAGAGTGGAATTGGAGGGCGTATCCATGGGTCATCGTCGTTCGCACCCACGTGTCCTGCGTGCAGGTTTGCCATTGGTCGAGTCCGGTCAGTCTGTCGTGTGGTGGTGGGGATGGTGATGGCAGCCTCGTCCTTTGAGGGATGCTCCTGAGGCTTCGCAGGGGGCTTACGAGGATCACTTTTGCCCCTAGGTCTCCAGACGGAGAGCCTGTTCTTTCCCCTTTGTTGCATCTGGCCCCTGCATCTGAAGCTGCCTTGGGCACTGCCGGTCTGTGGCTGTTGTTGTTGTTGTTGCAGGTTTTTTTTGCTCCTAACCCACTGCCTTCCTAGGTGCCGTGGGTAGGGCCAATGGCGTGACTGAGGCTAGCATGATTGCTGCAGGTCAGCATATTTGGAGGCCGTTTCCTTGGCCTAGTGCTCAATGCTGAGGTCTACGGTCTGCCACGAACGTCTGCCCCGGTGTAATAGGAGCATTGAGTCACACAGTCTTCACGGCATCCTGCAACTTGGCCTGTGTCAGCCAGAGATGTCGCCTCACCACAACCATTGCCACCAGAGACTTGCTTATTGCTTTCCCTCCTTCTCTAAGGAGGTCTGTCATATTGGCAGCCATCAGTTCCATTTCCTCTGCGTCTGCCGCTGAGGGGCTCTCTCGTTGCTGCCGGGCCTAGTGTCCCATGTAGAACACGAGAATGGACTGAGTGTCTGCCGCCATGACCGCCAGTGTCTCTGCCATGTAAGCAGAGCATTTTTTCAGCATTAGGTCCGTGGTGTAGCACTGCTTGTTGGGGCACAGGGGCTCCTTCCCCAGCAGCGTGTTGGCCTGGACCAGGCGTGAGACGGAGTCCCCGATGGGAGGGATGGGTCCCATGCCCATCTGTTCTGCTCCCTCCGTGGCGCACATCAGCTCTGCCTGTCATGTCATGGGTGCGGACGCTGGAGGACCGAAACACCTGCACAAAGTCCTGGAAAAATGGGAGTCTTTCCGTGGCCTTCACAGGCTTCTCCCTCGTGAGACAGTCTGTATTTGGGTTCCAGGGAACATCCACCGCTTCTGTTGCCCTGCACATCAACTCCTTCAACTCTGCGCTGGGCCCTGCAAATAGCTCCGTCACTTAGCTGGCTTCCTCCGATTCCCTGTTGAAGGGGGGGCTCCGAAATGTTGGACGTGGAGGCTGTACAGCAGAACCCCTCCTCCTCCAGGAGGGGCAGGGCATGGGGTGATGGCAGGGCCTCGCGCTGGCTTCTAGACGGCTCCCTTCTGCCCAGATCGTGTCCAACATCTGCTTCCTAGTAGCCATTTGGGTCAGAAGGGAAGCCCTGAACTTCTGCTCACCTTCCTGCCGGGGGAAGTCTCCCTCCTCCTTCTGGGGGGGGGGGACTGGCATGGGAGTGTCCTCCATGGAGGCGTGTGTCAAGGTGAGTCATGTCACGGGGAGGTGTGCCTGGGAGAGCGTGGTAGAGCTTCACCGTGGAGGGGGAGGGGGGGTGGCTGACCTCTCTCTAGTTCAAGAACCCCTAAAAGTTGAAGAAGCAGAAGAGGGGCTTCTTCTCATTGGCGAGGGCTGACAGATTGGTGGGGGCCCCCCCACCCTCCAGCTGATCTCCCCTGGCCGATCGTCAAAGCCCTTGAGGAGCTGGGGAATGACCAGCTCTCCTACACCTGGTAGACTTGATGATGTCCACAGAGTGGGTGCAGCCCCCGTCTCCCCTGAGTGCCTAAAGTGCATGCTCACTGCCCAGGCACCGCTCACAAAGACCATGCCCATTATCTGAGGGCAGTCTTGCTTCACAGCGGGAGCAGCGGTGAAATGCTCCTTTTGGCTTCATCTTGGTGGGAAGTTCCAGCTGCAAATCCTCCTCCCACAGCCCTTGTCAGGCAATGCAAACATTCCCAGCTCCCAATAAAGCCTGTCTCCTTCTCCCCTGCCTGTTGGCGTCACAGGTCTTATGGGAGTCGACTGGTCAATGTGGGCCAAGTCGATGTCGAGGGTGGGTTCGACGTCGAAAGTGCGATCCTAGGATCGAATCTCGGTAGAGACACTCTCTCTTCCTAGCAGCAGACTCACATTTTTTTAATAATCTGTAAAGGTACATGGAAAATGTAATCAGGCGCACAGCAGATCTCTGTAGAGGGGCTGAAAGCCAGCTCCGAGCGAGACTGTCGCTGTACACTTACCTCATCCGAGAAGCACACTCTTTTAAGCAACCACGCTCCAGAATACTCTGAAGAGCGCAATAGATATTCCGATTAAAGAATAAGGAAATAAACAGACTCCGAAGAGCTGGGGAGCACATTCTAGCTTTTAGCACACCCGCAAAGTGAAACCCAAACTAAAGCTGTATCACTGGCAAAGTGAATGAAGAAATGGCAGGCAGTTGCGGTCCTGCCAGCAGGGCCCCTAATTGGGCAGCTTTGGTACATGTGTTCACAGATTGGCAGGTCAGAAGGCTCTTCCCAATCGGAAATGGCTGTCTTTCGATGTGCAATGAAATGTGCAATGAAATGTTCTGTATTTTTGCTAGTCCCTTGATGACTCAGTGTGTTGCTCTGCCTGCAGGCCCCTGTCAAAGCTGCACCTCATGTCCCACACTTCACTGATGCCAATCCTGCCGCCCTGTGACCACTCTCAGTGTGTGATGCCCCATCAGTCCCAACTCCCATCTGCCACACGCACATAAGGAAGGGAACCAAAAAGCCCGGCCAACTGTTTATTTTTGTACTATTTATTTTTGTATGTATTGGGTAATTTCTGTGTTAAAGCAGAATATATAATTATATACACTGCCTGTAGAGCAGGGGTGCACAACGTAATCTTAACAAAGGCCAAACTCAAACGGCGGGCTGACAGGTGGGGGGGGAGACATGTCGTTTTTGTTCATTTTTGGGCACGACCCGAGTGGCGGGTCGGATGTTGTGCCCCTCTGCTACAGAAAGTCTACACCGCCTTTTGCTGTGTCAGTACCTCATGCATTTAAATTTAATTTCAGTGCCTCAGTTTCATGTGTTAGGATTTTTCCCCACTCATCTACACACCAGACTCCACACTGTTAAGGGGAAAAATGTTTTTAGTGTGAAAAACGTATATACATTAAAAATACAAAACTGAAAGATCATAATTTAATACGTCTCCTCCTGCCTGAGTTAAAACTTAGTGGACGCTCCTTTTGAATCTCCTGAGTGTATTTTTGCAAACCTCAAATGGGATTCGACGTGCTTTCTTGAGTACCATACAGACCACATTGGTGCAATGCTTGGGATATTGTTGTCACATGCACACTTTGACCAGTCTTGGCCATAAAAAACAGATGTCCTGATCTAGCCACCTTCCAGTTCTTCATATTCATCTTGACCATGCTCAAAGGGATATATATCTTTATATATGTTAAAAAATATCAAAGGCCTTTTTATATATATATATTTATATTGATATGTTTTAATACCCATCCTCTCATCTGTGCCTTTCAACAACTTTGGCCCAGAAAGCTCCTTGGTGCTCATGGTTGAGTCTTTTAAAGGCACTATCCAGCACAGGGAAGTGATTTGCTTAAATCTGAACTAATTTAGGATTGCTATTAAAAGGGGGATGGACATCCCACAGATGCTCGATTGGATTGAGATCTGGGGAATTTGGAGGCTAAGTCAACACCTTGAACTCGTGATTCATCAGACCAGGCCACCTTCTTCCATTGCTCCGTGCTCAGTTCTGATGCTCACGTGCCCATTGTAGGCGCTTTTGGCAGTGGACAGGGGTCAGCATGGGCACCCTGACTGGTCTGCGGCTACGCAGCCCCATACGCAACAAACTGCGATGCACTGTGTGTTCTGACACTTTTCTATCAGAACCAGCATTCACTTTTTCAGCAATTTGAGTTACAGTAGCTCGTCTGTTGGATCGGACCACATGGGCCAGCCTTCGCTCCCCACGTGCATCAATGAGACTTGGCCGCCCATGACCCTGTCGCCGGTTCATCTCTTTTCCTTCCTTGGACCACTTTTGATAGGTACTGACCACTGCAGACCGGGAACACCCCACAAGAGCTGCAGTTTTGGAGATGCTCTGACCCAGTGGTCTAGCCATCACAATTTGGCCCTTGTCAAAGTCGCTCAGATCCTTACGCTTGCCCATTTTTCCTGCTTCTAACACATCAACTTTGAGGATAAAATGGTCACTTACTGCCTAATATATCCCACCCACTGACAGGTGCCATGATAACGAGATTATCAGTGTTACTCACTTCACCTGTCAGTGGTCATAATGTTATGGCTGATCGGTGTATATATATATATATATATATATATATATCACACACACAGTGAAAGCAGTCTAACAAACTGCAGTGCTGTGTAAGATAGTGGGTGAGTGATGCTGTTGGTGCATTGTAAGTGAGTCTGAGCTTGTGTGTACATATCTGTGTAATTCTGAATTAATTCTTACTTAATTTCTGATGTACAGCACCCCCCACAACATCCCCTCCAGCTTCAGCTCCACCATCCCAGTGTTCACTGCCTGACACACACTTCACAAATTATGTAGCTTTAAAGAGCCATCGGTAAGGGACCCAACTGGACAACTGTTATTTTGAATGCGCAACTGTCTATAGGATAATATTGTGTTGTGTGTGTGTGTGTGTATGAGAGAGAGAGAACTAATTTTACATGTGAGTCAGAGAGAGATAGTATTTATTTTCCTTTATTGTCTCTGTAAAAGCTTTGTGTAAATGTCATGCTAATAAGGCTAGTTTTTAATAGTTTTCAATGAAATATATTATTAAGGGGGAGTAAGATGCTGTAGTTTCCCTCCTTTGATTATTGTGTAACTAAAAGTATCGTGTATGATTAACAACACCATTGTTACACTTGTATTATAGTGTAACTAGAATGTATATATATATAAACTGGAGTTCTTTTTTCGGTGTATTGTTTGAGTGAGTGTAACAGCGATCTTTAAATAAAATAATATTGTAGTAATCTGGGACTGCACTGTGTCTGTCTGTGTGTTGGGGGGTGGGGCAGTTCATGTGCTGTGTGTATAGTTACTGGGAAATATAAGAACCAGGGTCAGGGGTTAGTCCCATGCGGGAACAAGGGGGCACTGTGATTGGGAGAAATTGACATAAATAGGGCTTCACCAGTTCCTTCTTTTGATCTGGGAGTCGTCCAGCGTCAGTCCAGGGTTGGTGCCTTGCTGCAGCTCTGTGGCCAGCTGGTTGGTGTATATGGTGGGGCTCAGACTGCAGCCCTGCCTCACCCCTTGTCCCTGGGGAAGGCTTCAGTGCTTCTGGTGTCTTTCTTCACGCTGATCTTGCAGCCTGTATACAGTGAGGGAAAAAAGTATTTGATCCCCTGCTGATTTTGTACGTTTGCCCACTGAAAAATAAATGATCAGTTTATAATTTTAATGGTAGGTGTATTTTAACAGTGAAAGACAGAATAACAACAAAAAAATCCAGAAAAACGCATTTCAAAAAAGTTATACATTGATTTGCATGTTAATGAGGGAAATAAGTATTTGACCCCTTCGACTTAGTACTTGGTGGCAAAACCCTCGTTGGCAATCACAGAGGTCAGACGTTTCTTGCAGTTGGCCACCAGGTTTGCACACATCTCAGGAGGGATTTTGTCCCACTCCTCTTTGCAGATCCTCTCCAAGTCATTAAGGTTGCAAGGCTGACGTTTGGCAACTCGAACCTTCAGCTCCCTCCACAGATTTTCTATGGGATTAAGGTCTGGAGACTGGCTAGGCCACTCCAGGACCTTAATGTGCTTCTTCTTGAGCCACTCCTTTGTTGCCTTGGCTGTGTGTTTTGGGTCATTGTCATGCTGGAATACCCATCCACGACCCATTTTCAATGCCCTGGCTGAGGGAAGGAGGTTCTCACCCAAGATTTGATGGTACACGGCCCCGTCCATCGTCCCTTTGATGCGGTGCAGTTGTCCTGTCCCCTTAGCAGAAAAACACCCTCAAAGCATAATGTTTCCACCTCCATGTTTGACGGTGGGGATGGTGTTCTTGGGGTCATTCCTCCTCCTCCAAACACGGCAAGTTGAGTTGATGCCAAAGAGCTCGATTTTGGTCTCATCTGACCTGAACACTTTCACCCAGTTCTCCTCTGAATCATTCAGATGTTGGCAAACTTCAGACGGGCCTGTACATGTGCTTTCTTGAGCAGGGGGACCTTGCAGGCGCTGCAGGATTTCAGTCCTTCACAGCGTAGTGTGTTACCAATAGTTTTCTTGGTGACTATGGTCCCAGCTGCCTTGAGATCATTAACAAGATCCTCCCGTGTAGTTCTGGGCTGATTCCTCACCGTTCTCATGATCATTGAAACTCCACGAGGTGAGATATTGCATGGAGCCCCAGACCGAAGGAGACTGACAGTTATTTTGTGTTTCTTCCATTTGCGAATAATCGCACCAACTGTTGTCACCTTCTCACCAAGCTGCTTGGCGATGGTCTTGTAGCCCATTCCAGCCTTGTGTAGGTCTACAATCTTGTCCCTGACATCCTTGGACAGCTCTTTGGTCTTGGTCATGGTGGAGAGTTTGGAATCTGATTGATTGATTGCTTCTGTGGACAGGTGTCTTTTATACAGGTAACGAGCTGAGATTAGGAGCACTCCCTTTAAGAGAGTGGTCCTAATCTCAGCTCGTTACCTGTATAAAAGACACCTGGGAGCCAGAAATCTTGCTGATTGATAGGGGATCAAATACTTATTTCCCTCATTAACATGCAAATCAAGGTATTACTTTTTTTAAATGCGTTTTTCTGGATTTTTTCTGGATGTCTCTTACTGTTAAAATACACCTACCATTAAAATTAAAGACTGATCATTTCTTTGTCAGTGGGCAAACGTACAAAATCAGCAGGGGATCAAATACTTTTTTCCCTCACTGTTCCCTCACTCACTCATTGTTCGCCCTCCCCCGATGCTACATGAGTCAAATGCTTTTTTGAAGTCTATAAAGCAGACTTTTGTGTGTGCAGTGGCTGTCCTGGCTGATCGGGAAGTGCAGGGTGTAGATATGGTCAGCAGTGCAATGGTTGGGTAGGAAGCCGCTCTGGCTTCTGTTGAGGACTCTGTGCTCCTGTATGAAGGCCAGGAGATGGCTGTTCAGGACGCTACAGAACAGCTTCCCCAGGCTGCTGCTCAGACAGATCCCTCTGTAGTTGTCTGGGTTCAGTCTGACTCCTTTATTTTATACACTCACCTAAAGGATTATTAGGAACACCTGTTCAATTTCTCATTAATGCAATTATCTAACCAACCAATCACATGGCAGTTGCTTCAATGCATTTAGGGGTGTGGTCCTGGTCAAGACAATCTCCTGAACTCCAAACTGAATGTCTGAATGGGAAAGAAAGGTGATTTAAGCAATTTTGAGCGTGGCATGGTTGTTGGTGCCAGACGGGCCGGTCTGAGTATTTCACAATCTGCTCAGTTACTGGGATTTTCACGCACAACCATTTCTAGGGTTTACAAAGAATGGTGTGAAAAGGGAAAAACATCCAGTATGCGGCAGTCCTGTGGGCGAAAATGCCTTGTTGATGCTAGAGGTCAGAGAAGAATGGGCCGACTGATTCAAGCTGACAGAAGAGCAACTTTGACTGAAATAACCACTCGTTACAACCGAGGTATGCAGCAAAGCATTTGTGAAGCCACAACACGTACAACCTTGAGGCGGATGGGCTACAACAGCAGAAGACCCCACCGGGTACCACTCATCTCCACTACAAATAGGAAAAAGAGGCTACAATTTGCACAAGCTCACCAAAATTGGACAGTTGAAGACTGGAAAAATGTTGCCTGGTCTGATGAGTCTCGATTTCTGTTGAGACATTCAGATGGTAGAGTCAGAATTTGGCGTAAACAGAATGAGAACATGGATCCATCATGCCTTGTTACCACTGTGCAGGCTGGTGGTGGTGGTGTAATGGTGTGGGGGATGTTTTCTTGGCACACTTTAGGCCCCTTAGTGCCAATTGGGCATGGTTTAAATGCCACAGCCTACCTGAGCATTGTTTCTGACCATGTCCATCCCTTTATGACCACCATGTACCCATCCTCTGATGGCTACTTCCAGCAGGATAATGCACCATGTCACAAAGGTCGAATCATTTCAAATTGGTTTCTTGAACATGACAATGAGTTCACTGTACTAAACTGGCCCCCACAGTCACCAGATCTCAACCCAATAGAGCATCTTTGGGATGTGGTGGAACGGGAGCTTCGTGCCCTGGATGTGCATCCCACAAATCTCCATCAACTGCAAGATGCTATCCTATCAATATGGGCCAACATTTCTACAGAATGCTTTCAGCACCTTGTTGAATCAATGCCACGTAGAATTAAGGCAGTTCTGAAGGCGAAAGGGGGTCAAACACAGTATTAGTATGGTGTTCCTAATAATCCTTTAGGTGAGTGTATATTGGGATCTTGAATCACTCTCTCCAATGTTTTTAGTTCTTGTTTATGAGAGATTGGCTGGTACAATGATTCAAAGTTTGTCCAGATGTTTCCATTTTGAATACCTAGCAGTTTGTCCTGTTTTTTGGCATTCAGGTTGTGGCAGGCTCCCAGAAAATGTTATTTTCAATAGAGTTCTTAATTTGAGCGCTTCCATACTTTTGTTTATTTTGACCAGAGTGTGATTGCATTACCTGTGTTAGGGTTTCACAGTACGTCTAGTGCAGTGCTGTGTCTGAAGTGCTTTGAATGAGTTTTCTGTGGAGTCTCAGACACTGGTATGTGGCTGCCATGGAGATGAGGAGAGATCACACCACCACCACTCCAGAGCTCCAGCCACACTTACTTTTTATGTGCTTGATGAAGGGAGGAGGAGATCTCCATATCCATTTGGGCAGTTTGTGTTCAGGTCAGGTTTCATGTCAAAAATGATTATATCAATATTGTTTAAAGTATTTACAAAGTCTGTCTCCCTCTCTCCAGACTGCCTCCCTGCTGCCCTAGACTTTCTACAACCTGTCTCACTTATGTCAGCTCTTAGTAAGAACATAAGAACATAATAAAGTTTACAAATGAGAGGAGGCCATTTGACGCATCGTGCGCGTTTGGTGTACATTAATAACTAAGTGATCCAAGGATCCTATCCAGTCTATTTTTAAATGTTCCCAAATTTTCAGCTCAACCACATCGCTGGGGAGTTTGTTCAGATTGTGAGACTCTCTGTGTAAAGAAGTGTCTCCTGTTTTCCGTCTTGAATGCCTTGAAGCCCAATTTCCATTTGTGTCCCTGGGTGCGTGTGTCCCTGCTGATCTGGAAAAGCTCCTCTGGTTTGATGTGGTCGATGCCTTTCATGATTTTGAAGACTTGGATCAAGTCCCCACGTAGTCTCCTCTGTTCCAGGGTGAAAAGGTTCAGTTCCTCAGTCTCTCAGTAGGACATTCCCTTCAGACCTGGAATAAGTCTGGTTGCTCTCCTCTGAACTGCCTCTAGAGCAGCGATTATCTTTCTTGAAGTGTGGAGCCCAGAACTGTCCACAGTATCCAGATGAGCTCTAACTAGGGCATTGTACAGTCTGAACATTACTGCCCTTGTTCTCAATTCTACACTTACAAAATACCCTAACATTGTGTTTGCCTTTTTTATTGCTTCCCCACATTGTTTGGATGGAGAAAGTGAGGAGTCCACATAGACCCCGTTCACACTTATTAGGCCGGCCCTGGGGGCCTCAAATTCAGTCCGGCTTTTCTCAGACACCCCGTTCACACTTGCGCTTTTAGGAGCCTCAGTGTGTCACATATATGCGGGCGAAAAGCGGCCTAAACTAAATGCATGCCGGGAATAAACAAATCTGCTCAAACAAACCAGTGACGCAGGACATTAGATCTGATTACAGGTGTATGCAATGTATTCATAATCACAAGTTAATAATATTGATGTAAATATATAGGCTATTGATCGGTTATATATTTTCTTTGAAAGTAATCTTAACCCTTTGCAGCCGAAGCTTTCTAATATAATTAAAAATGTGCTGGTTCAATGGGGAATCTAATTCATATATTTCCCTTTACAAATGTCTATCTTCGGTTCTGCAAGTCTAAGTGCTGTTATTTAATTCACCCGAAAGCGAAGCACCTTCATTAGGACATCTGCATTAAATCACAGTAAATCGTGTGCATTGAAAGCAGCCTCTGTGACGCGTCTGTAGTTTTATATCCTCAGACAGCAGCTGCGCTCCTGCGGTTTGTGTTGTAACTGTATCTTCATCCTCATTGTAACCGCGCTTTCATTTCTGCATCGGCCCAGTTTTACCTCTAACGCTGGCATTTGTGATCGTACTGCTCAGCTCAATATAACTGCATTTCGGATTGGATAGTAAACAGCTGGTCTCATATTAAAATGCATTGATTTGAATGGAAACCTGCTTCGGTTAAATTTATATCGTTTTGATGCAAAATTGGGATAATTAATAAAGTTATGGTCCCGTTCACAATTACACAATGCAATTTCCACGTGTAAAATGCATGCTGTTAAATTTCAGACTTCAATCATACTTAGTACAAGAACAAACAATAGCAAGTTTACCAGCCACACACTTTTATTTTAATCGACCGAGTAGTTTTAACTGTTTACATTATAACTCATTACTTAGCCTAGACTTTTATAATATATATAAAGATGTGAGCTAGCGAAATGGATCAGTACATTTAAGAATATAGATCGATATGACATTCAAACAATACAGAGACAATACTGTGTCCTGCAGTGCGTAGCTGTGTCGGTGCCCGTGTTTACTCTGTGTTTATTGTGTGTTTACTCTGTGTTTACTCTGTGTTTATTGTGTGTTTACTCTGTGTTTATTGTGTGTTTATTGTGTGTTTACTCTGTGTTTACTCTGTGTTTATTGTGTTTACTCTGTGTTTACTCTGTGTTTATTGTGTGTTTACTCTGTGTTTATTGTGTGTTTACTCTGTGTTTACTCTGTGTTTATTGTGTGTTTACTCTGTGTTTACTCTATGTTTATTCCGCGGGACGAAGCGGCGTCTCGGGGGGCGGGGCTTGAGTCACACGATGACGCTTCCACCCAGCCCAGGGCCGGCGCGTCACAGTCACATTTAGGCCCGGTCAAAAAGCCGGCCTAAATCTATGACCCAAATCTCAAGTGTGAACGGGGTCATAGACCCTAGCTCTTTCTCATGCGTTACTTCATCTCGTTCTATTCGTCCCACAGTGTAATTATAGTGGACATTTCTGTTACCTGCATGTAGTACCTTGCACTTGTCCACATTGAATCTCATCTGCCAGGTGTCGACCCTATGAATATTATCTAAGTCCCTTTGAATAGCCTGTGCTGCTGAGATTGTATCTGCTGAGCCGCCTATTTTTAGTATCATCTGCAAATTTTACAAGTTTGGACTCTGGGATAGTTAGCAATCCTCACTCCAGTTAGAAGCAACTATTCTAATTCCTCTGTTCCTTCCTCCTCCTCCTCTAACCCTCTGTTTCCTATACCAACCAGTTCATAATCCATCTACTTACATTACCCTGAATGCCAACAGCTTCCAATTTGAGGATCAGTCTTTGGTGTGGAACCTTATCAAAAGCTTTTTGGAAATCTAAGTATATCATATCATATGCTTTCACATGATCTACAGCTGCAGTTGCATGTTCAAAAAACTCCAATAAATTAGTAAGACATGATCTGCCTCATCTAAACCCATGTTGACTATCTCTAAGAATATGTTTTTCATTAAGATGCTCCTCAATTTTCTGTCTAATTATTTTTTCCAACATTTTACAGGTGATGCAGGTGAGACTGATTGGTCTGTAATTTCCTGGCTCAGTTTTGTCCCCTTTCTTGTGGATTGGATGACATTTGCCGTCTTCCAGTCAGTTGGCACATCCCCTGTTCTAAGTGTCATTTGGAATAATCGAGTTAGCGGCCTATAAATAATTTCCCTAATTTCTTTAAGTGCTGTTGGAAATATACCATCTGGCCCAGGTGATTTGTTTGTTTCTAATTCTGCTAGTCCCTTTAGTACCTCCTCCTCATTTATCCTGATCTCTCTTAGGGTTTGACTGGACTGATTGTCAACCTGTGGCATGTTATCCATTTTTTCTTTTGTAAAAACCTCTGTGAAATACTCATTTAGAACATTTGCCACATCTTGTTCGTTTTCCAAGATACCT
Source organism: Amia ocellicauda (assembly GCF_036373705.1). Lineage (NCBI taxonomy): Eukaryota > Metazoa > Chordata > Actinopteri > Amiiformes > Amiidae > Amia > Amia ocellicauda. The sequence goes on along the minus strand of NC_089858.1, from coordinate 16,928,052 downwards.
CAATTTTTGCCCTTTAGCTGTTTCACTTGCTCATTGACCTCTGCTGTTGCAGTATTGAAAAAACCTCTTTGCATTAGTTTTAGCTCCAAGAGCTATGTTTCTTTCTATTTCCCTCTTTGCTTTCCTGATCCCTTTTTGCATACCTCTATTAAACCATTTTGGCCAATGTTTTTGTACAAGTTTTGGTACAAATGTCTCCTGAGCCTCAAGTAGTATATTCTTAAAATATAACCATCCATTTTCGACTGAATCTGTATCCAGTGTGCTCCAGTCTACCTCTTCTAAGTGCCGCTTCATACCTTCAAGGTTTGCATTTCTAAAATCGTAGACCATTGTTTTAGACTTGGTCCTTGTTTTTTGAAAGAATGCCTCAAAGCTAACCATATTGTGATCACAGTTTGCCATTGGTTCTCTAACTAGTGTCCCTCTGACTCTATTGCTTTTCTGTTCTGCGTCTTTCCTTTCTCATTTGTCTTTGCCTTCCCCTCTCTGTTCTCAGCCTGTCCTTCAACTAGTCTGTATGCCTGTATGCCTGTATGCACACGGAGTGTCAACACACAAGCACCTGGAGTGCAGTTCAATCCAACGGTCACTGTCTGCCATATTAACATGACCTCCTCAGGTGAGAGTCTCTATATATACAGTGAGGGAAAAAAGTATTTGATCCCCTGCTGATTTTGTATGTTTGCCCACTGACAATGAAATGATCAGTCTATAATTTTAATGGTAGGTGTATTTTAACAGTGAGAGACAGAATAACAACAACAAAATCCAGAAAAACGCATTTCAAAAAAGTTATAAATTGATTTGCATGTTAATGATGGAAATAAGTATTTGATCCCCTATCAATCAGCAAGATTTCTGGCTCCCAGGTGTATTTTATACAGGTAACGAGCTGAGATTAGGGGCACTCTCTTAAAGGGAGCATGACAATGACCCAAAACACACAGCCAAGGCAACAAAGGAGTGGACCAAGAAGAAGCACATTAAGATCCTGGAGTGGCCTAGCCAGTCTCCAGACCTTAATCCCATAGAAAATCTGTGGAGGGAGCTGAAGGTTCGAGTTGCCAAACGTCAGCCTCGAAACCTTAATGACTTGGAGAGGATCTGCAAAGAGGAGTGGGACAAAATCCCTCCTGAGATGTGTGCAAACCTGGTGGCCAACTACAAGAAACGTCTGACCTCTGTGATTGCCAACAAGGGTTTTGCCACCAAGTACTAAGTCGAAGGGGTCAAATACTTATTTCCCTCATTAACATGCAAATCAATTTATAACTTTTTTGAAATGCGTTTTTCTGTATTTTTTTGTTGTTATTCTGTCTCTCACTGTTAAAATACACCTACCATTAAAATTATAGACTGATCATTTCTTTAAGTATTGTTGGAAATATACCATCTGGCCCAGGTGATTTGTCTGTTTTTAAAAGTCCAACGATATAGCCCCATCGTTGGCAAAGATAGGATTGGTGTAATGGCATTACAATACATGTCTGTATGTGAATTCCTACAAGTTTAAAAATGTTAAACTTAAAATGGTAAAGACAGAGTGGGATCATGACTGGACCCCCAGTATACAGGATAAAAAACAGGATAAAAAACGACAAAGTTTCTATAATTCTTTGTCTGAATAATAAGAATTTAGTGAAGATATGTATCATAATGGATCAATAAAACACCGAAGTAGTGAAATAATTGAAAGAGATTCATTTACATCTTATTTTAAATAATAATAACATCGTAAATAAATAAATGATCAGGGCTGTTTGAGACAAAACACACCACTAATCTAATATCTGAATTATCTTTCAATATGTATGTGCTTTGTGTGTTTATGTATGTATATATATATATAGTCTGAAGGTTATGTAAGGTAAATGTCTGGTTTGTATGCATTGTATTTTTAATATTGTGCATAGTCCAGAATAAGATGGAGAAGGGAAGTAACCAATAATTTCAGTATCATATTTAAAATTATGCAGTTATCGATGTTTTAACAACGGATTAATGAGGATCTAAACAATTAACTGTATACAGAGTGCATAAGGCATCAGAAATAAGATATAAATAATATATTCTATTATAAGAATAATGTTAAAGTAATATAAAATATACACTAAATAAATAGATTAATAATAATAATAAAAGTAAATGAATAATAATGGTGTCCTCTAAGACCCAGAAGGACAAATATTTGTTTGTTAAAAATCATATTATGGACACATTTTCTTTTTAAATTTGTTTTCCTGAGGTACAAATTGAATAAATAAATTCAATAAATAATTGAATGAGATATAGTTTAAAGCCTAAAGTCATGAAATTGTATGGAAATAGTCCTTTCACAAACAGAAATACCCTATCAATCAGGAAGGGATCCACCACCCCCCCCCCCCAGGGAGGGGTGGGGGGCAGTGAAAGTGTCAGTGAGCTCAACTCCCCCAGACAAGCAGCCTGAGAGGAATGAAAAGAAAATACTGAGAGAGAGATAAGACAAGCTGCTTACTACTACAAATCAAGCAACATTGTCAACAGACAGTAATGTCCTGGGAAATCAAGAATAGCTACATTACTGATGCTAATAATACTGATGTTGATACAGATGAATAGAAAAATAACTACTATTATCTGTCTTCACAGGAACCAGCAACAATGAATTTCCCTCACATTTATTCCACAGGTTCTCTACCCACATGCCATGACACATCAGTGCATATTCTCCCCTCTCACACTGGCCTCCGCTCTTAGTGCTTCAGCCCATAATCCGTCCTCATGGCCAGTGATGCCAGTGTGTGTGGATGGACACACACGATTCTTTTGGCTTCTTTTCACTTCGCTCTATTGCCAATAGGTGAGCTGTTATTAATGTTTTATATAAACTGTATTATGTTTTATATTAATAATAATATACAGACCAATCAAAGTAAATGTATTATGGTAGCAACAACCAATTTTGCAAGTTGTTCAGGACATACCCTCTAGACATTCCTGTCAATAATAAAACTGCAGAGAGAGAGAGGGCCCACAGCTGTTTGTTAAAAGTCTGTTTGTGGATTTAATCTTTTCTCCAGATAGGCAGGAACTGTTTTTGTTAATGAGCGATTGACAGTTACGGACGGATGGACCTTGCCTAGTATATCAAAGGAAGACATCTGTTCTTTGGATCCCACACCTCTTCCGAGGAAGACTACCATGAACATTACAAGAGTCAGAAATCTGACCTCAAGATAACACTCTGGCAAACCCCCAGTGACAGACCCCGGCCACAGACCCACATGCCCTGCAATGTATAAAAGGCTGACCACTTGTGCTGTTCAATAAGTCTCTGCTGAGGTAGAGTGCTTCCATGTTGGGCCCCTTCCAGGCCTGGCATGTTAAATAAATACATTTACCATCTATGCATCCAGACTGGGTTCTTCAATGCTGATGTGCTTTTTTTACATCGGTTCAGTACATTTGTCAGTTACACGGTTGCTATCTTTTAGGCTATATTTTCTTCATCTGTTTGTACTGCTGTGTTCAATACATAGTAAATTAGACATGTTTTAATAAATGTCAAAGTACTTTCTTTGTTCTTGTCAATTACAGGAAACCCTGTCAGTACAGGGATTATGTGTACTATCAAAATAAGAATATAAACAATACTTATTGTAAATAAATAATGATATATGGATGATGAACATATATAATTATTTATTATTATTATACATATTGGTATTATTATAATTTATGTTTTATGATTAATCAGGAACGTCAGGAACCCAGAGAAACCAATGAGACTATAATTTAATAATCAGAACCCAGAGAAACTTCCGGTTTTACTACCGGAAGCCACTAATGTTGTTTCATGTTACTGGCTTCACACGATGCTTCACACTTCTCCCAGTAAACCTGTTTGTAAAGTAAACATGCCTTAATTTATGACGTCATGAGCTAATCCCACGGTGCTCCTGCGAATTTGCCCAGCAGGCGGCGCTTTGATGACTCTCGCCTGAGCCGTCGACGCTTCTTGTGCCTCACGACTCGCCGTAGTTGTCGTAGCTTGTTTTCATTCGCCTCAGCTGATCGTACGATCCGCGCAGTGCAGGACGCAGAGACCGCGGCCAGACCGCCGGACACAGGTGCCCGCAGTGGGACTCCGCGACTGTCTCTTCTGGGGGTGGACAAGCCGCCGGTCATGTCGTCTAACAGCGGGATCCGGATCCCCAGCCGCATGCCGCTGCTGCTCACGCACGAAGGGGTGCTGTTACCGGGCTCCACGATGCGGATCAGCGTCGACACGTCCCGCAACATGCAGCTCGTAAAAAGCAGGCTTTTAAAGGGCACCTCGCTGAAAAGCACGATCATCGGGGTGATCCCGAACACCCGCGACCCGGAGCACGACACGGAGGACCTGCCTGCCCTGCACAGGTAGCGGTACAGCCCCCACCCCCCGACTGCACTGTCTGTGTTAGTTGCACATAACCACCCACTGTAAAAAAACACTGAAGCACCACATATAATTATACATACATACTTGGCATATATACAGAATAATGCGGGAGTGGCTGCAGTTTGATTTAGAATAATGGGAATCAAACACAGTTGCAATGTATGAGATCAGTCGACGGCACTGCCGTGCACACTGTGTGTTTTCTTGTGAAGTGCGAGTGGCTTCACGATGGAGAGATGATGTTTGCATGTAGGTCTAGTCGGTGCTGCCGTATTTTTCCGGGGATGAAATCTGTGGGTATGTAAACCGCCGCTGCCAGTCTTTCTAGAAAACTCGGCGAGTCTGCGCCTGGACACGAGTACAGCAGCGTGGCCTGTTCAGTATTATTAGTTAATGTATAACTTACTGTTGCGTGTAGTCTTTCAACTCTCAAAATGTGCTCCTCCTACCAGTTTCTAACCATAAAGCCAGCGCCGAGGCGGTTCAAAGTCAAAGGGCACGGAGGCAGAACAAGGATCCACCCCAAGGGCTCCCAGGCGATTTCATACTGACTTGAAAAAGAGATACAGCGAGCATATTATTCTGAGTGGTTCAAAAACTTAATTGCACAATTCACATATTGAAATAACGTGGTGGTACTTGCAATACTAATCAAACAATAATATGAATGCCTCTCTCCCTCCATCCCTATTTCTACTGGCCTCCACTCTCCCGCCCTGCCCCTCTGTTCCTCCCCTCTCTCCGTGTCCCAGGATTGGCACTGCAGGGCTGGCGGTGCAGGTGGTGGGCAGTAACTGGCCGAAGCCGCACTACACCCTGCTGATCACGGGCCTGTGCCGGTTCCGCCTGATCCAGCTGCTGAAGGAGCGGCCCTTCCCCCTGGCTGAGGTGCAACAGCTGGACCAGATGGAGCAGCTCAGTGCGGACGGCCATCTGGGGGAGCTTTCGCAGCACTTCTACCAGGCTGCCGTGCAGGTCAGAGGGGCTGTGTCTCCGAGTGTGTGTGTCTCCATCTGTGTGTGTTGGTGACGGTTTCACTGTGTCTGTGCGTGTGTGTTGGTGACAGTGCTAGTGTGTCTGTGGGTCTCTGTTTCTCGCTTAACTGTATCTGAGATTTTGTCCTTCCTGCTCGTCCTCTCAGCTTGTGGACATGTTGGACATGTCAGTGCCAGTGGTGGCCAAGCTGCGCCGCCTGCTGGACAGCCTGCCTCGTGAGACGCTGCCCGACGTCCTGGCCGCCATGATCCGCACCTCCAACAAGGAGAAGCTGCAGGTAGGACCTCCTGGGTGAGGCTGGTGATAGCCCTCTATCTTTCTCTCCCCCCCTCTCTCCATCTCTCTCCTTCTCTGGCTTTCTCTCTCCCTCTCTCCTTCTCCCCTCCGTGTGTGGTGCAGTTGCAGTGTGTGTGCAGCCCTCACTGTTGGGCTGTGCTGTGCTCTCAGGTGCTGGACGCTCTGGGGCTGGAGGAGCGATTCAAGAAGACGTTGCCGTTGCTGACCAGACAGATTGAGGGACTGAAGCTGCTCCAGAAGACCAGGAAGCCACGTCCTGATGACGACAAGAGGGTACGTCCCCCGTCCCCCGTCCCCCGTCCCCTGCTTAGATGAGATGTGAACTTTTTACCTTGCTAAAAAAAAAATCAATATAGCAATACATAAGTAATAACCATATTGGTAACTGACAGACACTTTAATGTTAACGATGCCTTGCAGTGAGTTTTGGCACTGATTATCTTAATTGGGCCAGGTAAACCACATTTCTCCCGTCCTCAGAGCTGCTGCTGATGAAGTTAACATGCTTTAATTGATCCTCCCCTCTCCTGAACCCTCTCTTCCCCTCTCCCTCTCTCAGGTGCTGTCTGTGCGGCCAGTGCGGCGGGGGTTGCAGTTCTCACTGGATGAGGAGGAAGAGGAGGAGGACAGTGATGACACGGCGCTGCTGGAGAGGAAGATCAGGGCGGCCAACATGCCCGAGCCCGCGCTACGCGTCTGTCTCAAAGAGCTCAAACGGTACAGCGCCCTCTGCGGGAGGGAGGCCCCCCTACACTACACTGCACTCTCACCCAGCATGAGGTTTCATATAACTTTTATAACCTGTACCGTCGACGCAGACCAATGACGCGTGTATGTGTGTTCTGTATGGTAAGGAGTGATGTTATTGGAAGACTAATGTAAGGGACTGTGTGTGTGTTCAATGTGGTGTGTTAATGAGGGACTGTGTGTGTGTCTCAGGCTGAAGAAGATGCCGCAGTCCATGCCGGAGTACGCCCTCACACGCAACTACCTGGAGCTCATGGTGGAGCTGCCCTGGAGCAAGAGCACCACAGGTAACACTGCCTGCCCGTCTGTCTGTATGTCAAGTAGCAGTACAGATTTGACGTGTACAGATATTGTCCATGTATTTCCAGACATTTACAGGGCTAGTGCGCTGTGTTGCTGGTGGAGGCTAAGAGACGGGTGTTCTCTGGCCCTGTGGCAGGCTGTGCTGTCTCTGTGCTGCCCAGCCCCACTCTGAGCCACGCCTGTGTGTTGAGCTGGGGGAGTCGGGGGCTCTGTTGGCTCTGTGTGAATTTGGCATGACGAAGTGTGCCTCTGTCTCTACCTCCCCAGGAGGTCCAGGTCTGCCTGTGTCTCCACCTCCAGGCTGTGATCGCTGAGTCTGTATTTGGTCAGAGTGCGTCTCAGCTTGGGGTCTTTGACCAGTGTCAGGGGTCTGTGGGGACGTGTCCTCTGCTCAGGGCCCTGTGGCAGCAGTCCAACTTGTTGTGCTGTTTGGTTTGTTCAGCCCATTGCTGATGTAGCTGGAGTGCAGGGCTGCAGTGAAGGGTTTGAGCTGGGGGGGAGTCTCAGAGCCTCAGTGCCAGTGGGCTGAGGGTCTTTGTGTGGGGTTCATTGTTGCTGTTTCAGGACACTGTGCTGAAGGGACTCTGGGTGGTTGTGTTTCAGGTGTAGCCAGCATTTCAGGGCTCTCTTCTTCACTGCACAGTCCAGAGGCAGGTGCCCCAGTTCGTGTCTCTCTCTCTTTCTCTCCATCTCTGTTTAGCATTCTTTCTCTGCTGGTCTCCCTCACTGCCTACCCCCTCTCCCTGGTACTCTGTCTGAATAAAACACACGCACACAGATGCACACACTGCTGCACTGCTGTAGCTTGACCCTCATTCTCAGCTGCTAAATGCAATACTGGTTATTGCCACCAGGGGGAGCAGAAGACCGTGATGTTTGCAGGGGCACCCAAAGCCCCAGTGATCGCACGTGTTGCAGTGCTGAGTGCTGAGGTCAATGATTACATGCTTGTGATAGACCGTGTCTTCTGTGCCTTACCGTGTGCTACAGAGAGCAATCCTGGCAGTCTGACTGGCAGTCGTTGCCTTTTGCCAGAAAGCACCATCACCAGGCCCTTTGCATAGCCAAGCTGCAGTAGAGCGTGAGAACCAGTCAGCCCTCCAAGAGTAGGGCAGTGACGCAGCCATTCTGTCTGCAGTGCCAGCAAGGGTAGAGAGGAGCTGCGGGGACTGTGGCAGCGTGTCTGGCCTGGCGCTGGGGGTATGAGTTGGGGTGGTGGTAGTTTTGTGAAAGTGGGAGGGGTTGTGTTTGGCTGAAGGCCGTATGCTGTGTTGCAGATTTTCCAGCTGGGTAGCTGTCAGTGTGGTGTGGGAGTCAGGCTACTATCTCTCCCCTGGCCTCCTGACAGCTTCGCAGCCGAGCGTGACGCTCTCACACGGCGCTCAGACACTGGCGTGCTGATCCTGGGCACAATCGCAGTGCACAGAAACACAACTCTGACGCACACATGCATGCATGAGCATGCACAGATGTGCCCCCTATCGCACGTACACACATGAGCTTATGTCTTGTCTGCTTGGCTGTGTTGTGTGGCATGTTGCTTTGTCCTGCTCTGCTGTGCTCTGCAGGGGCTCCTCTGGGATCATGAGAGGCAGGGCAGCAGACGGGCAGGGTAGTGCACCTCTGAGCTCCCTGCCCCCTCACACAGCCCTGGCCGCCAGACAGCAGACAGGCTTGCTGACGCTGGTGCTTCTCACACACTTGCGGTGGCCTGCGTGGGTGTAAGGAGCTGCTGAGTGTGCACGTGTTGTTGTCTGTTGCTGAGCGTATACGTGCCCATCTGTGTGCATGGAAATGAGTGTCTGTCAGACAGACACAGACAGTCACAAAAAAGTTAAAAGCAAAGCAAGAATGAAGAGTGGGGCAGAGAGATCCCAGGCATATTGCATTACAGCTTATGAAGCATCTTAAGTCATTAATTTCTGGCTTAAGAATGACAGATCTCCTCATACCACAGTATGTCAAACCCATTACCTGCTGGGCTGCACAGTCGTGTCCTCTGTGGGAGGTGTGCGTGAGGTGCCTTCCGAGAGCCCTGCTGTTTAAATACTGTTTTGGTTTCCACTAATCCCCCTGCCTGCCTGTGGCGGCTTGCCTGGGTTGCCGCGCTGCAGGGGAGAGTGGGGCTGGCAGCCGAGACGGCCTGAGGAATAGAGGAAAATTGCAGGTATCGCTTGATCGCCAGGCCTGTAATTTACACAGGGTCACAGGCGGTCAGAAGGTCATGGAGTCGGCCCGATTCCTGCCCGCCCTGGGTGCTGGAGGTGGGTGGAGGCTGTTCGTAGGAAGTGTCTTCTGAAGTGAAGTGAAGTTCAGCTGTGCTGCGTGTTCCCCTCTGTGGGTATTTTGTTGAGCGCTGGGTGTCACATCACGCTGTGGGAGCTCAATCCTGTGTTCCTCCTCCACCTCCGCCTCCACACACACTGCCACCCCCCCCACTCCTGACGCTCTCTCTCACTTAATTAATGAACAAAACAAACAAACCGTAAGGAACTGGCTCCAGCGCAGCCAGAGCAGTCCCATGGTCAGGAGTGACTAAACTCTCTTCGTCCTCTCTCCCTCTCCGCCCACCTCCCCCTCCTCTGCAGACTGCCTGGACATCCGTGCGGCCCGCGTGCTGCTGGACAGTGACCACTACGCCATGGAGAAGCTGAAGAAGCGCGTGCTGGAGTATCTGGCGGTGCGGCAGCTCAAGAACAACCTGAAGGGCCCCATCCTGTGCTTCGTGGGGCCACCTGGCGTGGGCAAGACCAGCGTGGGCCGCTCCATCGCCAAGACACTGGGCCGTGAATTTCACCGCATCGCGCTGGGCGGCGTCTGCGACCAGTCCGACATCCGCGGACACAGGTCAGAGGTCGCCATGTCCTCTTGTTCGGGGAAACCCCAGGGGAGGCAGTGTAGGACCCCTGCTCTGAGGGGAGCGATGAATTTCTATTTCTTAAGTTGCAAAAAGTAGGTCCTCTCATAATGTAATGATGATGAAAGTAGTGGTGAAACTACACAGTTCAGCAGTGCAGTGATCAAAGTGGGAGTTTGTGTCACTGCTCCTCAGAGAGAACAGTTTTGCAGGTGTGGCTGTGCCCCTGTGTGTGTTGAGGTCCCTGCCTCACTCGAGGCTCTCTCTGCACCCCCTCCCCTGCAGGCGCACCTACGTGGGCAGCATGCCCGGCCGCATCCTCAATGGGCTGAAGAGCGTGGGCGTCAACAACCCTGTCTTCCTGCTGGACGAGGTGGACAAGCTGGGCAAGAGCCTGCAGGGTGACCCCGCAGCCGCCCTCCTGGAGGTCAGTGGGGGCAGGGGGTTCTGGGGCATTGGGTGAGGGGGAACGGGGGTGAGGGCAGGGGGTGGAGCGTAAGGAGATGGTGGTGCAGCAGGAGGAACGTGCGACAGCTTGGCTCAGTCATTGTCAATCACAGGCAGCTGTCTGTCAAAGCGTTGAGCACCGACTGACGTTACACAGCGCCCGTTCAAATTGACTCCCTTTCATGTCATAAAACACACAGACCCCGAGCCCGCTCGTGTTTCACAGCACTTGTCCTCGAATGGGCTGTTTCTTCTTTACGTGTTTACTTTGTGTGTGGTCACGTCTCCCCCTTAAACCAAGTGTGGCAGATCGCAATCCTTCCTTTATACATACCGATGTTATTATTTCTTTTTGTGTGTTTTTTTGTTTCAGAGTTCAAATTCCTTCTCTCCTTTTAGTCGTGAAAATTCACCAACGCCTTTGACTGGAGATTAGGGGGCCTTGTTATTTCTCTTCTCTCAGAAAGATGATAAAAACAACAAAAAGAGGGGGGGGGAGAAAAGAAGGAAAGAAAACCCCCTTGAACTGAAGAAGGGGCCTATTGATTAGCAGCCAGGTGTGTCTGTCAGCTCCGATGAAAGGCTGCGGCTCTGGGCGAGAGGGGACCTACAGCAGGCAGGGCAGGGCTGGCTATGTGGACAGGCTGTTTCCCTGCACTGCCACTCTGGCACCAGGCATTGTGCCCCTGTGTGTATCGCCTTCAAACACACACATGCACCCGCACCCACACCCACACAAACTCATGTATAGACGCACAAAAGCATGGGTTTACACATACATGCACGCAGGTATGACAAACACAATTTCGGACCCACATTTATGATTGAACACACATGTACAGATTAATGTACATACACACAACACACCATTATGTAAAGATACGCCAAGGCATGCATGTATGATTAAACATGTGCATAGACATAGACTGACTCACAGGCACATACACAGCAACTCACATACACTGTAACTCATGGCCCTGATCACACTAGTGTGTATGGACTCGCTCAGCCTGACGCCCGTGTCCACACTCGTGGTCCTCTTGTGTCCGTCCGCTGGGCAACTGAGTAACTGGGTAACAGGCAACTCTCTACCCAGATGAATACCAGTACTCATCCTGGTGCTAGTGAATAGAAGGTGTCATGAGTTGGCACAGGTGTCCTGACTCCAGGCTCCTCCACATTGGCTCAGTGGCTTGTGGCACTTGAACTGGCGTGCTCTGCAGTGCGCTGGGCGTGTTGTTTTTGTCCCAGGGCCCTGGTGTCCTGCACTGTCCTGCCTCGGCGCTGTGCTCCTTGGCCAGTCTGAAGGCACTGCGCTTCGGCTCCTGCTTTTGGCTGCCCAGAACGTGAGCGTTACTCCGCTCCCCACTGCTGCCGTTCCTTGGGGGAGATGGGCGTCGGCTTGTTCAACTTTTCACACCAGCCCCCCCCCCCCCCCAACACACACACTGTCTGTTTGGGGGGGAGGGGAGTGAGAAAGGCATGCAGGAAGGAAGGAAGGATGAGGGAAGAGTGGGGGGTGGTGGGTGGTGGGTGGCGCTGTTATGCTGTGCACACCCAGTACAGGCTTTTGCAGAAAGCAAAGATGTTTTATAAAAACGTTATATAAATGTTTTATAAAGACAATATACAATTGAGACGATGCAGAGCTGCCAGCAGGGAGGCTGACCGCAGGACCAGCTTCACAGAGAGTGCCTCTTCCTCAGGCATGCTGAGCAGGGCATAGACACTGAAATGGCCCCCAGACACCATTCCTGATCCCCCGTGTCCCAGCTTTGAACAGTGTGCAGAGCTCCTTTTGTGATCTGGGATCCGCTGCCGTGTCCAGTGCCTGTGTTAGAGAGGCTGCAGGGGTCAGGGGCCAGTCTGTCCACAGGGAGCGTGGAGGAGCCATGCTGTAGTTTGGCTCACTTTTAACTTGTTTTTTTTTTCATTTTTTTAAAGAAAGTCCATGGATTAGAAAACCACCCCAAAAAAAACTAAGAAAAACAACTGCTTCCTGTGTATTTCAGTGCTGAGAGATGGAAGAGGGGATGCAGTCCTGTTCCCTCTGCTCTCCTCTCTGCCCTCTCTCCTCCCCACTCCTTTATTCATGGCTCAGGAATTTGACTCTGGGGCTGGCGTCGCTGATCCGGCTGGATTGTCCTTTGTTGTTAAAGGGCATCGGGGTGGGGGGGGATGCTGAAAATGGACACCCTGCAGGAAACTGCTTTCCCTTTTTCGACCTCCTCCCCTGGCCGGGGGGCTTGTGGGCCTGTGTTGTCTTGTGTTGGGGCCTGCAGGCTCTATGAGAGGGACAGAGGGGAGTGGGGGGGGGGTGGAGGGATGTGAGCGGTTGTTTTTCACAGCCTCGTCTGGCTATAGAGGCGTCACGTGGAACAGTGTTCCCTTGTGTCCGTCCTCCGCAGGCCTGGCCGCCAGACATTCACCCAAAAGACATTTATTAGTTTTATTTTTGTAATTTAATGTGCGCTCCAGTCCGAGAGCAGAGGTGGTGGTGGGGTCTGTTGCCTCAGGGGGCTCTATCAGGGACGCCTATAATTAGAAACACTCTGCTCCCCTCCTCCTCTCCTACCCCCTCAGGCTCACACAGCTGTACCCTGTACCCAGGGCTCAATGCACCGCCGAGTGTGCCATGCCTGGCAGTGTGACGGAGTGCAGTCTCCCCGTTGCCCCGTGGGTTGTACAGCCCTAACTGGCGCTGAGAGCCGGCTGCCCTGAGATGGGGCTGTGTTGGTGCTGTAGTCTTCAGTGCTGCTTGCTTTACACACTGACCTTGACAGGCACTGGGAACTCCTCCTCATCTGAAGTGCTCTGCTTTAGAATTACTAATGTTAGACAGGTGACATTTAAATGTCAGTGGTGTTATACTGAACTGTACTGAACTCTGCTTTGGTTCATCCATGCTAGGCTGGTCACTCAGTCGTTACTGGCATGTGCAGATGCTGATGAACTCTCTCTAGTTGGCATCGTGGTGTATTGTCCTTTTGCCCTGAGGGAACGGTCGGTCATTCACCCAAGGTTTTTGCTGGCCTTCTCCTCCACTACCAAGGGCCAAGTTAACTTGTGTGACAGGATAGGGCTCAGAAACTGAAGCTAAACCACAGCAGCACAAGACCCTGTGGATCTGACTGTGACGGAACGCCTGATTACTGTCGAGGAAATACCATTGCAGTTGGAGGGGGGGCGGGGGACAGAATGTAACCCAAACCAGACCAAAACAAAACTAAAATGAAAATAAAAAGGGCAAAAGCAAAACAAAGCCGTGATTTGCATTTCTGGCAGTGAGATTAGGCAGTGTACCGCATGCATGCACGCACGCACGCACGCACAGACTACAAACATCGGGGCTGCCAGCTCCGGCCTTTCATCTGAAAGAGTGTGTGTGCGTGTGCGTGTGCCAGTTGATGTGTTTACACTCTTTCTCAGCCAGTTTACTGTAATTATTATTATTGTGATGGGTATTTGTTTATTTTTCCCTAGGTGTTGGACCCGGAGCAGAACCACAGCTTCACAGACCACTACCTCAACGTGGCCTTTGACCTCTCCCAGGTGCTGTTCATCGCAACGGCAAATACCACGGCAACCATCCCGCCCGCCCTGCTGGACAGGATGGAGGTGCTGCAGGTGCCAGGTCAGGGGTCAAAGCTCAAGGGGCAAATGCCCTGGGATGGGAGCCAGTGCTGTCTGTCTCTAAAGTCTGAATGGAAATAAGATTTTGTAGACAGAATGTGTGTCCCCCCAGCTGTGTAAAGTCCATAATTCTCATCGCCATGTATAGGTATAAATATGAATTTAAGTTTTCATTTTCAGTTTCACCCCTTATCATTCATCTTCCATTAATGCTGCGTCTGTGTGTTCACAGGGTACACCCAGGAGGAGAAGGTTGAGATCGCTCACCGCCACCTGATCCCTCACCAGCTGGAGCAGCATGGCCTGACCCCCCAGCAGGTCCAGATCCCCCAGGAGAGCACCGTGGACATCATCAGCAGGTCCGTGCGCTGCGTGCAGCCCCTATCTGAGTGGCAGTACACTGTTGTACACTAAGACTGGCCTGAGGGAGAGGCGGGAGTATGTGGATATACTGACAGAGACACTGGGAGAGGTTGATATAGATGTCTGATTGCCCTTCTGTGTCTCTGGCTCACTGTGCCCCCCTGCCCCTCTGTGCAGGTACACGCGTGAGGCGGGGGTCCGCTCTCTGGAGAGGAAGTATGGCGCCATCTGTCGGGCTGTGGCTGTGAAGGTGGCTGAGGGTCACAAGGTTGCAAAGGCTGAACATGTCCCCCCCGGGCCAGACGCTGCAGGTACTACATCCCCCCCCCGCACTAACACTCACCCATAACACACCACCATAGCAACCACAGCACAGCGGCCCCACGCTGGCCTGTCACGAGACAGCGGGGCATCATTCAGTCAGCACCAGCTCCTCCTTGCGGTGCATGCATCGAAATCAATCACCCCTGCCCCCCGCCCGGGGGAATCCTAACACCCTGCGTCCTTCCCCACAGCCCTGCCCCCCCCCCCATCCATCATACAGCTGCACTGAGTGCTCTTGCTATTGGTGTGGGGGGGTTAGGGGGCATTGTGTCACCACACGTGCCCTGAACCAGCTGCTCCCCTATTTCACAGAAATGTTGCGTAACAGCGATAGGCATTAGGCTGGCAGTTAACAGCCCTGGGGTCTGTTTACGCTGCAGTTGTGGCTGTGCCTTATAGCGTGCAGTGCTGAGGGCCATATGGCCTCGAGAGAGAGAGAGAGAGAGAGCGAGAGAGAGAGCGAGAGAGAGAGAGAGAGCGAGAGAGAGAGCGAGAGCGAGAGAGCGAGAGCGAGAGAGCGCGCGAGCGCTCCCTGCGCTCTGTTGCCAGGTAACCGTGACACTATTTGACGTCCCAACAAAGCTGTCTGTAAAGCGCAGGGCTGACTCTGCTGGGCTGCACTGTGACTCTGAACAGCTGTCACAAGCCCAGGCAGGCCACACCGCCCCCCCCCACCTCTCTGTCCTTTTCATCTCTCTCTCTCTACCGCTTTGCCTCTGTTTTTCAGCCACCGTTTCTGTGCTTGGAGATTGAGAGGGGGATAAAAATTCTAAACAAAACCAATCCACGAGTAGCTGAGGACAGGGTCTTGGCTCCGGACCTGGTGTGGCGTTTCAGTTGGTTGTAACAAGAACGTGGGCCTGTCTGCCAACAAAGCCAGCCTCCCAGCAGCACTGCTTTCTCTTCTCTTTATCCGCCCCCCCGCCATCCTGTTTTTCACACATCCTCAGTGCACTGTGAGGAGAGAGAGCATGATGTGCATTTAGCATGTTCATTACTTCATTACTTTTTTTCCTCTCTGTCTTCTGAACATGTCTTTGGGCTCATGCTGCTTCTGAATGCGTCTCGATCGTGTTTATATCCACTTGCTGCCCCGCTCACACCAGGGCCAGGCAGCAGGCTGAACACAGAGCACCAGGGTGTGCTGGAGGAGCAGCCTAGGATGGGCAGGGCAGGGTGTGGGGGGATTATCAGTACCTCCATCGCCCCTGTACAGGGTCCTGCCCTGGGTTGTTTTGTGTCTTTTACTCTGCAAAAAAAATATCTACAATAATATTATTATTTATTTATTAGCAGATGCCCTTATTCAGGCCGACTAAATATAAGAGCAATACAAACTGCAAAAATACAGTGCAGTTCAAGGCATAAAACATTACAAATTCCAATTCACATAATACAGTGCAATTCAAACCAGTAATAGTAATGCAAGGCAAGTAGTATGACAAAACGTTGTATAAGTGCTATCTTACAGGAGAGTAAATGACTAAACTACAAGTACTGTCTGAAAAGATGTGTTTTGAGTTAGTGCCGGAAGGAGGTCAAGGACTCTGCTGTCTTACCTTCAGTGGGAAAGTCGTTCCACCACTTAGGGGCCAGGGATGAGAAGGAGCGGTTTCCTTCTCCTTCTATTAATAATGCTTTTGCCATAGTGAGGCTGCGTTCCCTGAGTCTGTTGCAGGGCCCTTCTCTCGTACCTGCCTGCTCTTGTGGATGAGCTCCTGGGTCTCCGCACACATACCCCTCACTCCCTCCATCCCTCTCTCTGCTCTTTCTCCCCCTCCATCCAGATCTGGTTCTGTCAGTCTCTGTGTCTTTGTCCCCCTGCTGGTGACCAAGACCTGTCCAGCACACTGTTGAGGCACCGCTGTGTCGTCTGCGTCTTGTGTGTGTTTGTCCGTGCGTCTCTCATCTGTCTCCGTGTGTCTGCAGGCCAGGAGAAGGTGGAGGCGGAGGGGGAGGGCAGGGAGGACTCTCTAGGGGGGTCGGCTGACCTGGCACTGCCCCCCGAGATGCCCATCGTGATCGACCGACACGCCCTCAAAGACATCCTGGGGCCGCCCCTCTTTGAGATGGAGGTGAGCAGCCAGGAGCCACGGCTTGGGGCAGAGCGCAGGGCCTCACAGAGATGGCCATCCGGGCAGCTGACTTGTGTTGCAGGCAAAGCTCCCTTCTCTGGAGGGGATAAATATACAGTTAGGTCCATAAATATTTGGACAGTGACACAATTGTCATAATTTTGGCTCTATAAGTGTAGACTTTCATCTTTAATTTGAGGGTAGTTACATCCACATTGGGTGAACGGTGTAGGAATTACACCCATTTTCATATGTGGTCCTCCCACGTTTAGGGGCTCAAAACTCTTTGGACAAACTAACATAATCATGAATAAAATTGTGAGTTTCAATACTTGGTGGCAAATCCTTTGCAGTCAATGACTGCCTGAAGTCTGGAACCCATAAACATCACCAGATGCTGGGTTTCTTCCCTGGTGATGCTCTGCCAGGCCTGCACTGCAGCTGTCTTTAGTTCCTGCTTGATCTTGGGGCATTTTGCCTTGTAAGTGAAAGTGAAATGCTGCTCAATTGGTTTCAGGTCAGATGATTGACTTGGCTATTGCAGAATATTCAATTTCTTCACCTTAAAAAAAAGTCTTGGCTTGCTTTTGCAGTTAGCTTCGGGGTCATTGTCCATCTGTACTGTGAAGCGCCATCCAATGTTCTGAAGCAATTCACAATTGAATTCATGATTATGTTAGTTTGTCCAATTACTTTTGAGCCCCTTAAATTGGGGGGCCACATGTAAAAATGGGTGTAATTCCTACACCGTTCACCCAATTTGGATGTAACTACCCTGAAATTAAAAATGAAAGTCTACACTTGAAGCACATATTGATTGTTCCCTTTCAAATCCATTGTGGTGGCGTACAGAGCCAAAATGATGACTATTGTGTCACTGTCCAAATATTTATGGACCTAACTGTATATGCATGTCTTTTTGTGCTGGAGGTTTTCCAGCCTCTGCACTCCTTTAACGAGGGTGGGTTGTGTCCTCCCCCCAGACATTAGGCTATGGGGCACTGCTGCTGGGAGGGGCTGGCATGCTCTGGCCCTTTATTTCCACCCTGACACAGAAACAAACTGAGCTGAGGGCTCGCCAGTATCTCGTGTCCTGGGTTTTTATGGGAGCCACCTGCCAGGCTGTGACTCGGTGCATTCCGTTCCCGGCAGTCTCCCCTTACAGCGGCCACGGCCCGGAGCACGGCATTCTGGGGTGGGGGGGGGGTGCATTCTGAGCAGGCTGGCTTTCCACACCGGGACTGGAATTTGAGCGGCTGGGAAGACGAAGGGCAGAGGAAGGAGAACGCCAGGGTGTGTGTAGGGGAAAGGGCTACTGTGGAGAGGGGGGGTGGTCAGATACAGCAAATTTGGTTCCCCACACTCTCACCCTCGCCCTTAATTAGTTTGATTGTTATGTTATATGGTTACTTTTATTTAAGTTATCAATATTGTTAATAATAGTGGTGTGTGCTGATTGTTCTCACACATGCGCGCGTCAGTGAACAAGCTGCAGCTTGACCAGTGCGTCTATAACAGTACCGCAGTCTGAGTGGAGTCTGTGCCTGTGTGCGTGCAGGTGTCGGAGCGGCTGACGCTGCCTGGCGTGGCCATTGGCCTGGCCTGGACACCCCTTGGGGGGGAGATCATGTTCGTGGAGGCCAGCCGCATGGAAGGCGACGGCCAGCTCACCCTGACTGGCCAGCTGGGCGACGTCATGAAGGAGTCCGCTCACCTGGCCATCAGCTGGCTGCGCAGCAATGCCAAGACCTACAACCTGACCAATGGTGAGTCTGCGCTCGGGGGTCAGAGGGGGAAAGGCAGTCAGGATGGTTTTTAATGGCTGTGTTGTATTAGTTCTATTAACCACAGTGTGATTCTGTATCTCTCAATTGTTTCCCTGTGTGTGGGTGTGTTTCATTGACGCGCTGTGTTCCCGTGTGTAGCTGCAGGCAGTCCGGACCCCCTGGAAGGCACTGACATCCACCTGCACTTCCCAGCGGGCGCGGTGACCAAGGACGGCCCCTCGGCTGGCGTCACAATGGTGACCTGCCTGGCCTCTCTGTTCAGTGGGCGACTCGTGCGCTCCGATGTGGCCATGACCGGAGAGATCACACTCAGGGGGCTGGTGCTGCCGGTGAGTGTGACCTCCGACCTCTGACCTACATACTGAAGCTCTAATGCTGGGACACTCACCCTGACACTCTTAACACTTTCCTTTTAGGGGCTCAGAGTGGCCCGCATCTCTCTCACTGTAACCCTTTGAGACTGAGTGTGAAACTCCAGTGCCGCCCTGATGGGATGCATCCTGCCTGTCACACTGACACTCTCTCACACTGAGAGGCTGAGTCACAGGCTGAGAGGAGCCGAGAGGCGTGCTCTGACACACTGAAACGCACGCTGAAATACAGTCACAGTTTGTGTGTGAGTGAGACTCAAACTGACACATTTCTCATTGAGAGGGGGTGTGGGGGAAACAAAACCCAGAGAGAGAAAAAAAAAATAAGGTCTTCGCTTTAGCTCTTCAGGTGACTAAAGCCCCAGAAATGCTTAGAAAATGTAAACGTCACCCGTGCTGTATTACTCGCAGCCCCGGGCAGTCCCACGCCCTCAGCCCCAGTTCGCGGTCGGGGAATGACGAGGCAGAAGACACGGCTCCGCAGTTTGTGCTTCCCCATAGAACTCTGTGACGTTCCAAAAGAATAAAAATCCCACGGAGTGTGTATGAGATGCTGACTGTGCTGTTTCGGCCTGCTCGGGCCCTGACACGTAGGGAAACGAGAAAGTGGAGTTTTGCTTCAAACCCAGTTACTGTGGTTGCGTTTCCACAAACATGACGGGACCCTGAGTGGTATCCAGGCCCCCGGTTGGCACGCGACACCTCGTACAAGTGTCCGGGCAGCACTGTGATTCACAGAGTGCGGTAACTCCGTGAAGGCATACTGGCAGTGCTCATACTGAAACCACGTGGCGAGCGGCCCGTCACCCGACCATGGTGTCTTGCCGGCTGCTGAGGGCTCGTCTACACTGAGCTGCAGCTGTGTGCTGCGTCTGAGCCCCGGGAGAATTGACTGTGGTTTTGTTGCGCTGCTGACGTGCAGGAATTTGAGGGAAACTCTCGCTGTAACTTTCAGGGAATGGATCGCTGGGGGTTTAGTATAAATCAAGTTATAGACGTAGGGGGGCGGCTCAGTTACTTGTGACTCTGTTCAAGTGTATATTCTAATGCCTACATTTATGACTTGTCTCTCTATTTGTGGATGTGTGCATGTGCCGTCTTTCCATCAGGTGGGAGGGATCAAGGATAAGGTCTTGGCGGCGCACAGAGCGGGATTAAAGCGGATTATAATTCCCAAGAGGAACGAGAAGGACCTAGAGGAGATCCCGGCCCCGGTGCGTGCCGAGCTAGACTTCGTGCTGGCCGCTTGTCTGGATGATGTGCTCAACGCCGCCTTCGACGCCGGCTTCCCCGCCCCCCGCGCCCTCCCCCGCCTCGCCAGCAAACTGTGACCCACTGACCTGCCAGCGCGGCCACACCCAGAGAGGCGGAAACGGAGACCGAGGGAGACGCTCACTAATTGATAGACAGATACACACTTTCTCTCTCTTCTTATTTGAATGAGATTCCTAATTCTGTACGCTTACATACAACCATCAATATTGGGTGTTGGTATATTGGTATAATATTTTGGCAGATTAATAAAGTGATAGATGTATGTAGAGACTAATAACCGTTTTCTCTTAAGTTTTGTCCCTAAGCCTTCATATACACACAGCTGTTGTTTACAGACCTATAGCACTTAGAGCACGGATTGTCAGAGAGAGAGCGAGGGAGCTCCATGTGTACACAGAGAGGCCATGGAGACGCACAAGAGCAGAGACACAGGCAGCAGTAGACAAAAGGGGAGAGCTGTGTGGTTTCCCAGACAGACTGCATCACCAGAGCCGAGCCCCGGCGGCAGCACCATTCATAATTTAAAGCCCGCTTGTCATTAAACGCTCTGGCTGCAGCAACACGAAACACTAAACAGGTGGTAATGGGGCTGGCGGGCTGACAGGGAGCCCTGCACACAGACACAGTAATGGGATACTGCCCACTAAGTGCACTTATTTCTGCCTTTTTTAATTTATTTTTTTATTGTTTTGCGGAAGTAATATATAAATAGTCTTTTTAGAGGGTTAAATAAATGCAATTAATGGATATGCAGCGATAGAGAAACCTGTTTGCTGTTGAGCAATCTACTCTCTCCCACCGGCTGCTATTCCCCTCCCTCCCCCCGTGCTTCCTCTCCGCTCTGCGGTGTCATGAAGCTGGCAGCCTCTCTCTCTCTCGGCAGCGTAGCCGGCCCTGACCGCTCGGCACACGTGGGGCCGCTTGTTTGCCGTGTTTGTCCCTTGCTGTCCTGCAGACCTGTGCGGTTGTCGTCAGAAAGTCGTGAAGCCTGATCTACCTTTCTTGTACAATGTAAGGGACATCTTATTAATAATGGCAATTTAATTAATTTGGGGAGGGGGGTATAAATTGACTGCAATCAGGACAAGTTGTACTCTTTCTAAAGTGATCCCGGACCTCGCAATAGGGAGGTTAGCAGGTGTTAAACCTGAATTTAAAAAAGAAAAGGTGTCGAAAGTTTGGCAGTTGCACAGATGGCAGTTTTAACCAGGAACAAAGAGCTCCTTATGGCCGCCATTGAGGCCGGTTCTTCCTTGCGTCGCGTCAGAAGGGACTCAACTGGGTGACAACAGTGGCACCTCGGCTCAAGTCACAGCTCCCATTGGTGTTCGATGGCATTGGCTAAGACGTGTTTATGAGCAGGTAGAGCAGTACCCACTCAGAGAAGATGGAAGTTTCCACAATGTCCCAATTGTAAACGTATAAGTATTTTCCCTCACCTTGTCTGTGATGCTGGTATGTATTGTTGGAGTCGTTCAAAATGTTTTTTTGGACTCTTACTTTGACAGGTAGACATTCGTGGAATACAGAGAGATGCTTCAGTGATGAAGGTTAATTGCTAAAATGGTGAAATTGTATTAATGGTTGTAGATGCTGCTCTGAGGTGTCACTGACTCCCTGATGGGGGGGCAGAGAGCCGTGCTCGCCTGCGGGAGACAGGGCTGTTGGTTTGCATGTTCATGAATTGCAGTCAGGGTTAAGGGATACAGGCTGGAGGAGCTTTGACTCTGTAAGATGCACATCACATCACAACTTCTTTCTGGCTTTTCCTCTGAGGAGGGGGTGACTGTTTTTACTGTTGTCTGCTGCCTCAAGTGGTTTCTCATCTCATGTACAATAAACACATTCTTGCATCAGTGTGTCTTCATTGCTTCGTGTAGGAATCGCAGTGGTAAATAATGCTTTCATAATTACATTCTTGCCAGGGTTGTGTAGCTTTTCCCCACATGTTGTGTATAGTGGCTCAATATTTGTTTTTTAGATGAAGGTGATGGGAAGTGGAAATATTACATTTTTAAAAAACATACCCACATACCCATTGTTTAAATGTGTGCCAGATTATTTCTCCAAGATGCTTACTAACCAAGACTAAAATAGTTTTGTTTTTAATAAGTGAGCTCATTCAGAAATGTAGACTATGGTGGCTGAGAAGTCCAAAATGCAATAGAGTAAATATATTTTTCAAAGAGCAACTGTTTTGCAAGATCCACAAAAGAATCACATTTTGACATTTAAATGATGGATTTTGTCATGTAAAATATTATCCATGCTGTTAAAATATTTAGCATCAACTGATTTATGTATTTATTGATTTTATTGTACGTTGCTTTCTCAGCCAGATCAAACATGTAGTCTTTGATTCTGAAAAAAAAAAAAGTCAGTGCTTTTTCAATTCAGTGACTTTTGCATAGGTTGTGGCTTTATATCTCATGGTTTTCTGAACTTCTTGGTTTGACATAACCGCTTGTATTCAATGTTCAAACGGGATACCTGCAGACTGCAGGGGCCATGTTTAAAGCACAACTTTCATTGGACCACAAACACACCTTGACCCGATTCTTCGCCAAGCAACGTGCAGCCTGCGGAGGGATGTGAATGTATAGAGGTTTATAAACAAGCTGTTTTGTGTTTGTATGTGTACATGTGTGTTGACAGGAACAGATCTTTGCCCACCATAATTTTCCTGGCAGTCCTTCAGTGTTGAACCCCTGCCAAGGCCCCAGTGAAAATCTCTTCGCTGAACGGCTCCTATTCAACTTGTCTGACATGAACGACAGCTTTCCACAGCGGAGGCCACCAGACGAAGACTCGAAGACCCAGCTTTACAGACCAGACTTACCAGTTTAAATGAACATGTAGTTACCACATTGCAAAACAGGTACCTAATGTCAGTACCCAAATAAAAGGTGTGTGTGCCTGGGGAGGGGCATAAATAATCTGAAGTGGAGTGAAGTGTTTCTAAAACGTGTGGGGCTGAGACGAACATTCCTGTTACAATCACTTCAGTATTCATACCTTAAAGGGGGTACAAAAGATGCAATGAATACAAAATTACAAATGCAAAAATAGCAAACAGCTTGTTATACCTCTGCATTAAGTGTCTTAAAGAAAAAAAGACAAAGACTTCCAAAATAAAGAAAACTAACATTTGCATTTGTAATTTTGTATTTATCGTTTACTGCTGTCCTGTGGGTCTTTCAAATGCTGTAGAAAACTAAAATAAAATAAGATGCCTTTTCTGCTAGGCATCTGAGCACAGACAATCTGCTCCCTTGTTTTTAAGGGGTTTGGTGGCTGGGTGCCCATATGTCTGGACAGGTCTGGTGCTCTTGAGGAAGACTGCAGGGGTTTCATTGTTCATCTGAATCCGTGTTTTGCGTAAAGGGGAGGAAACAGGAAGTTCCAGTCCTCTCAATGCGCTGTATTCACCCTTCGTCTCACAAAGAGCCGTCTATTAACTAGGCTGTGAAAAGTGGATCACAAACAGGGAACAAGAGCAGCCCTACAATACACTGACGCATGTGGCAAAACTTCCCTTTTATTCCCCCTCTTCAGATAAGACGAATCATTAAAGATTAAAGTGTTTTTTGTTGTTGTGTTTTTTCATTCTGAGTAACACTTTATTTATTTGATCTGCGTGCATGGCACAGACAGATACGTGGGCACTGACCACAATCCTTTCCCAAAGAAAAACAGGAAACCAGCCGTTTTCTACGGTATTGGAAAAATGTGTTGTCAGTTGAAAAGCGCCCCTGCCAGTCTCTCATACCTGCTGGGCAAGTTCACCGCCAAGCAGTCTGTCAACACCTGTATGAACAAAGGAGCAGAAAAATGAGAAGAAAAAGGCTTTAGAACAAACACATTATATAGAACAATTTTGTTTATTCATAAATACAATTAACCACTGAAAATGTGTGGAGAAATAAAAACAAACAAACCCTAACATATGTACACTGCTTAATGGGAAACCACCTGCACAGGTTCAGCTACACACACGACCAGACCACTGAAACCAATGCAACCGGACCTGAACTCCAGAATGCCAACTATGCCTTTTGCAGAAATGTTTCTCTGTATATGGCTTTGAATTAGTTTGCTACCGTTTCTGCAAATTGGAAAAAATAAAAATGTAAATTCAAGTTAATGCTATGAAGGGTTTCTGAATCAGTGTTGATACACAATTAATTACCAGAAAAGCAACTTCCAACATCATTATTATTATTTTAAATACTGAGTTTGCATGTGACCATGAGAAAACAAATATTAAAAAATGGAAATATTACTCCCCTCCTCCACTGACCCAGAGGAGCCTTGTGGAGGCTGCTCTGTGTGGACCCACGGCCGTCCCTGTGGCATAAAACAGGACAAGCGCCCAAGAAGCCATCTGCGGTCTCGCTCTTATTTGTCTAAATATTTGAACAGTATTTCTCAGGAAATTAATTAATGAGGTTCTAAGAGGACTAACGAGCAGGATTCTGGGTGGTCAGAGTACAAACAAATCCATTGAGATCCACCACGAGGTCATTAATGAATCAGCTGAATCAGTACCTCACAGGTACGTGGGGGAACAGAACATGCGCACCAGGCAGGTGAACAAAATCGAACCGCATGAGAACGAGGATCAGAGTTCTCATAATGCTTCGATGTTTGTTGTTCCTGAACGTACAAAGAGAAACCCTTGTTCTGGGTCTCTGTATTTACAACGTCAGTATTGCACAGCTCTGGACAGCAAGGCTGGTCCGAAGGCCGCACTGAAGGACTGACCTCTTTTGCCACAATGCACACTTTTACAGAAGACCGCTTTTGAGCTGAGTATAGACACACAGAGACATCAGTTAGGAGGAGAGGGTACTACATGGTTCACAGCGATGGGTGGGGAAGCCCTCTCACTGGAGTTTTTAATTGTATTACTTGTTCAATGGAAGGTCAATGCTTTACGATTATTATTATTTGTTTAAATGGTTCCCCACCTTCTGCTGTGACTCCACCTTTCCAAACCCCACAGCTCAATAAGTCCAATAATGTCAGTGTAACTTGTTTCATGGCACTTTCACAATAATCCTGCATTTTCAAGTTGATTCTTTCTATAATCACACACATAACACAAATGAAAAGAAAGATAAGAGGTACAAATGTCCTAAAGCAGGATGCAGTGAGAGGGTGTGGGGGACGCAGGGCTTCCTTCTCCTTCGAAGGTTTTCACACAAGGATTAACCAGATTCAAACTGCAGACAGGCCGACTCCACCCCCAACTTGCTGCTCTCGGGATACAAGAGCCAGTGGCACCACACAGAGCAAACGCAACGCTGCTGTACCGACACAGAACAGATACGACAGTCGCAGAACCCCAGAGACCAGCCTGCGCTTCTGATCCATCTCACAACCCAGTCACTTCATTTACTTCAGAGGATTTTTGTAGTTCTAAATCAGACAGTTCAAACATTTGACACTTCCACTTTTACAATACAGATCTCGGACATGCTGGGTTGTAGACGCTTTGTAGAAATAACTCCCGTGTGCTCGGATCAGAACCTGGCTGTGGAGCGCAGCCCCCCCACACCTGAGACGCACACATACCTGTCCCCACCTGCAGCAGAGGACAGGGGTCTTCTGGGCCCCTCACAGCCCCTCTTACATCAACAGACCAAGGGGAAGATAGAGCTTCTTAACAATAATGAAGGGAGTGCTCTCTCACATTCAGATTTCTTTTTTTAATTAAAATAGCTAAGGGCATGCATTTATTTAATTTCTATTATTCATATTTTGGTTGTAGCCAATTGTCAGTTGAGGGACATTACTCTCGCTAAAAAGACAAGTAAATTATATATACATTTGTAAATCAGTAACAAGAAGAAATCAGATGAAAACAACTGGATCTTACAAGAGCTCAGCTGGACTGAAACCAGACTAGGACTGCAGGCAGGAGGCGAGCATGAGGCCGACACAAGCGCCAGAGACAAGAGCTTCGTTTCACCACAACACGGACAGGTAAAGAGACTGAGAAATGGGGGGACGGGGGCATTAGCAAAGTTGGAGGTGTTGGTGAAAGAGAGGTTAGTCAGAAACCCCAGCCTGACAGAGGTGGACTGAGCACAACATAGGGACAGCGAGCGAGAAACCACATTCACAGCAGGGCAGCCAGCAGGTACATACGGCACACGCCACACGGCTCCCACGGCCTGGCGCATTCCTGTGGCCTGCGCTGCTGTCGAGACTTGCACAGGAGAGGAATTGCAACATGGGACTCCGAGTAGTTTAAAAATAAATTAAACACAAAACAGGCTAGGATACATTTTTTTTAAAAAAGGTAAAACATTTAAAAGCAGGGTAGGGGAGAAATTCACACCAAAAAGGTAAGAGGAGCAGAATTATGAAAAAGATAAAGTGAAATTTATTTAATGTCAAAAACAAAAAGAAAATGACAAAAAAAAACAAAAAACTAAAAAGGTCATTAAAAAAATTGCAATACACAGAAATTAAACAAACAGCAGCAATACTATGTAGTGACATATCAGACAGACGAGGCAGCGTGGAGCTGCCAGACTTGGCTCGCCAAAAGAAAAACACAAAAATAATAAAAAAAACAAAAAACCTCAGACAGTCATTTTATAACAATACAATCAGTCTACAAACACTGAGGATTAGCCACAATTTACAAGTTTTTTTTTTTTTCTTCTTTTTCTTTTAGTTTATTACAAAAGGTTGCTGCCCCCTTGGGGAGGTATTGAGTGGTTTGCCAGAGAGGAGAAGAATGTATTTGATTTTGCTTTATGTAAAATTTTGTATGTATTATTTAAATTTTATACATTAGTGTTACCACATGCAGCTAATTTAATCTCAGCCAGCATTTTAAACTTCAAGAGCCAGGGTGTGTTTAATTCATGGAAGAGAAGACAAAAAAAAAATCAAAACAAAAAAACACATCTGGCAGTGAACTTCCATAAAAGTCTTTTCCTATTTTGAAATTGAAATGTGATTATATATATATATATATATCTATATATATATTGTTTAAGGTTTTTTTTATTTTATTTTTTAATTTTTATTATGAACACCATTAACGAAATCGGTCTTGGCCCCTCCCCACCCCCTGCGCCCCTCCCCCGCCCCCCTCCCACCGTAAAAAACCCCATTAAACTGAGGTGTCCGTGTCTGGCCTCAGCACATGGAGATGGTGACGTTGATGCCCAGGTTGCCGTTCTCGGCGAACAGCTGTGCGATGGAGGTGTCGAACACCAGGCAGTCACTGTTCATGATGGCAGTGGCGATGCCCTCGTGGATGGAGCGGGGCGTGGCCTCCCAGGTGAGCCGGCGGCGGTGCCCGTTCAGCTCCAGGCGGTATGCGAAGTTCTCGGCCTGCTTGCGTGTGCCGATCAGCTGCACGATGGCAAAGAACTGCTGGTGCCCGTCGTATTTCTCCTGCTTCTCCAGCACCAGCATGAAGTGGAAGCCGAAGCAGGACTGCATCATCACCCAGTCCACTGCGCCCGGCAGGTTGATGTCCGTGGCCAGGAACACGATGTCCTCGCCCTGCAGGGTGGTGATGGACTTGTGCTGGTGCATCAGGTGGGGCATCACCGCGTCCAGGGAGCCCTGCCACTTGCAGGAAGCGCCCGGGCAGGGGCAGGAGTACGGCCGGAACTCGCACAGCTCCTCGTGCTCTGCTTTCTCAGTGTGCGGCAGCGTGACCTCGCAGCCCGATGAGGCGTACTTGCAGGGGAACAGCACCGAGTTGGCCACCTTCTCCATGGCCAGGTTGCGGATGGAGCCCAGTGGGCCCCGACACGTGGGGCAGCAGGTGAGCTTGGGCCGGCAGTTGCTGCAGACGAGGTGTCCGCTCTGGCACTGCAGGATTGGGGGCAGCACATAGTCAAAGCACACTGGGCACTCGAACAGGCTAGCCAGGTCATTGTTGGAAGCTGTGGTGCCCGTCAGCGCCGGCACTCGCTGGGATGGGGCGCACTTGGAGGTTCCTGTGGGGAGCGCTGTGGCGGTCTGGCGACTCATTTCTACGGGACAGGAAGAAGGGAAGAAACAAAGTCATCTCTCTCCAAAACACAGAGTCCACACCCCCGCCCCCTCCCTTCTAGCTTAAGACCAAAAAAAAGGTAATGCTACTGAAACAGGGAGCTAGCAGGCAGACCCCAGTGGGATGAAATGCTTTTTCAATGCCACATAACTGGGATGAACCACGTCAGCATCTATTTTTAAGACCCAAGGTTGTAAAATGATTAATTTCTCTCGGACTATTTTAATGTGGGCTGCAGCTTGTGCCTGATAGAGACTTCTCCTGCCAGTGCACGTGAGGCCGGCTCCAACTGCTCCTTTATTTATTTACTCTCTAGCAGGATGTGTTAATGCTGCCTGGCACCCAACAGGGTTATGTGGCAATGGGTGGTGACTTTGTGCATTTTAATTTTACTTCTGGAAATGAATAAATACAAGAAAATTATAAAACATAGATCAATGGGTCACCATCAGTTTTGCTACACAAGGCTTGTGCGAAGGTGGACGAATGGAACCAGCATCCTGTACCAAACAGTGAGGTTTGAACAGCAGAGGCATCATTAGTGTGCCACATCGGTCAGTGCTGTGGGGTCTGCGGGGGTTATGGCTGGTGAAACAGTGACAGCAGGACCAAGACGGCCATGCCAGGGCAGAAAGAGCCTGCTAGAACTATGAAGATTAGGGGTGTTATTTGTATGCCTAATAGGCTTAACAGGAGTGAGTAACACTGTAAAAATCCCAAATTAGAACAGAAGGGACTTTAAATAGAAAAAAGCATAATGACCATAAAACCTAACTGAAGGGGCCTAATCTGAACATCTTCCACCCCCCCCCACCCCGGGGCACTTCGGCAAGGTGTCTGGTGAGCACCGATACATGCTCAGACAGGCTGCGCAGTGTGCAGGCGTCTGCACACGGGGCGTCAGACTCTGCTCCCAGAGACGCCCGCATTAGTGCCTCCTACTGGAGTTGCGGACATTAATCCGGGGGCTTGACAGGATACATCTGACTTGCGTTTCCATGCCAATGTCATGTTTCCCAGCGCCCCGGGTTGCCAGCCCTGTGCAGTCAGATCAGGCCTTCGCACTGATGCAACGAACAGCAAGGTTTTCATGCTTTGCAATTCACTAGGGGTAAACTGAATTAGCATGATGACTACTGCTGACAAACACAAGGGATGGTGTGGCGATCAAAAACAAGACTATACGCATGGTCACAGCCGAGCTACTGACGAAAAGTGTTACACAGCCACCCAACCCCCCCCCCCCACCCTATTACTGTGGATAAAGTTCTCTGGCTTTTTTATGTAGAATACAGTTCCACCAACATTCTGCACCACAATAAAGGATTTACAAATGTAAAAAACAAGACAAAAAATATATATACTAAAGCTAACTTGAATTAGGGAGTAAATATCACAAAGCATTTATAAAGTAACGGCTGTGTTTCAGTGGGCAGATTATAGCAGGGAGAAAATAAGGCAGAATGGACAGAGGAAAGCTATGAACTGCTTACATTATTACGGTGAATATAAAAAAAAATACTAAAGCTATGCATAAAAACAATTAGTCTTCCAGAATATTGGGTGGATTGTGTATTTCCTACATTTTACATCTTCCCCCCCCAGGCTGCTGCCTGCCTGACCACAGCCAGGGGGGTAACCCTCTCTATCCCTCTGCCACTGGAGCCACTGTAAGCAACCCAGAGCGATGCCTCAATGCCTGCTCCCCCAGAGGGGCTTCTGGTTTTATTCTAGCCAAGTCCCAACCAACTCTCTCTCACTGAGCTGGACTGAGATTTTTTTCTGGCGAGACATCGAAGAGGGAGAAAACTAAAGGACTGGCACTCTCCAGCACAAGCACTGGAGGGAACAGCTGCACAACACGGCCCTGAGTGAGACAATTTGGGTGGTCGATGCATTGTGGAAGCAAAACACACAGTCAAAATGATGATATGGCTATAAAGCACGGTTTGTGTATTTTTGCAGTTTATTTTATCTGAAGGAGCAGCACGCAAACTGCTGTGAGAAACTGGAGGGAACCTATGTACTTCCAGTGCACCCCATGCCTGCCCAGGCCTCTTGAAGGCCTTCGCTGGCAGAAATGTTCGTTGCCATAGCAGGGTCAATAGAACAGACAATGTGCTAGTTCTGGATCAAAACTCCCCAATGTGATCGAAGGGCCTAGACTCCCCATGCTCAACAAGAAGGCACAGGAGCGGGGCTCGGTCATGTTAGGCTAATCTTGGAAGTAAGCGGAGGGAGGGGTTCTTACCCCCCCCAGCAATTCCTAATGGAAGGTCAGCGCATCTCCTGGAAGAGGATTGTTGTCCATCTGTTCCACATGGAAGAGGAGAGCGTGGATTAAAGGGCCAGTGCAGGAGAGCGCAGTCCGGGTCTGCTGCTCTGGGGGCACTTTTCTCCCTGCTAGACCTCCCACTGAGGGGCTGCACCTCCTCACACACACAGCACGACCACCCCAAATAATAAAATACAAAACACAAAATAAAGTTCAGATGTATGCTTGCCTTCGTCCATATGATTTCCAATTAAGGCTTGCTTCTTCTCTCGAAATTTTGGGACCTCTAGAATGTAAAGAAGCAATACAAAAAAAAAATACAATTGATATGCTGCTACATTGATAGACACATCACAGCAACTTCTACTGACAGGTCAGTTAGAAGCACATTAATCAGGAACAACAGGCAGGTTAACATCACACACAGGACACATCATCAATTATTTCATTGGCAGGACACTTACTGCTCCAGCACCTCTCGCCCACACAATGGTCACACCTGGTTGTCTCCTTTTGATTTTTATAAAACCAACACCTCAGTGTGTCAGTCATCAATGGACTGTGAATGAGATCGCCATAGAACCATTTTTTACTTGTTTTGTGCTTTGTATACAATGAGAAAAACACAGGAATCCAAATTGAACCTTAACGTGAATGAGGTCTACACAGTCTGAACCCAAAGACCGCCCACCAGGACGAGAATAATCCTTCAGATGACATGCATGGGAATCCAACTACAAGTGCATTGAAACACGACCTGGAGACACCAAAAAGTGGCAATGATCCAGTGTCAGCAAGTACAGAAGCCTGGGGAATATGCAGGGAGCTACAAGCCTCTCTCACACTGAGCCATTTTCTGCCTGCTGCTTTTTGAGGAACTATAGACCATTTGCCACACAACTGCCTGACTTACTAGTTTACCACCACACCACCTTTTTTCACAACAGACTTAAAATTATGAATAAAAATAAAACCGATCGAAAAAAAAATAAAAAAAATAGGTCAACGTCAAAATCTCCACCCCATCATGCAGCAGGTTCCCTGAAGAGGCCCTGTGCAGGATCTCCCCTCTCCCTCTAAACATCTTGAAGAATGTGTAATAAAGCACTTTTTCCACCAAACATCAACAGTGCGGCTAGCTCTAGTTTATTAGGGATTGGCTTGGGCCCCTGCAGAGGACACCCTGCCAAACTTCATGTTCTTTTGTTGGCCCCCAGACACTTGTATTGCTCTTCTGCACAGCCAGGTGGAGTCTCGGAGTGGGGGAAAACAAATCAACAACAAAAAAAACAAGGAGGGATCATTAAAAATTACCTTTAGTCTTGGTGGTTTTGTCGTTTCTTGAGATGCATGTGAAAAGTTCGAGCACTCCTTTCCATGAGTACAGAAACTGCAATGTAGTTTTACTCGTCATGAGGAGTTAAAACTCTTCATTTCGTTTTCCATAGAAACAAAACACCCCATAACAGAGGCCCCTCCTATGCCAAACCTCAAGCCAGAGACTTCCAGCGCGAGACGCCCTCAGGGGGGAGAGAGAGGGAGAGAGAGAGAGACCTGGCTTGGCAAGGCACGCGAAGAGCAGCTCAGCACAAGTCGGTCAGCAGTGTGCTGGTGCCGCTCTCGTACACTGCCTACTCCTGCCAAGTCACGGCACTGGGCGCCCCGACAGCCCTCTCCCCTCTTCAGTGGCACACACACAGTCAGGCCTCCCGTCGTTAAGACTGACACAATCCTCTTTATGGTAAATACAAAATTTTAAAAAATGGGGGGAGGAAGGGCAGTAAATCACAAGGAACACACTCCACTGCTCTCCAGGGATGTTTTGTTACACAAGGCAGACCTCTAGAAGCGAATTCCCACTCCCATACAGCAGCAGACTGGGCAAAAAACCTTGAAAATCCATGGAGAGGGAGAGCGAGCGAGCGCCTGCCCCTCTCCCGTGTCGTGTCGCCCAAGTAGATTCCAGTACACGTTTCCCCGTCTCCTTGTCTTCAGGGAGGAGAGGGGAGAAGGAGAACAGAAGAAGAAAAAAAAAAAAAAATCACCACTAGCAGCAGCCGAACCCCTTTCAGACGGACTGCGGAGTGTAAAAATAAATCCTTCCCCGCACTACAGGATGGAGCCGTCCTCCATTGTGTGGAGCTCAGCCTGCAGAGTTTCAAGTGTCAGCTAATGCCTCCTCCCGCTCCCCTTTGAGGAGACAGAGTCCTTCCTTTGGGCTCGGCCGTCTCGGGTTTCACAGCTTAGTGGCTCCACCTACAACCACCAGCCGCACAGACAAAGAAACTGAGCTGACAACTCTGGAGTGGCTGGGCCTGGCCCACACTGCGCGGCTCTCAGCCCATCTCCCTGCCCGCTGCAGGAGCACAGCGACACGCACGAGCACGCACACACACACCAACAAACTACTTCAAAGACCAAAAACAAAATGACCAAGTCCTTGCGCAGCAGTACAGCAGCATTACCGGTGAACTATGAAAGGCAGACCTTTTAAAAAATATATAGAGGAAAAAAAGAAAAGAAAAAACTTGCATGGTATCAATAGTTTAAAAGTCTGTGTCTGACTTGGTTGAGGAGATACATAATCCTAACAAACTAAGTGTTACAGTAAGATGCATCTCCAAAACAGGTGGGGACAACACTTATGAATTATGTGCTCCTAATGTTAAATCTGACTTTTAGCAACAACAACAAAAAGTCACTTTATGGAGAGGAGGGGGGAGGATAAAGAAAGACAGCTCAGTTCAAATAAGCCAAATGGGAACGAAAACTTTTAAATGTTTTAATTTGTGGAAAGGAAAATGCAAATCAAACTACAATCTGTCCCCATAACAGGCCGCTCCAGATGGGGCATGCAGGCTTCCTTTGAGGCGAGTGCCAGCAGACAGGGCCGTGATTGGCCACAATCTGAAGTGTTAACAACATTTGCGTTTTCAGAGCACATACTCCCCAGAGGAATACAGCTTCACACCGCACCTGAAGAGGGCACAACTGGCGGGCCAAATTAATCCATGCATCTCCACACAAGCCCAGCTGCCACAGCTGTACACAACCGGCACAGGGCGCTGAGACGCGAAGGATGAGATATAGGACTACGACACCCAAAAACAAGGTACAAGGTGGCACCTGCTTGGGGAAGAAACTGAGCAGGTAGGGGACCGGCACCAAGCAGATCTCGGCAAAAGTAGCACTGGGTTCCCACCCCCGCTCTCTCCAGCCACACAAGGCCTCAGACCCGCTGTGTTGCAAGGGAATACAGATCAGTCCCAGCACCCTATTCCCCACAGTCTTCTGCAGCGAATTCTTCTAGGCTCTACGCTCCACAGAGAACACCATTCCCCCAGTATCTCTCCACAGCAGAGGGCCACTGTGAATTCTAGTTTCTGTTCCACCACCAGTTTCAATAACTTTAATCAAGCCGTTTATGCGCCAAGCTGAACCAATTAAGCACCGTTAACAAGTTGTGAGGATGTGGGGATGTAAAGATCTACAAGACTTACAGGACGTCTGCCCCCCCGAGAGAACCATGGGGGGAGGTACTTGCCTAAATGGCCCAGATCAGTTTTAACTGGGTTCCCTGACAGCAGGCACACTTTCACTTTTTGAGATCATGCCACCGGCGATGCGACAATCTATAAAAGCAGTATTTCATTAAGGTTTTTGGTATTAAAAGTGGAAGTTAAACTAGAACAGCTGAGGTCTAGGTGCAGCAGGAGAAACAAAGGATCTGTGAACAAAGGGATGCAAATAGGCAGTTTACATGAAAAAGGCAAAACGTGTGATTTACATATAGGCTGCAGGAGTCAGGATGTGGAGCGAATAAAGGGCTGCCACCATGATGCAAAACATGCTCCATGTGGAAAATTACAGCACATGACCTTAGTTTCCTATGGGCCTTGCTCTGCATTATCACCGTGATAAAAGAAACACGCGTGTCACAATAGAACATGTTGATTTAGAAAAATAGAGCAGATCCAGTGAAGAGGGCTGCCACGCCATTCGGACGTGTCACAGACGGCATTAAAGACACCAGTCTGTCAGCGGGGCAGGGGGGCTTTCACCTCACCGTCTTGCGATATTAATGACAGGTTCAGTAGAAACCCGATCATGCCCCCCCCCACCACAGTCTAATCTGACAATTGAAGTGGTTAGTAAAGGGAGGGGGGGTTGCAGGCACTCAGTGGGAAGACCAAGCAGGTTTTTCAGGAGGAACATGGAGTCTCTCTCAAGGTCGAGGACGAAGAGGCTGACAGCTCAGAGAAGCAACCCCTAACATATCCACACTTCAAAATCAAATCAGAAGACCAATCACAAGATGTACAGATCCACAGCTCTCACACATACAGAACTGCCTGCTGGGGGAGGGGGCTCTGCAAAAACAAAGATTTGGATAGCATCATGTGATGTGAAAGGAAATCCCATATCTAACAAACCAGGATGTGCCAATTTAAGTACATTATGCTCTGAGCAGCACAGTTCAGATTAAGAAAACCTTTGATTTTCTTCCTCTTAAAACAAAAGGCACTGATGCTGAACTGTGCATGGGATCAAAACGAGAGGATGATTCAAATCCAAAGTCAACATCAACAAAGGTTAAATCAGTTCCTATTTTAAGGAAGCCTGGGAATTTCCCCATGTAAAGACTGCAGAACCTCTGAACAGACAGCAGACGGGTGGTGCACGCAAGACCAAAACGAAAGACAAGACCTCAAACACAGACGGCAAAAAACACTCATCCACCCAGCAGGGCTGAGGAACTGGAGCAGCTGCCTCTGAGCATGCCCAGACTAGATGAAGGACGGGGACAGCATTCACCATTACAATCATCATTAATTCAGCTACCTGCTTTTTCCAAGGAAACCCAGGTTCAAACAAAATTAAAATGCATATAGAAGTGCAGACTGGTTAAACAACAATGAAAATGATAATTTAATTAAACAGGGGTAAAATATAAAAATCTAGTATCTAGCAAATGGAGGTGTAACATTTAAAGATCAGGAGTTTCAACAATGAGAGACTCTCAAAACAGAGAAATAAATATGCAAGACCATGGAAACTATAACCCTGCCGATGAACAGCTGACAGTCATCCTGCCGTGACAGCACTATAGTTTTAGAAGAATAATTTAAAAACATAGCATAGTTTTCCCCGCAAAAGCCCGGCTGACAAAACCAGAACTTTCAATTAAATTAACACCTGAATAAACCTTCAATACACCTTGACAAAGCAAGCACATTTGAATAGAAGCAGCGGGAACTTTAGAGATGCACCTCTCTCAGGTATAGAAAACCAGGATGCACTGCAGGAACAAATCCCATACACTGTACAGCATCAATTCTTGTACACGGTCAGGATTTCAGTATTCTTCACAGAAGGGGTTACAGTTTCACCTGACAGGTCTGTTAATCTTTCTATTGACAGAGCGTGCACTTTGGCAAGGCAAGAGTTCAACAAAATTGACAGGTAGGACACACTGCAGTTCCCCATCCTGTACTGAACACCAGAAGCAGGTCCCAAACAGATGCTCCAACAGGAAGGGCTTTTCTGGCCAAATCATTGACACCAGCACACATGCACGCTTTCTGAATGTGTAACTTCTTCAGGGTGAGTCAGTATCTTTGAGGCAACCACAAATAATAATTTTGCTTTACAGCTACCATTATAAGATTTATTGGCTTTAAAACAATGCACATTCCAGCTAGGCAATCAGTTAATCGCCTCCTTGGTAGAGCGTTACTTAATTGTTAAGACTTTTCAAGGTTTTTCAAACAGGACGCCCACAGCATCCCAGAAACACGATTCTGCTCAAAAGACTTCACCGATGCCCGTGAAGCAATAACGGCCGCTTCCCAATCCCAGACCCCCGCATGGAAACGTGGACTGTTCCCGTCTGTCCGTTTCATAACATCCCCAGCACTGCGCTCGCTACGAGGCCTGCTTGACCTCCGCCATGTTGACCACGAACCGGACCACCGGGGATACGTGATGAGAGCCAGGGAGGGACGGGGGCAGGATTTAGACAGCACATTAAACGCACACTACACCCCTCCTGCCTATGAAAGGAGCACTCAGTCTCGGCGACGTGAGGCGAGGGGACCGTTTCTTTCTACAGAAATGTGGAAAAACAGCAGCGATCTAAACCCAATTACCTCCCCCGTCCCCCGGCAGACTGCGCGGAGAGAGAGGGAAACAGACACCCAGTAGCGGACAATGTGATCGCTTCGATTCCGGGTTAGTAAACTCTCTAAAATAGTAATTCACACATTTAGTACCTGATGGCAAACAAAACAACAACAACAACAACAACGAAGTTTCTGATTTTTTTGTAATATCTTTTGAACACCAACAACAATCCGAAGTGAGCTCGTCCAGCGGTCCGCAGTATAAACACGGACTAGGCCGCAACTCGCCACCAGCCCCTTTCCAAAGGCACGGCGCGGAGCAGCAGCGGGCAGAGCCGGGTCAGATCTGCACGGCTGCCTGGGTGAGACTCGGGGTGCAAAAGCAGAAGTTGGGCGCTGGGATGCAAAGCCTGTGCGCCGGGCCCGGCCCACCACCCTGCACACACACACCGATAACCCTGCGCCCTCGGGTCAACACAAACCCCAGTGTCATGTCCTCCGGAGCCCTCTCTCCGCCGCGGTCACACATGGTAGCAGCGACCTGCACCCGGAGCCACCGGGGTCCAGGACGTAAACACAGAGAAGCAAACCCCAGCACACGACACAGAAAGGATCATAAAAACAACCTCTACCTTTTTCTTCGCTTTTACCTCCCGCTGTCTACCTTTTCCGGACCAGCAGCGGCTTAACGCCATGGTTGGGGGATACAACCCGGGCAGGGCTCTAGCACGGCTGGTCGTGGGGGAAACACAAAGCCACAGTGCGCCGTTTCTCACACGTAATCCGGAGACAATCCGGGCTCGACCGCTTACCTCTGACAAAAGGTTCTTGCGTTTATTTAATTTGTTTTCCCCTTAGTTAGTCCCGCCGGCTCGCCGCTCGCATTTGCACCCTCTCGGTGTTTTTGTGTTTCCGTTTCCACACACACACACACACGCAACGCACGCAACGGCCGCCGCTCTCGGAGGCGCGCACGCACTGTTGTTGAAATACTTTACACGGGAGGCGGGGGCGCGCTTTCTTCACAGCATGCCCTCCCGACTGCGTGTCCTGCGCAGGTGTGCAGATCAGAGCCCGCTGTGAAACACGCAGCACTGTATCCAGCAAAGCGGCTTTAGGGCCTAATTTAGTGCCTAGGGACTGGCAAAAGCCTTTAACGGGCTCTACTGGTAGGCGGTGAGACGTAAAAGCCCCCCCCCCCCCCCCCCCCTGTGATTATTAGTCAGTTTCAACAACCCAAACAAAAGGAAATCCTTATGTAACCTACTAGAGTTTATTGTGAGTTTAATACAATAGATGCATTACAAAATAAGAATTAATAATGATAGTGTAAATGCATTTGGAAGACTTGATTCATAATTTATCAGTCATCGCAGGAACCCCACGGGGTATTAGTGTCATTCCTGCACACTTGGATATGATACTCTGTCTTGTTTGTCACCGGTGGCCTGTCTGTCCCTGGCTAGTGTTACAGCAGATTAGCAGCATAGTTCGGCTGGGTGTAGGTGTCTGCGATGGGGTCGGTTAACACACGGACATATATTATCCATAAGACTCCTGCCTCCATATAAGACCACACCTGTAGTATATCTTTATATCTGTCTTCTGTATATGACTTATATATGACCTATAATGTGGTTATAACCAATCATCCTACACATGTGAGTCTAGTTGGTGATGCATCATATGTATAACAGTCATTACAAGCCTTAACTAGACTGACTCTAATTGGCCATGCACCCTCCTCGCCTCTATCTCTCCACACCTATCCCTCCTCAGGTCTGTCCCACCTTGCTGTCTCAGCCAGGCACTTATTAGATTTGATTTATGTAATAATGGATCCAGAGGATGCTCAGTGGAGAGAAGAAAACAAAGGAGCACTTCATTAGAAACTAGGAAGAATGAATGTCTGTCGCTGCACACATCGTGACCCTCTTTGGCTGTGAGATAGTTGTAAAGGTTGCGGCTCTGCCTGTTGAAACAGCACTGAGACGCACTTCAGTGCTGGCTGAGTCTGCAGTGTGGGGTTTCATTTTTTTTTTTTTGCAGTCAAGCTTGTGCTCGGAATGGGGATTGGCCCTAATGAGACAATTGTGGGTGGGGGTGGGGAAAGTCTCCTCCTTTCACTGCTGCTTTGCTAGTATTTTCTACAGGGTCCTCGTGGAGCACCCAGGTGCCCCCACAGCAGTTCACTGTGGACGGTCTTCACTCCCACAGGAGGATAAAGGGAAACAGAAAAGAACTGGGAATTAAGTGACACTTCTAGTACTGCCTAGCAAGACACGACCGCAGTGCAGAGTCCCCTCTACACCTCTACACTATTGGCTCAGATGGGTAACTGCTGAATGATCATTTGCTGATAGCTCCCTCAGCTGTCACCTCCCTCAGGTGCTAAAAGAAGTTATGGTCCTAATACTCTGTAAATAACCCCTCCACCCCACCTTCCTCCCTCCCCTTTTCCTCACACTAATATTCAATTATGCTTTGAACCGCTGTTGCACCTTCTGTGTCAGCTCCAGGGTGATGTGGAAGAGCCCCCAGCATGTCTTAGATGTTTCACCCCTCTACCTCCACACACCTACCAGCCTGTGCCGTCTGAGCCAGGCCCCTGGGGCGCAGAGACTTCCTGGGTTCTTCAAAAGCTGCTGCCGTCAGGGAGCTGGTGTCTGTACTCCTGTGCTCACCCAGAGGGCTGCATAGCAGAAAACACTCGTAATAAAAACAAGGGCCTCCCTGTCTGAACTACAGGGCTGCTCCCTGACTCACTGGCCCAGACCTGGGTGATATCACCTGTGGGGAACCCCCCCAGCGCCCCCGCCCACCCAGTGTCTACAGCCAGACTCTGATTCAGACAACGTCCAGAACTGGCTATTATTAGCCCTCTGGCTGGCTAGTGAGAAAAGGTGGGCTGTGAGAGGACTGTGCAGGGCCCGGGGCTGGAGAGCTTGGGTATGTGGGAGGGGCTGGAGGTGTGGAGTTGTTGGGACGGGGACAGGCTCAGACCTAACCAGACCATCCAGTCAGGGGCAACAATGACCCCCAAATGGCCTGGTGTCAGAGGTACCCTGTCCAAGCACTGTGCCCTCCAGAAATGTCAGGGGGCTCTGCAACTGGACTGCGTGCATCTCAACACAGACACACTCTCTCCCCATCTCTGGCAGCTGACGCCTTGCACTTTTTGGAATTGAGAAGCAAGTGCCGGTCTGTTAGTGGAATTACTGAAATATTTTCAATGGCAGGGCACATTCTCTCATAGTGTTTTAGCTTCATCTGAGCTGTAGCACTTGATAACAGCTGGGAAGATTAAAAACACAAAAACTAGCACCTGATGCATTAATTCATGACAGATGCCAAATCAGAATTGCTAATTGTGGGGTTATAGAGCACAGTAAAGACACGGGCCTCAAGGCTCAAGTGCGAGTCCCCACACTGCAGCCACAGGCAGCTGCGCACCAGGGATCAGACCTGCAAGCTCACAGGCAAGGGCAGAAAGAGGCCTGCAGCTGGGATTCTCACAGTGCAACTAGCTAGAAGTGATTTTTCTTCTTCCTTTTTGCTTTCTTCCTCTTTTCTGGGTTTCCTTTCCAGCCACAGCTGTTTACATTAGGGGCTGCTCTGCTCTTTGGGAAACACAAGGAATTTGCCAGGCTGGCCTTTGGCAGGAAATGACATCATTCAGTTGGCTCCAGCCCGATGGAGGGGAGTGCCTGCCGTCTAGGACCGCAGTGTCCCCCCATCCCCACCCACCCTGCGGCTGGGCTACACAGGGCACACACCCTTGGGATAGCTTTATTTAATTATTGATTGATTGATTGATTGTGATAATGGCTGCAATATCAGAAATCAGGGCACTGTAGGCTTTAGAGCAGTGGGGTCCAGCCTTGCCCCTGGACAGAGCCAACATCCTGCTCGCCTCTCTGGATCTATGTGAATACACAGTGACTGTGTCTAATTAACGCCTCTAACTGAATCCATTACATTTTGGAAGAAGCAAAAAGCAGCAGACTTTGCCTCTCCGGGAGCGGTGGCCCACCCTGCTGCACTGGGGCTCCCAGGTGATGCGCACCTGCAACCTCCCCCTCTCCCCTTGTGTCCTCAGTGCCAAACTGGCCTCAGTCAGAGAGGAAGCGAACAGAGGGAGAGCGGTCAGGACAGCTGGAGGGCACCCAGAGCACAGGCAAGGGAAAAAGAGAGAGAGACAGAGAGAGAGAAAGCAGTTCAATGAGATCCAGATGTGCGGCTTGAAGGAGGGCTATAGGAATGGCCGTGGGGGAGCTGGCCGTCTTTGCCGTGCTGTGGTCTCTTGCTCTATAAGAAAGTTCTGCAGCACAGTTGCTCGGGGTCTGGCTGGGACTGCTGAACATACAAGGTGTTAATTGCTTTGGTCACTCAGATGCTGGCACAGAACTGGGGCTCTGCAGCCAGATTAGCCTGCAGAACTGAGGGAGTGTGTATGTGAGTGTACACTGATCCCTGAAGCTCACAAAGCTGACTTGTGCTCAAGTTTCAGCACTACGGCTAAGAATGCAGGGAAGTGCTGTTGCCCTCGATGTCGATTAAGACCACAACATAACAACACAAGAGGCAAGAACAGTGTCTAAGCTACCCGAATCAACTTTCTGAGAGGGTCTCGGAGGGAGCAGGTTGCCTACAGCATCTCCTGCTCACAAAGGTTGCCCACATTCAAGGCTGGAAGTGCCCCCAGCTCACCCCATATTCCCCCAGTTGTGTATCCGTCTTCATCGAAACGAATGAAATGAGGTTAATCCTGCCACGGGAGCTTTGTAACAGTTAATTATTGTATACCTTGTAAACCGGGACTGTGCATACAACAAGTCTCCCTGTGAATGTGAAGTTTTAAAGTGTTTAACACCAGGCAGGAAGCCAGTACTGGAAAAAGGGGGGGTGGTGTGTGGATTAGAGGCCTGGTTATGTAAGCATATTGTCCCAGCAGCCTGTCTGAGAGAAAGAGAGAGAGACGGAGAGAGAGAGTACGGCTCCTGGGAATGTCAAGCTGCTCTGGAATGTTGATGGTAATTGAACATTCCTATCTGGATCAGGCCGAGCTCCGTGCTCAGGGGAGGGATGTCCTGTTGCTCTCTCCATTTCTCAAATTTCCTATTTCAACAGGCCAGAAATCATCTATCAGTGAGCTATAAACTGGGACCCATGTATGAAACCAGCATATAAGGTTTCACACAATTTTTAAACTGAATCCCTGAAAGGCTCCAGTATTAAGTTAGCCTGCCCATTTCTTCTCCCCCCTTTTCATACCGACCTTTTTGCGCAGATGCATAACTTTTCCTTCTCCTCACTTACAAACCAAGAACAAACTTTAGTCACAATCGGTTTTGTTTTCGTTGCGTCTGTGACATTATTGTAAGCAGCTCAGTGGCCAGTGTTGACCTGGAACTTGGGCACATTGATTAATCTCTCTGCTCCGACTAACCTACTTTTTCAGCTCACTCCTTTTAGCCGCTGGTGTCAACTCTAATTATTCCGAAGCCTTCAGCGTGCCTGCGATGAAATCCCCCCCCACCTCCCCAGAAACACCTAATCAACTTGAGTCAGCTGGGGAGCTGTGTGAGCAGGGAGTGCTGCACTGCAGACTCACACCCTCTCTCTCTCTCTCTCTCTCTCTCTCTCTCTCTGTGTCTCCTGGGAGCAGCACACCACACGCGTTACAGTGATCACACAAGAAAATAGGCCAGACTTACCAAGCATTTGGTTTGGCAAGTGCAATTTCCTCAATTTTAATAATAAAAATAAAAAATAAAAAAATATATATATATAACAAAACAACCAACACATTACAACTACCACCAACCCATTCATTTTAGCAGCTCAGATTATGTACAACCCCTCCCCATCCCATCCCATCCTAATCGTTCCTTCCCCATCTCCCCCCCGGTTTATTTTAACTTGGCTCTGCACAGGAAGTCTGAAGCAGCAGTTTTCAGTGCAAGAGGGGCTTTCAAATTGGGCCTGAAGGCTTTTATAATCTGTGTATAGAAAGAGCAAGTAGTAGCCTTTGGTCTCAACTGTTGAAAATAACATTATTTATCAAAAACTTATCTTTGCACAAGTTAAAAATAAAAATGAACCAAAGCACATAACGGGAGCCTCCTGCCACACTGCTGTGGGGCTTGGTCACTGGCCTTCAAGTTTCTTCTGCTTGGGAATAAGGTACACAGACAAAGAAAACGACACCTGAAAGGCTTGAGAGAGTCAGACCACAGTGAGGAAACAACACACTGGGTGCCTTTCCTATTCACAACGACTGGTGTTTTGTGAGGCCTGCTGTGTATTTCGGTAAAATATCCGATCACTATTGTGTTGACAGTGCTTTCATTTCTATGACCGCTCTCTAACACCGACAGGCTGGATGATGTTCCCGTTTTCCTGAAGTAGCTGGTAAGGTTTAAATTGGGGAAAATCCACCGAGAAGGAACACAGAAATTCAATCTTTTATCTTTTCTTTTTTTTGAGTGCGTGGCCCAGATAGCTCGCATTCCTGCAGCCTGCAACTGCTGCTCACATAGTGTGTCATGATGTGGCACAGCTCGCCGTCTGTCTCCCTGTTTACATACCTCTGCGGTACCTGCAGTTTCAGGGGCTCATTATCACCTCTCTGCATTAACCCCACAGACCTACCCCCCCGTCCCATCTCATCTCTGCACAGCTGGGGCACACACAAGTACAGAGAGTAACACTAACACACACACAGGGAGGAAAGCAGAGGGTGGGGGGACTGGCAAGGAGAAAAAATGGACTTTGTTCAACCTGTAACGATGAATCAGCATTTCAAACTGTCTGCACTTTAGCTTGGAAAACGAACATAAAGAAGTGGAGCACAGGGCAGTGCGAGTTAACAACACCCCACAGACTGCCGGACAGCATGTTCACGGGCTGGGTGCACTGGGGATCACCCCTCCGAGATCTCTGGGGAGGAAAGAAATGTGCAGATAGTTAACCAGGGCAAGACTAAAAATAGGATACAAATAAAATAAACCAAGTACTGTACTGAAAAAGAAAAAACCCAAAGCAAACACAAACCAACAACAGAAACTAAACATCTCAGTGGACACGAGGCCGTAAATCACCAGTGTAAGAACAGCCCGTCATCTTCGGTGCTTCTCTGTGATCACGGCTGCCCTTCTGCCCTCCCCCG
The DNA here is from genome assembly GCF_036373705.1 of Amia ocellicauda. Taxonomy (NCBI): domain Eukaryota; kingdom Metazoa; phylum Chordata; class Actinopteri; order Amiiformes; family Amiidae; genus Amia; species Amia ocellicauda. The sequence continues at coordinate 16,884,554 of NC_089858.1, read as the reverse complement.
GTGTCCTCCCTCCCCAGGGCTGGGCACGCGGCCTGCTTTATGGTCCCGTACAGGGTTCAGGACTCACTGATGCTCCTGCAGAACCCTCAGCAGCTACCTTGCTATCAATCATTTTATTTTTCAGCAACCAAGAAACAAACAACCAAGCAACCAAGCAAGCAAACAAACAAAAACAAGAATGTGCACTCCTCCCATTTCCAGATGCAACGGTTGCAGCAGAGACCCGCAGCGCTAGAACTCCTCCTGCTCTTGTCTGCAGTAGCCAAGATCCACCAAAACAGGCTGAAGAATACATTATTGCCATAAAAGCAACCGTTTGCAAAAACAATAGGAGAGCAGTTCCTAAATCGGCTAATGACTTGGCTGCAGTGTACTTTACTAATCTGTACTCATATCATGGAGGCTTTTATGACATAACAAAAAGCTGGCAGCTCAAAAAGGTCTCAATTACTGTGCACCGAACTTCACACGTTTGCGGTCGTGCAGCTCCCTCTGGTGACCGCACCACAAAAGCACAGACATTGAAAACCACTCATCTCCAGTTTATTTTTAAAGATTACACAACAGCGAGCGTGCCAAGCAATTGAGAAACTTCGGAAACTTTCGATGTCGAATCTAAAAACTCGTTCCCCCCCCATTTTCCCCTCTCGCCATTGCCTTTGATTGCCACAGATGTCCTTCTGAGATAAAAAAGCTACGCGTTTCTGTATGACTGTTACACACAGACAACTCGCATTCAGCAGATGTGTGAAGCAGCCAGGCTGAGCAGAGAACCGCTCCAGTCATTGTGAAATTGTTTGCAGACAGACGCCTCCACAAAAATCAGAACTCAGAATTGCTGTGATGAAAATCCGCAGGCCAGGGCAGAAAAATAAAAAATATATACTCCAATTTGTTAAAGTGTGCCTGTCTTGATCCCTGAGCCCGACACACCTCAAAAAGTTCACTTTTTTCACCCTATATACAGTACTGTGCAAATGTTTTAGGCAGGTGTGAAAAAATGCTGTAAAGTAAGAATGCTTTCAAAAATAGACATGTTAATAGATTATATTGATCAATTAACAAAATGCAAAATGAGTGAACAGAAGAAAAATCTACATCAAACCCATATTTGGTGTGACCACCCTTTGCCTTCAAAACAGCATCAGTTCTTCTAGGTGCACTTGAACAAAGTCAGGGATTTTGTAGGCATATAGTCAAGTGTATGATTAAACAATTATACCAAACAGGTGCTAATGATCATCAATTCAATATGAAGGTTGAAACACAATCATGAACTGAAACAGAAACAGCTGTGTAGGAGGAATAAAACTGGAACAGCCAAACTCAGCTAACAAAGTGAGGTTGCTGAAGACAGTTTACTGTCAAAAGTCACACACCATGGCAAGACTGAGCACAGCAACAAGACACAAGGTAGTTCTACTGCATCAGCAAGGTCTCTCCCAGGCAGACATTTCAAGGCAGACAGGGGTTTCCAGATGTGCTGTCCAAGCTCTTTTGAAGAAGCACAAAGAAACGGGCAACGTTGAGGACCATAGACACAGTGGTCAGAAGAGTCTGGTCAGACGTAGCAACAAGGCCAAGTGACTCAACTATGCATGAAAACACAGGAACTGGGGTGCAGAAAAATGGCAGCAGGTGCTCTGTACTGAGGAGTCAAAATGTGAAATATTTGGCTTGTAGCAGAAGGCAGTTGTTTCGCCAAAAGGCTGGAGAGCCGTACATGAATGAGTGTCTGCAGGCAACAGTGAAGCATGGTGGAGGTTCCTTGCAAGTTTGGGGCTGCATTTCTGCAGTTTTGGTCAGAATTTATGGTCTCCTCAATGCTGAGAAGTACATGCAGATACTTACATTACATCCGGAAAGTATTCACAGCGCTTCACTTTTTCCACATTTTGTTATGTTACAGCCTTATTCCAAAATTGATTCATTATTTTCCTCAAAATTCTACATACAATACCCCATAATGACAACGTGAAAGAAGTTTGTTTGAAATCTTTGCAAATGTATTTAAAAAAAAAAAAAGCACGTACATAAGTATTCACAGCCTTTGCTTAATACTTTGTTGAAACACCTTTGGTACCAATTACAGCCTCAAGTCTTTTTGAGTATGATGCTACAAGCTTGGCACACCTATTTTTGGGCAGTTTCTCCCATTCTTCTTTGCAGGACCTCTCAAGCTCCATCAGGTTGGATGGGGAGCGTCGGTGCACAGCCATTTTCAGATCTCTCCAGAGATGTTCAATCGGGTTCAAGTCTGGGCTCTGGCTGGGCCACTCAAGGACATTCACAGAGTTGTCCTGTAGCCACTCCTTTGTTATCTTGGCGGTGTGCTTAGGGTCGTTGTCCTGTTGGAAAATGAACCTTCACCCCAGTCTGAGGTCCAGAGTGCTCTGGAGCAGGTTTTCATCAAGGATGTCTCTGTACATTGCTTCATTCATCTTTCCCTCGATCCTGACTAGTCTCCCAGTTCCTGCCGCTGAAAAACATCCATACAGCATGATGCTGCCACCAGCATGCTTCACTGTAGGGATGGTATTGGCCAGGTGATGAGCGGTGCCTGGTTTCCTCCAGACATGAGTTCAATCTTTGTTTCATCAGACCAGAGAATTGTTTCTCATGGTCCGAGAGTCCTTGAGGTGCCTTTTGGCAAACTCCAGGCGGGCTGTCATGTGCCTTTTACTGAGGAGTGGCTTCCGTCTGGCCACTCTACCATACAGGCCTGATTGGTGGAGTGCTGCAGAGATTATTGTTCTTCTGGAAGGTTCTCCTCTCTCCTCTGGTCACCTCCCTGACTCAGGCCCTTCTCCCCCAATTGCTCAGTTTGGCCGGGTGGCCAGCTCTAGGAAGAGTCCTGGTGGTTCCAAACTTCTTCCATTTACAGATGATGGCCACTGTGCTCATTGGGACCTTGGGACCAGAATTTTTTCTGTACCCTTCTCCAGATCTGTGCCTCGATACAATCCTGTCTCTGAGGTCTACAGACAATTCCTTGGACTTCATGGATTGGTTTGTGCTCTGACATGCACTGTTAACTGTGGGACCTTATATAGACAGGTGTGTGCCTTTCCAAATCATGTCCAATCAACTGAATTTACCACAGGTGGACTCCAATCAAGTTGTAGAAACATCTCAAGGAAACCGGATGCACCCGAGCTCAATTTTGAGTGTCAATGCAAAGGCTGTGAATACTTATGTACATGTGCTTTTTTTGTTTTTTATTTTTAATACATTTGCAAAGATTTCAAACAAACTTCTTTCACGTTGTCATTATGGGGTATTGTTTGTAGAATTTTGAGGAAAATAACTAATTTAATCAATTTCGGAAAAAGGCTGTAGCATAACAAAATGTGGAAAAAGTGAAGCGCTATGAATACTTTCCGGATGCACTATATCCATCATGCAATACCATCAGGGAGGCATCTGACTGGCCCCAAATTTATTCTGCAGCATGACAAGGACCCCAAACATACAGCAACAGTCATTAAGAACTATCTTCAGTATAAAGAAGAACAAGGAGTCCTGGAAGTGTTGGTATGGCCCCCACAGAGCCCTGATCTCAACATCATCGAGTCTGTCTGGGATTACATGAAGAGAGAGAAGCAACTGAGGCTGCCTAAATCCACAGAAGAACTGTGGTTAGTTCTCCAAGATGTTTGGCCCAACCTACCTGCCGAGCTCCTTCAAAAACTGTGTGCAAGTGAACCTAGAAGAATTGATGCTGTTTTGAAGGCAAAGGGTGGTCACACCCAATATGGGTTTGATGTAGATTTTTCTTCTGTTCAGTAACTTTGCATTTAGTTAATTGATAAATAATCTATTAACATGTCTTTTTGAAAGCATTCTTACTTTAAAGCATTTTTTCACACCTGCCTAAAGCTTTTGCACAGTACTGTATATATATATATATATATATATATATATATATATATATATATATATATATATATCTATATATATATATCTATCTATATCTATATCTATATCTATATCTGTACAGTGTTTTTGACCTACAATTTAGCAAAACAATCAAACAGGTGTGGAGAATAAAGCAGTTGGAGAGCAAGAGAACAGACACCAGATCGTTTTATTCAAAGGTGCCAGATATGTTTTGCCTCAGTTTGAGCCCAATATTGCTAAATTCTTTAGTAACAAAACCAAAAAATAAACACAGGAGACCCTGACATTTAAGACAAAGGAAACAGTTTTCTTGGAATTTAGTTCTGACAGTAAATGACCAAGGAGACTAACTGATTGTATTCCTCCTGCAGTTCTTTGTGCAGTGAGATTTGGTAGTTTGTTTTAATGTTTTTAAAGCATTTTGTTTTTTACAATAAAATCTCTTCAGAAATAAATAAGAAAATATATCTTTATAAATACAAACATCTGTGCCGCTCTCTCCCCATTTCAACTACTGCCTTCTACTGGTGTCAGGAGAAGACTGGACTCTGAAAGATGTACAAGAATGGACAGAGATTTGTGCAACTGGACATTGATTAGTTCTCTCCTCAGTTAGGTCTCATTAACTCATCACTTCACCAGGCAGTAACAGAGCTTAGGCGCTGCAAGGTCACTGTTTGATTCCCAGACCAATTCAGTTTCATGTCTGCCCACGCAGGTCAGTGCCTGCCCTCCACGCTGAGTCAGTCTTTTAATATATACATATATATAAAAACAAAAAAATAGCTTCTTCACGCTTTTGCAGAATTCTGTGTATTTGTGTGTGAGGGGGTAGAGGTTCAAAAGTGCTGCCTCAAAGAACACAGGAAAGAAAAAGAAACAGGAAGCCGCGAGCAGCTCCCGCCAACGCAGATTTTGTTTTGTATTGCCCAGTTACCCCAGCAACAGGCCTGACAGGGCGTTCGGGTCCCTCATGTAGGGGTTGTCAGACAGTATCTGGTCGATCTTTTGTTTGTGGTCGGGGAAGATGTTGTACAGCTCGTGCTTGAGCTCCGCGGTCTCCGAGACAGTCCTCTGTGGGGGGGCGGGGGGCCCGGGGCGAGGGTACCTCAGGAGGTGGCCAGGCTGGGACCACAGCAGGAGGGGTGGCAATTGGGGCATGATGGGCAAATGAGGAACAGGCCCTGCAAGCACATTCCCTGTAGAGGGCACTCTCGCTCTGGGACCCAGTCGGTCTGCCGTTAAAGGAATCCTGCACAAACACAGAGGGAGTGTCAGTCACAGTGCTGTCAGGACCCTCCATTAATAAACACTGACAGCACACCCTTTACCACACCTTCATTGCACCCTCACCATATCATCACTGTGAGCCTGCAACACTGCTGGGATTGGAAATCAATATTTAAACACTGTAACACTGTAACTAACACATTCACCTCGCATTCTCGACACAGAGCCAGAGTGCAGGTTCTACAGCCGCAGGGAGACGGGAGAGGGGAAAGGGGACGGTTTTGATCCCCGAGGAGAGCAAGGAGTCAGCAGAGGGACCTGACACGTACCTGAAATCTTTGCAGAGGAACTCCTCCAGCCGGGGGCCATGCTTTCCCAGGGGATCGTCTGGGATCATAAAATAATCTTCAACAAATGTGAACTGCAGTAACCTGCGGGCAAACAGACAGTGCACTGCCTCAGTATGGAAGAGGGGGAGGAGGGAGGTGTGAGACTGGGAACTGTGCATCTCAGCCTCGTTATGGATACAGTACAGTCCCCCAGACTAATGGGAGACCTGCAGACAAAACCCCCTTTAGGGTGCAACACCTCAATGGTTTAATGCTCTTAGGCACCGCAGTGACTTCAGTGCGTCTAGGTGCTGTGTGTTACACTCTTAAACTCCAGGGGAAATTTACTCAGGGCGTTTCATGGAACATGGCCAGGGGATAGAGCTCCTTTGTGCTGGCCCAATTCCTCACTGATCTATCAACCCCAGCTGAGTTTCCCTGCAGGGCCCGGTTCCCTGTGGCCGTGGTTTCTTCCCGCAGACGACTCTCAGCGATTGCTCTGCGCTTCCTCACTCGGCTAGGGTTCAAACTGTGAATTCCAGATGGTCAGCTGGGGAAAGCTGTGATGCCTGGAAACCTTGTGCCACTAACCTCTCGCTGATAATCTCCATCCACGCCTGCGAGTTGCTCACAAACTCCTTGAAATTGTCGTTGGTCACAATGACCCCCCCGGTCCTCTCGGCCAGGTGCAGAAGAAACCTGCACAGGAAGAGACACAGGGTGAGTGATTTCAGTGACACCCCCCCAGACTGCAGTGGGTCGCCTTGGATGTAGTGGTCAAAAGACTTGACAAACTAATCAACACGAGCACAGAATACATAATAATAATAATAATAATAATAATAATAATAATAATAATAATAATAATACTACAGCAATATACACTGAGCAAGGAGGAAGTGACTTCTCATGCCAGTGCGTTTCTCATCTGACTATCCGGCTCCCCTCCAGCCCAGCATGCCCCCCGCTCACCTGTCATCGTGGGAGGCGATCCTCTTGCCGCATACCTCTCTGGCCGGCGTGAAGGACAGCAGCCGGAGTTCCTCCAGCTGTCTGAGGAAGTGCTGCTCTGTGGAAGCAACGTGCAGACATGACCGTTAGCTCTCCGCACTCTCCCACATGCAATTTTTTCCAGGTGTAGAACATTAAAAATATATATTCTATATTATATATAAGTGTATAAACGTGGTTCCTTTCATTGACTATTTCTATGCATGTCTCTCTGTGCCTCAGTCCAGTATGCACACACCTGTAGTGAGTGGGTCCCTCTTCAGCCTCCACTGGGGCACAAAGACAGTGATTTCCCGGTGTCCGCGCTTCCAGAAGGATTCCACGGCGATGGCGATGCCTCGGCAGGAGAAGAAGTGGTTCAGCCCATGCCTGCAACAACAGGGGCCCAGAGTCAGTGCGGATCACCAGCCAGAAGACCCTTTAGGCACTGAATAACTAAACCATTGCACAGTGCAGCCTCCCCCCCTCAGCCTGTGGACTTTTTGGACTTCAATGTGCGACGGCGGTGCTGCCCAGCCGTAGTCCTGGAGCGACCCCTGAAGTATCATTGACCTCACTCCCCTGCCTGAGCCATGGCAACTGCAACAAAATACCCTGTTTCCTACACACTCCTGAAGCAGGATGCTGCTGATGTTATCCTGGGGGAGTTTATCTGTGTGCTGCAAAGCTGCATTGCAGAGGGGAAACTGGCGTGGTTTCACTATGCAGCCCCCTACTTTGCATTTGACTGATAAGAGTCAAATAAGGGAACGTTTACTAATACCCTGTGAAACAGGACATGAAAGAGAAGAACAAAAAAAAAGTGATTGGCAGGAACCAAAAATTGCTGCACTGAGAAGGTGAAGCGGGGAGTGTGGCAAGTGTTAAAAGCATGAGAGGACAGAGACAGATAGACATGGTGTTGTTATCTCAGTCAGACAGTGGGGCATCCGTTGCTGGAGAAAGTGCTTTCGAACAGGAAATGATACCTCAGCCTGTAGCGCCACCGTGCTTCACAGAACTTACCCTGTTGGTCTACAACCGAAATGCACAACAACAACAACAACAACAAAAAAACCCAACTGAACAGCAGGTCAATGGAAGATCCTTTTCTTTTGGCTTTTTGCTTCTCTCCTGTAAAGTACTGATTCGGAAATCCCTTCATTTGCATTAAGTACAGAGTAAACGTTCGCAGGATGCTTTCTGCTTTTTTCTCCGTTTTATTTTTGGTATTTATTATTTAAAATAGGAAGTGTTCCTCAGATTGCCTGCCTAAGTATAGTAAAGAATATATGACTGGGGAAAAAATATGTGCTTAATATAAACTACAGAAAAATACTTTGGGTGTCGGTGTCAAACATGCAGCTGTGGAGGGCAGAGGATGAGAAACAGCTGCCTGCTACCGTGAGAAAGTCTGTAGGAGATATAGGAGAGCAGCAGAAATAAGATTCAACACTAATGAAGGAAATGTATTATTGTTTGTAAAATGAGAGCTTATTCTCTGTACGGAGTTCTCTTTCTGTTGTGTTCATGAAAACTCACAGGGTTTCCATTGGTGAGATATGCAGGGAGTTTTCCACTCATGAAAGTCCACTTTCAAAGATAACTAAAACAAAGACAGCGATAAAAAGGGGAATAGGAACCAGCTCAGACTGGATCTGAATCCGAGCATGTCATAGCAACAGGTGTTTCTCAACACGATTACATCATCAACTATGTTAACTGTACCGAGACTGTATAAAGTATCTTATTTGAACCAAGTATCTTTGAAGTAGCTATGGAGTTGGGGTGAGAGTCCCATTGTGCACATCAAATAAAGAACAATATGCTGGAATCTGCATCTCCTGAATTGATTGACTGAAAACCCCACAACATATTTAAAACCCCCACAAATTAAAGCATTTTTCAATCTGCTAGATAAATGACCAATCCCATAACCCCCAGATCACCGCAGGACCAGGCGAAGCCACACTGGCAAGACTTCCTCTGACCAAGGGCTGTACACAGTGTACAGGCGATGCCCCTACAGTGAGGGGAAAAAAGTATTTGATCCCCTGCTGATTTTGTATGTTTGCCCACTGACAAAGAAATGATCAGTCTATAATTTTAATGGTAGGTGTATTTTAACAGTGAGAGACAGAACAGCAGCAAAAAAAATCCAGAAAAACGCATTTCAAAAAAGTTATAAATTGATTTGCATGTTAATGAGGGAAATAAGTATTTGATCCCCTATCAATCAGCAAGATTTCTGGCTTCCAGGTGTCTTTTATATAGGTAACGAGCTGAGATTAGGGGCACTCTCTTAAAGGGAGCATGACAATGACCCAAAACACACAGCCAAGGCAACAAAGGAGTGGCTCAAGAAGAAGCACATTAAGGTCCCGGAGTGGCCCAGCCAGTCTCCAGACCTTAATCCCATAGAAAATCTGTGGAGGGAGCTGAAGGTTCGAGTTGCCAAACGTCAGCCTCGCAACCTTAATGACTTGGAGAGGATCTGCAAAGAGGAGTGGGACAAAATCCCTCCTGAGATGTGTGCAAACCTGGTGGCCAACTACAAGAAACGTCTGACCTCTGTGATTGCCAACAAGGGTTTTGCCACCAAGTACTAAGTCGAAGGGGTCAAATACTTATTTCCCTCATTAACATGCAAATCAATGTATAACTTTTTTGAAATGCGTTTTTCTGGATTTTTTTGTTGTTATTCTGTCTCTCACTGTTAAAATACCCCTACCATTAAAATTATAGACTGATCATTTCTTTGTCAGTGGGCAAACATACAAATACTTTTTCCCCTCACTGTACATGGGATATTTACAAACAGGCTACAAACTCCCTGTGAAGTGTGAAAGACTAAAGATCAATATGCCGAAAGCTCAGGCCCTGACACGGTACACCAGAACTCCCCCATTGTACGCAGCACCAGCATAGCTACAGTGTAATACAGTAAATGGTGCCACACACGAGCTGCTGGGAGACGCCCCCTCTTCCTCCCCCATGCAGTTCTCACCCTGCCTTCTCACAGTGCACTTCTCATAACATTCAGTGCTGCTCGTTTCCCAGAAAGACAGAAAAGAAAAAAGAAACGCCATCTAGCAAAGGAAACCGTGAATCAGAATGAACTTTAAATTTTACTAATGATGCGCGGCCTCCGCCCCCAGCCCCCTCCGCATAGCAGTCCCTCCCCCACACAGCACCTGTGCGCATACTCTCACACAGAGCATTTAGGCGTGCGCAGACACACACTCACACTCAGCACACACACACTCATATTCTGCATACAATGTAGGCACACACGTCTCACACATATGCATACATATGCATACACATGCACAGTCACATGCAGCCCCCGGAGGCACATGCTGAATTGGTTTAGATGTTTTCCTGGAAACCTAAGTGCATTTTTAACTTTACAAATACAAGAGAATCGTACACGAGAGCGTGTGGAAGTGTGAGTGTGCAATGGGAGTGTTGTGCGAGTGCCAGTCAGGAGAGGCCCGGCGGGGTACACTCACGCCATGGCCACGTTGCTCCCGTCGATGATGATGTGCCGAAGCCCAGGCCTCCCCGGCTCATTCTGTAGGATCAGGCTGTAGGGGGTCTTCAGCGACTGGCGGAAGCGCTCGATGCCCGTGACGGGGGAAGGGTTGGGCGGCTGGGGTGGGCGGCGGGGGGCGGCAGAGGAGAAGGGGGTCTGGGAGGAGCAGCTGGGATGCTCGTGGCGGGGCAGGTCAGGCTCCGGCCTCATGGGTGGCTGGGCGGCACTACGAAGGGGAGTCACGCTCTCCACACGGACCGGCCGGAAGCCCTGGGAGCTGCCTCTGGACAGGAAGTCCGTCTCGCTCAAGGTGCTTGCGTTGCGCTCTGCCCTGGCCATGCCGTCCAGCTCCAGGTCATCATCCTCGATGGTGATGATCTCACCGCTGCCCAGGAGGCCATTGCGGTGCTTCCGTATTGCCCCCTGCTGGCCGCTGCCACCACTGCCAGGGGCTCTGATGCTCAGGCCATTGCTACTGGGCTGGATGTTTTCTTTGGATTTCCACTCTGTTAAGATGTTGCAGCCAGTGACCGAGTTCACACTCTGCGCCTTCTCCCGGGCTTTCGAAGAGCCCGTGCTGCTCTTCTCCCTAGGAGGGCTCTGATTGAGCGTGTCCCAGTGAGGGCTGTTGTCGTTTTGGGACTCGGAGCCCTGGGCTCTCTGGCTCTCGTCCACGATGCGCCCCAGCAGGACGAAGGCATCCTCGGGCTGGCCCATCTCGTGGATCACCCGCTCCACCAGTGCCTGCTGGTAGCCCATGGTCATGAAGAAGTTCACCAGGCACTTGAAATTGGTCTCGGGGCTCACAACCTCTGCCTCGTCCGAGTTGTCACTTGAGTCCAGCACCACCACCTCGGCCGCCGAGCCACCACTGTCATCCAGCAGCACGGTGCACGAGTCCGATGGCTCTCCCACCTCCGCGCACCCACCCTCCAGAGAAAACTGCCTCTTAGTGTCCCGGTCCTCGCTGCCGGAGGACCTCCGTTTGCAGGACTGTCTGCAGCCGTGCACCTTCCCTGCGGCATCCTGCGTCCCCACCCGCTCCTCGAAGGTGGTTTCGAGGATCTGTTCGGTCAGCATAGAGACCGGCGTGCTGGCCTGCGCTCGGTCCTGCTCGGGCTGGGACACGACGGGGTCTGCGGTTGGGAGCCTGGCGTCTGTCGAGTCTTGCCGGCCGGCGGTGAACGCCAATGTCAGCAGCGCCTCCTTCAGAGAGCTGGGCAGCAGCAGCAGCTCCATGGTGTAGTTGTCGTCCCTCGCCTCCACAAACTTCTTGAACGTCCTTTTGATGGCAGGCTCCTTGTCACCCGGCACGCTGCGTTTCTCACGGAAGAGCTTCACAAACTGCTGCACTTGGCTCTGCGCCATCACCACGGCCTCCACACCGCCCAAGATGCGCAGACAGCCCGGCTCCACCGAGACCTCTGCGCTGGTGTCCCATATCAGGCAGTCCAGGAACAACCCCTGCGCCCACATGAAGATACAGTGCATGTCTGCAGGGTAGCCCTCCTTCTTCTGCAGCTCTGGGTTACACAGACCCTTCACATACTCCTGCAAGGACAAACACAGAAGCCATGAGAGAAGTAGCAGAGCGAGGCAGAGAGAAAGCGACCGCACCACCAGTGGGACGGCCCTGTAATAATGTTAATAATATGACACACTCCTGAGATGGACTGCTTTGTTTGCGGCAATCATAGGAGATGCCAGGATCTTGGAACGCACACACACGTGCCTGCAAATACACATACACAAAGATGCTCCTGTTCTGTAAACCATCCTGTTTATCGTTCACCGAGCTGTTGATATGGAAAGTGAAATGGGGAGAGGAGAATCTGGAAACACAGCAGGCCCTAGCGGTGTACAGTGCGGCCTGGACATGTGACAGCCATTGTTTCTCCAGGCTTACAGGAACATGGCCCCATGGGAATGCTCCAGTGCACAGACACCATCCCGAAACTGGCCAACGCAGCAACACACACACACACACACACAGTCTTGTGAGGACACTGGTTGACAGTGCTGTAACAAATCCATAAGGAATCCATAGGACCACAGTGAATCAATAAGGTGTTGATGATGGAGATAATGGTAATAAATTAATACAGAGGAACACCTGGACTCAGTGGATCTGAGCCCTGAGCAAGAAAGGTGTAGTCATTTAAAGGTTAAGACCTCGAGACAGAACGTTGTAAAAGTCCATGGGATTTATAGGATTCACTGAAATCATTTATATTCATTAAATGCTGATTCATTATGCAAGTCTAAGAGATTATATTATATTGATTATACAGGAGCAAATATGATGCCGCTTTGTCAGCCTCTTGGAGTAAAATTCCACCGCACCACTTCTGTGACCTTGTGGACAACTCAACTCGTAGAAACAACAGGAAGGTTTGTTATCAATGTAACCATGGCACCCTCATCCCCTGAAAGTGTCAAGGCAAGAAACATTCAATTGTATGGGAACCAAGTGTCTCCGTCTGCTACAGATTTCTCAAGACGCAGACAGAAATGCTGCTACACACCGGCCCCGTATGAGCCAGATTATTTGGAGAAGTTCAATATAGCTGCTGATCAATACTAAAAATTCTCACAGTGCTCCAAGTCACTGCGGTTTCCTTACTGTATCTGATGTCACGCAGAACCACACATACTAGAAGGGTGACTCACGGAGATATCAGACAGCACGCCTGTACGCTGGGTCCTCACTACACACGCAGTGGGGAAAAAAAAAAAAGACACGTCACTACTGCCCAGATTGACTTCAAAATGTAATCCAATTACGGTAATATACAGTATACAGGGACTAGCCTGACAGTGACTGGTTATGTCTGAGAAGAAAAGAGGGCAGCTCAATTTTATTTTAAATCTGAAACATTCCCCCCCACCAAACCCTTTCTGCACCAGTGCACAACACAGTGCCATTAAAACTGCAAATGCAGCTCGACAATGTCAGAGGGACATACCTGTGCTACAGGCGTCTATGTAAATTGTAAATATTTAATATTGAGAAAACAAAAAAAAAACATAATACTCAAGTTGGCCAAGACAACGCTTGCACAGCAACCACTGCCGAACGAGTCTCGGTGCGTAGGCAGGTACAGAGACGCACAAACTGGCCAGAAGACCTGCTGTACACTGCCATGCCAGTTTCTCCTCACGCCAACACTGAATATCAGCATTCCCCTGCACACACTCACAAGGCACCGGTTATAGAGGGAAACAAAGCTGTTGTGGGTTGACAGATGAATCATCGGCAGTACTGGGGGAGAAGCACCTGCATTCTGACCTCCTGCTCTGATAATACGGGGGCCGACTGTGGTGTCAAACCTTTCAAAGGACAATAGACAATAACCCACCACAGTGAATCCAATAGGCCAGTGGTTCCCAAACCGGTCCTGGGGGACCCCCTACCCTGCTGGTTTTTGTTCCAACCGAGCTCTCAATTACTTAATTGAACTAATAATTTCCTAAATCAGAGACTTAATTATTTTAAACATTAGGGGTTTTAAGTGAAGTATAGAATTATATTAAAAAACGTATTGAAGAAACAACTATTTCCTTACACAATTTAAAAAGTAAAATCTAAGCAGATTGTTACTTCAATTAAGGTTCAATTAAGTAATTGAGAGCTCAGTTGGAACAAAAACCAGCAGGGTAGGGGGTCCCCCAGGACCGGTTTGGGAACCACTGCAATAGGCTGAAATCGGATCTTCAAACCAGAGATACAAGTTTTGAGTGGAGTCTGAGTGGCAATGCAAGAATTAAAGGCTTATAATACATCTCTCTATAAACACATGACATCTATATATACATATCTATCTACCTATATGATTGAGTATGAAACCAAATTTCCAGTGGCAGACTGGGAGAGCTGCCAAATTGCAACATAATTCATAAACGGCTATAATAATCTCATGAATAATAACAACTTCCTCATGCAGTGTGTTGTGCTTCTAATGTGTGACCCATTCCGATTACTAAGGCTTTAATACATAAGAACATAAAGTTTACAAACGAGAGGAGGCCATTCGACCCATCGTGCTCACTTGGTGTCCATTAATAACTAAGTGATCCAAGGATCCTATCCAGTCTATTTTAAAATGTTCCCAAATTTTCAGCTTCAACCACATCGCTGGGGAGTTTGTTCAGATTGTGACAACTCTCTGTGTAAAGAAGTGTTTCCTGTTTTCTGTCTTGAATGCCTTGAAGCCCAATTTCCATTTGTGTCCCCGGGTGCGTGTGTCCCTGCTGATCTGGAAAAGCTCCTCTGGTTTGATGTGTTCGATGCCTTTCATGATTTTGAAGACTTGGATCAAGTCCCCATGTAGTCTCCTCTGTTACAGGGTGAAAAGGTTCAGTTCCTCAGTCTCTCAGTAGGACTTTCCCTTCAGACCTGGAATAAGTCTGGTTGCTCTCCTCTGAACTGCCTCTAGAGCAGCGATATCTTTCTTGAAGTGTGGAGCCCAGAACTGTCCACAGTATCCAGATGAGCTCTAACTAGTGCATTGTACAGTCTGAACATCACTGCCCTTGTTCTCAATTCTACACTTTTGACAATATACCCTGGCATCCTGTTTGCCTTTTTTATTGCTTCCCCACATTGTTTGGATGGAGAAAGCGAGGAGTCCACACAGACTCCTAGGTCTTTCTCATGCGTTACTTCATCTAGTTCTAATCCTCCCATAGTGTAATTATAGTGGATATTTTTGTTACCTGACATGTAATACCTTGCACTTGTCCACATTGAATCTCATCTGCCAGGTGTCGGCACACGACTGAATATTATCTAAGTCCCTCTGAATAGCCTGTGCTGCCGAGATTGTATCTGCTGAGCCAACTATTAGTATCATCAGCAAATTTGACAAGTTTGCTAACTATCCCAGAGTCCAGATCATTAATATAGATTAGAAAAAGCGAAGGCCTTAACACTGATCCCTGTGGAACTCCACTAACAACCTCACTCCAGTTAGAAGCGACTCCTCTAATCGAGACCCTCTGTTTCCTATACATCAACCAGTTCATAATCCATCTACTTACATTACCCTGAATCCCTACAGCTTCCAATTTGAGGATCAGTCTTTGGTGTGGAACCTTATACTTGATATCATATCATATCATATCATATGCTTTCACATGATCTACAGCTACAGTTGCATGTTAAAAAAACTAATAAATTAGTAAGACATGATCTGCCTCGTCTAAACCCATGTTGACTATCTCCAAGAATATGTTTTTCATTAAGATGCTCCTCAATTTTCTGTCTAATTATTTTTTCCAACATTTTACAGGTGATGCAGGTGAGACTGATTGGTCTGTAATTTCCTGGCTCAGTTTTGTCCCCTTTCTTGTGGATTGGATGACATTTGCCGTCTTCCAGTCAGTTGGCACATCCCCTGTTCTAAGTGTCATTTGGAATAATCGAGTTAGCGGCCTATAAATCATTTCCCTCATTTCTTTAAGTACTGTTGGAAATATCCCATCTGGCCCAGGTGATTTGTTTGTTTCTAATTCTGCTAGTCCCTTTAGTACCTCCTCCTCATTTATCCTGATCTCTCTTAGGGTTTGACTGGACTGATTAACCTGTGGCATGTTATCCATTTTTTCTTTTGGAAAAACCTCCGTGAAATACTCATTTTGAACATTTGCCACATCTTGTTCGTTTTTGCCCTTTATCTGTTTCACTTCTTCCTTTATCGACCTCTTGCTGTTGTAGTATAGAAATGTACAACAGAACACTGACGCACAACAGTTGCCAAGAAAAACAACTGTCATTAAATCAAAAATTGTATTAAAAAAAAAAGGCTGTGAGGGCCGTGGGATTTCCCTGTGTGCCGAGGCAGGCGACGAGGCGTGTGGCTCGGCGAGTTTACTGGCACAGCTAGTAACAGTTTCCGTGTACACGTTGTAAACGGCGAGGCGCTGGGTGTCGGACTCAGAGTGAACCGGCCGGCGGGCTGCAGCCGCTGATTCGCTGGGGAAGAGCTCGGCGGCGGCGGGGGACACGGCGTGAAGCACCTGAAACTCTCAAAACCGAACTGGAGCCATGAGAGGGAAATAACACCGAAAAGTACAGCACCCACCACCATATGGAAAACACACACACGCACAGCAGCGTTACTGACATCACCCTCACTGCGTTAGAACACCGATATTCAACACCATCCTGTATTCCAGTTAAACGGCACGTTACGCCGGATTAGACTGCTGAAATAATACGGTTTAAGCATCATGGTGGCTATGGCGTGTTGATTTAAAGGACGGATACTTCAATTACTTCCATGATGTTTCCTTACCCAACCACAACACTGGTACCGGAAAGGAAGTGTGGCTTTCGAGTGAATGAACTGTCCGTGCAACAGATATACAGAGATGTACGGATACAGTATTGGACGTTTTGCACTACATGAGATCTAAATAAGCACATTCGCGCGTTGTTCTTGCGCTTATTGGTATCTAAAGCGCTCACATACATGTAATCAGCGGTCAGTTACCTTCGCCTTCGCCACATCCTCCCTCCTGCCTTTCAGCTGCAGCCAGATCTGCCGGGACGCTCTGCTGCCGTGGGCTCCGGACGGGTCTAGCAGGCCGATGATGGTGAAGGCCACCCGGAACAGCAGCTCCACTCGGGGCTGCAGGGCCTTCAGCTCCTCCTGCTTGTCTTCGGGGACCGCGAACTCGTCCAGGTTCAGCGCCCCTGGCTGCTGCTTGGCCGCGGCCGCAGGGTAGCTGTGAGCCGGTGAAGCACAAGGAGCCGTCCCGCTGGCCGCCTTCACCCCCACAGGCGGCCGAGTTGTTGACATTATAGTACGCCGACGACACGACCCGTGTCTCCGCTGCGTGTGTCTAGGCGCTCAGCACGGCCCGGGGCCCGCTGTCTCCCTCGTCGCGCAGCTGCGTCTCGTCGCTCATTGCGCTGTTGTTGTGAATGTCCGCTCTTCTTCACCCACCTCACAGACGCGCGTCATAACCCGGAAAGTCCCGTGTGACGTCATCAAACGCCGACGGCCGGGCTGTTGAAAGTTTGCACGGGTTTGTCTGTGCAGCGCAGATTTCCGCAGTTCTGCACGGATCTGCGCGGCTCCACCAATGGGATCGGCGGAATTGTGCAGATGTGCACTACAAGAACGCGACCCTTCTCTCTCCGTTTTCTCTGCGAAATTGCTTTACACACTGTGGTTTGAGTAAGTTAGGAATGTTTATATTTTATTACATTTAACTTCCATAGCGTCAGTTACATCATATATAGCATTTGCATTGGACTACGTTTCAAATGACTAAATGTACTTTATTAATGAAACATAAAGGAACACACACATATATATTACTAATACAGTTCATTTAGTATAAATAATGTGTGTGTGTATGAACGTATACATATTTCATTATTGTAATTGGGGAAATACACTGACTATCATTCTGAGACATTACACTGTTTCCTTGCACTTTCTCAGAACTGCCCTGATGCCAGTATGGTTCAATTAACAGCTCTTTATCCGACAGAAACTCCCCACTGTATAGTGTTACTAACAGGAACATTACATTTTGTAAATAAGGACGCCCTCTGGTGGAGGCTAGCAGGACTCCAACGTCTCCTATTGCCAAATGTAGTCAAACAAGTTACCCGAGTCACACTCCTTTAATATGACCAGTGACCACCCTGCTCTGTCAGCGTGTACTAATACACACGTCATTTCCTCTGGATATTTAGCATGATTACCATATGTATCAGGCGATGGCGTATGTGCATTACAGCAGCATCCCTAATCACTTTCAGACTGTCCAACACCTTACACACCAGGGAAGTGCTAGGAATGTATTGTCTTGTTAAAAGTCAGTCAATTTAAGGTTTGTTTGGAGGATGATGCACTTTTGTGTTTTCTAAAACTAGTGAGAACTGTATTGTCAAAGTAATTAGGCATTGTGGTATTTTATTGTCATGTAATGTCCATCTTTCTATTGGGTCGCCGTGTATAGTTGTGTGTTCATTTTCTCTTATGGATTTACTGCCCTCTCGTGTCAAAATCAAGCATTAACATGCACAGAACAGTTTCGTTTTCACATTACACCACTTTTCCTAGCAATTCAATAATACTTCTGCCAATTTCCATGCAGGCAATGTATGTTTGCTATAGGTGTATATATAACAATACGATTTTTAATCAATCACATATGAAGATGCTGAAGAACAAATGTGTTCCTGAAATCTGAAATCTGTCGTCAAAGAAGGCGGTGTTATTCTCTGCCTAATCTCTCACTATGCCAGGAACGCCTATGCCACTATGCCAGCCCTGAAGCCAGCTTGTCTCCTGGAATGTGGCCTGTGTTCCTTGCTCACTCCTGAGTGCTCTCCAGTGTTCTGGCAGCTGGTCCTCTGCAGCGCTGGGAGGGTGTAAGAAACCAGGAGAGTCGGAATGCAATGTGTGTGTGTGCGTGTGAGAGAGAGAGAGAGAGGGAGAGGGAGTGAGCGAAAGAGTGCGTGTATTGTGTGTATGTTCGAGAGAGAGAAAGAGGGACTGAAAGAGTGAGTGTGAAAGAGAGAGAGAGAGAGAGAGGAGGGAGGGAGAGAGATCACAGTGAGGATGCGAAGAGGGGGCAGCAGACCATCTGAGGAATGCTGGACTCTGGGTGTACAGGAGAGGGTTGAACACAGGAAGCTTGTTATTGTGCCGCAAAGCCTTGAGATCAAGGCCCGGTGCCTATAATTAAAACGGGAACAAAAAAATCAAGCAGGAGACTGTGCCTGAACAGCAGAGGTGCGCACGCTCTTCACTGCTGCATATACTCCCACACTGAAGGTCCCTGGGAAAGTGATCACTCTGTCCATTTAAGACCCTGAATAAGACAGGAAGCTCAAGGATATTGAAGAAGAAAACAATCAAAACTAACACTACCCCCCATGTCCCTCCCCCTCTGCCCACACAGCAGTTGTGTTCTGTTGTTTTCTAAAGCATTTTGGTCTGATTGAGTCCTCCAGTTTACTGGTCATTGTGCTGAGGGGCTTTGTGCAACGCCCTTCAGCTCCAGGAACACAGGAGGACTGAGGGGGAACGTCACTTAAGATGTTTCTAGGCAGCTGACTGCTGACCCAGCCTGGGCATTCCAACGCTCTAGAGCAGCACTGCACCGGACCAGGGGTTATCGGCTGAGTGACACCTCCGTCAGCCGGTGCCCAGATACTGGAATTCCTGTTTTTGTCAGAGCAGGATGAAGGCGTGAGATCATCTTAGTCCACTGCCCGGAATCGGGAGCGGTGTCTCCTGGTGAGGCGCTGCCTGTTGCTGGTTCCTTTGTGGAGACATGTCTCTCTGCTCTCAGAGGGCGATGGAGCTTCTGGTAAGTAATGCAGAGTGGGCTGACACCTGGTGTCACACACCAGCCAGGGGAAATGGAGTCAGAGCAGCTCTTCCTGTCAGTGCATACATCCCCACCTCTCATTCCCGCGCCGCAAATCATCTGTGCCGATGAGTAAACGATCCAGCCACACTCCGCTGTATGATTCCCCCCAGCCCTGCCCTGGTTCCCTGAAATGGGAGTAAGCCGGCGCCAGCAGTCAGAGCAGGCTGCCCACAGGCTGGGCGCCCCTGTGCGTGCTGAGCCCTGCCCGCCTTCAACACAGGAGCAGGAAGGTGCCATGACTGCTATCTGGGGCTTGTATTTTCTTCCCTATTTCCATTCCCCCGGCAGCCTCTAGGCTGCACTCTTTATCCTCCACAACATCTGCATGTCAGCCCCCTGCTCTCGGCGCTGAGGAGTATTGACATAATGTAATGCTCGAATCAATATGTTTCATTATTTGGACTTCAGACCTATAGAACATGGGAATATTTTCTTTATTAAAGTTCATTGAAGGGAAGTGTTATTTAACAAGAAGAGAGAGCCTGATCCTACAGGGAACAGAGTGTAATATCTTCTGATGTGCGCCCTTTCTTCTGCCTGCCTCACAGCGCTTGCTCCGCATACAGAGAGAAAGGGAGAAAGGGAGAGGGAGAGAGGGCTGCACAGCGCCCCCTGTAGCTTGGTATAGGTACTGCAGCACACCTTGTGGAAAAGGGGAACAGCGAGCATGGGGACAGACTGTCCCAGTCAGCTTAGGAAAACATCATCACTCTCTTTTGCTTGTTCTCTTTCTCTTTTTTCCTTTTTAGAAAAAGTGAAGCTCATCAGTGCACAGAATGCAGGCAGGCCCTGTGATGCTGGCTGGGGGCGGGGGGCTGTCCGGCAGTGTGTTCCAAACTGAGTGGAGGAGCCGTGTCCAGCTGCACTGGCCTGAGCCCCAGCATCTGTAGCCAGTGTCAGCGCCACGTCTGCTCTAATGCTCTGCCCAATCCATCACAGTGGGGTAGCTTCTGCCAATCACTGCTGACATCGTCCACATGCTAACCTACAGCACACCTGGCACTCATGACCCCCCACCTGCGTCGGCACACAAACCCAGTGAAGAAGAGAGCCTGCATTCATTTTCAAATGCTTACAAACAGACAAAGAGCTCTGAATTACAGGGTTATAGTGTGTGGAGAAACTTCAAAGTAATCCTTTTCAATAGGTACTCAATGCTAAGTATAACCACAGCTTCAGTTCCACTCAGCCTGTCCACCTTCTCTATTTTGGCCGTGCCCTGCTGTCCTGGTCTCTCCGCTCTGACCTTTTCAAGTTGAAACCAGAGTTCACCTTGTCAGCCTGCATGCTGGGGATCGCACACAGGGCAGGCGCTGGGAGCCGACTCTCGGACTAATAGCCTGCTTCCAGCCAAGGCTCTGGCTTCTGGTGCAGCTCAAGCCTGTGGGCCCTGCAGTAGCCAGCCACATGAGCTGGTTATTAAAATTAAGGGCTTCCAGTGCAGTCTGACCTACTGCATCGTGGGTGGTCCTGTTTCCGAACTATCTGTCTCTGTTGTCGTTATTATTCATCTGCATGTGAGAACTGTTCTCTTGCAAAGTCTTTATAATATTAGTATTATTTATTTATTTATTTATTTATTTTCTGCATGTGACAGTACTTTTTGCATGATATATATTAATTGTATGGAAGTATGCAGGTTAAACTCAGTGAGAGTTTGTAATAGAAGTAGTAGTAGTGTGGTGCGCCTGTGCGCGGTGAAGGAGCCGAAGTCACTGCCCTCCTTCTCCCAACTGAGTGTTATTGGCTTAAATTGATTTCGGTTTAATGGGTTGTGTACAGCGTTTTACAGCTTCTATTGACCTAATGCGATCTGGAAACTGTAAGTAGATTGTAAGATTATATAAACCTGCGCCAGCTTCGAGGGTTGCACGACTGTATATCGAGTGAACTTGGAGAAACGCCGGTTGAGTGTATTGATCTTTTTAGAGGTCTGGTGAGAAGTGCAAATTGTAGCTGTGTGTTCGCGATAAAAATCTCAAATTAAACTTTTCCCATTTTCTGTCCTGTCCACTTTCACTCATCCAAATTTAAAAGAACCTGCTTGTTGTCACTGTGTGCATTATAGCTCTGGGCTGGGTCAGACTCCTTAAAGGAATAAAGATAGGAACTCTATGCCTCTCCCTGTTTTGTGCATCATAAACCTCCCAATGGCCAGAGGAGTTTGGGGGTGGGGGGTGTTATTACAGGACTGCTGTAGTACCAGTGCTTCAGATGTACATACATACACTGATCAGCCATAACATTATGACCACTTTCCTAATATTGTGTAGGTCCCCCTTTTGCCGCCAAAACAGCCCTGACCCGTCGAGGCATGGACTCCACTAGACCTCTGAAGGTGTGCTGTGGTATCTGGCACCAAGACGTTAGCAGCAGATCCTTTAAGTCCTGTAAGTTGCGAGGTGCGGCCTCCATGGATCGGACTTGTTTGTCCAGCACATCCCACAGATGCTTGATTGGATAGAGAACTGGGGAATTTGGAGGCCAAGTCAACACCTTGAATTTGTGATTCATCAGAACAGGACCTTCTTCCATTGCTCCGTGGTCCAGTTCTGATGCTCATGTGCTCATTGTAGGTGCTTTCGGCAGTGGACAGGGGTCAGCATGGGCACCCTGACTGGTCTGCGGCTACGCAGCCCCATACGCAACAAACTGCGATGCACTGTGTGTTCTGACACCTTTCTATCAGAACCAGCATTCACTTTTTCAGCAATTTGAGCTACAGTAGCTCGTCTGTTGGATCGGACCACACGGGCCAGCCTTCGCTCCCCACGTGCATCAATGAGCCTTGGCCGCCCATGACCCTGTCGCCGGTTCACCGCTTTTCCTTCCTTGGACCACTTTTGATAGGTACTGACCACTGCAGACCGGGAACACCCCACAAGAGCTGCAGTTTTGGAGATGCCCTGACCCAGTCGTCTAGCCATCACAATGTGGCCCTTGTCAGAGTCGCTCAGATCCTTACGCTTGCCCATTTTTCCTGCTTCTAACACATCAACTTTGAGGACAAAATGTTCACTTACTGCCTAATACACTCACCTAAAGGATTATTAGGAACACCTGTTCAATTTCTCATTAATGCCATTATCTAACCAACCAATCACATGGCAGTTGCTTCAATGCATTTAGGGGTGTGGTCCTGGTCAAGACAATCTCCTGAACTCCAAACTGAATGTCTGAATGGGAAAGAAAGGTGATTTAAGCAATTTTGAGCATGGCATGGTTGTTGGTGCCAGACGGGCCGGTCTGAGTATTTCACAATCTGCTCAGTTACTGGGATTTTCACGCACAACCATTTCTAGGGTTTACAAAGAATGGTGTGAAAAGGGAAAAACATCCAGTATGCGGCAGTCCTGTGGGCGAAAATGCCTTGTTGATGCTAGAGGTCAGAGGAGAATGGGCCGACTGATTCAAGCTGATAGAAGAGCAACTTTGACTGAAATAACCACTCGTTACAACCGAGGTATGCAGCAAAGCATTTGTGAAGCCACAACACGTACAACCTTGAGGCGGATGGGCTACAACAGCAGAAGACCCCACCGGGTGCCACTCATCTCCACTACAAATAGGAAAAAGAGGCTACAATTTGCACAAGCTCACCAAAATTGGACAGTTGAAGACTGGAAAAATGTTGCCTGGTCTGATGAGTCTCGATTTCTGTTGAGACATTCAGATGGTAGAGTCAGAATTTGGCGTAAACAGAATGAGAACATGGATCCATCATGCCTTGTTACCACTGTGCAGGCTGGTGGTGGTGGTGTAATGGTGTGGGGGATGTTTTCTTGGCACACTTTAGGCCCCTTAGTGCCAATTGGGCATCGTTTAAATGCCACGGCCTACCTGAGCATTGTTTCTGACCATGTCCATCCCTTTATGACCACCATGTACCCATCCTCTGATGGCTACTTCCAGCAGGATAATGCACCATGTCACAAAGGTCGAATCATTTCAAATTGGTTTCTTGAACATGACAATGAGTTCACTGTACTAAACTGGCCCCCACAGTCACCAGATCTCAACCCAATAGAGCATCTTTGGGATGTGGTGGAACGGGAGCTTCGTGCCCTGGATGTGCATCCCACAAATCTCCATCAACTGCAAGATGCTATCCTATCAATATGGGCCAACATTTCTAAAGAATGCTTTCAGCACCTTGTTGAATCAATGCCACGTAGAATTAAGGCAGTTCTGAAGGCGAAAGGGGTCAAACACAGTATTAGTATGGTGTTCCTAATAATCCTTTAGGTGAGTGTATATCCCACCCACTGACAGGTGCCATGATAACGAGATTATCAGTGTTACTCACTTCACCTGTCAGTGGTCATAATGTTATGGCTGATCGGTGTATATACATACTTAAGTACTTCCATACAATATGGACACTAACATACCTGCTTTTATACTACTGCTACTAACCTACTTACGACTACAAACTATCACATACAACTGTATATAATACATATTCATATGTAATAATTTATGCAAAAAGTGCTGTCACTGCAGATAAAGTATCTCCAGAGAAGTTATTTTTCTTTTTCCTCCTCGAAAAAAGAAAGAAAGAGAATGAATTAACAGGGAAGATTGTAAATTCTTTACCTGAACAGTTGCTTCAATCGAAATATAAGGAATTCGGGAATTCATCAAACACCAACATTGGACACAACATTTGACCAGGCACCTTGGTCAGCGCATTTGGCACAAGAGCCTACAGCTGGCAGAGGCGAGACACGCATCAGCGTGTTGGAAGTCAAGTGGTTCCCAAACCAGTCCTGGAGCCCCACCTGCCCTTCTGACTTTCATACCAACTGAGCTCTCAATTGCTCAATTGAACCCTTGATTGAACAAACAGTTAAATTGAAGATTCAATTAAGAGTTCAGTTGCAACCAGAAGGGCGGGTGGGCTCCAGGACCGGTTTGGGAACCACTGGTATAATGTGAGTGTGTGTGTGTGCCATTAGTGTCCTCCAAGGAGAGTGCCTGGATGCCTCTTGCAGTGGGCAGAGCATCCTCGCCAGCGGGAGAGCGTTTCACCTCAGCCGGATGCGGAAAACTAAATGGCAGATCATGAATAATAAAACAGTCATAACTTCCTATAATCTGGGGCAGTGATTTATGAATTTACAGTTGCTGATAGTTCCCGCAAAACTGTAAATATTCATGTGACAAGTGCTAAGCTTTATTTAATCGTGATTAATGGTAATGCGGCCGGGCTGCCTCATAACTGCCAAGCGTTATTATATGCAGCTGTTTGAATGCAAATGTTATTTCATGTAAGATTAGTGAGACAAATTGGGCTTTCCGATGTCCCGGCTGTATTAGGGAGCAACAGAGACACAGGTTGTAACTTTTATTTTTTAATTATTCAGGCAGAAAACATATAGCCCTTGTCTCGGCCGGCCGTCTGCTTGATGGCCCTTGATTGTGATGACGGATCAGCCTGCCACACGCAGACCACCACCAGCGCCAGCCTTACACATTATGCCGCCCTAGGCAAAATATAAACGTGCTGCCCCCACCCCCTTATTGGCAGGATGTAAACATAGCGCCTTCTCGCCTCCCGTTCATTTACACAGACACAAACGCAACTCAAAATCAGTGAATTACCACAAAATCATGTTGATAATACAATAAATGTACCAAAATGATTAACAGTTTTAGTAAGAAAACAGTATTACCTTAAAATTATGAAAACATGATTAATCTGGACTTTTTTGCGGCATGCAGGGCTTCCTTCAGATCCAGGTTTTGTGCAAGTTTGTGTTCTAGTGAAATGATCGCAAGTCAACCATTGTGGACCGCAAATCATTTTTGTTCAGTTTCAAATTTGAGAAGCTGCGCTCCACACTTGCAACAGTCACAGGCAAAGCCAGCAGTTTTGTGAGAGAAATGAACGCATTTGGAAACATATATGACATGTGGTTCTTGCAAATGCATTCCAATACATCCTTAGATTTCGATCCCAAATCCATTCTTCTTGATAGAGCTTTTAGCTTGTCAAATAATTCAAGTGCATCAATTTCCTTTGAGTCTCCATGTGTGAGAGTCATTTCAAGAACGTTGCATTGGTCAAGTAAATCTTTTGTTCCCATTTCAGCCACTCTTTTAAGAACATAAGAACATAAGAAAGTTTACAAACGAGAGGAGGCCATTCGACCCATCGTGCTCGTTTGGTGTCGATTAATAACTAAGTGATCCAAGTATACTATCCAGTCTATTTTTAAATGTTCCCACATTTTCAGCTTCAACCACATCGCTGGGGAGTTTGTTCAGATTGTGACAACTCTCTGTGTGAAGAAGTGTCTCCTGTTTTCCATCTTGAATGTCTTGATGCCCAATTTCCATTTGTGTCCCCGGGTGCGTGTGTCCCTGCTGATCTGGAAAAGCTCCTCTGGTTTGATGTGGTCGATGCCTTTCATGATTTTGAAGACTTGGATCAAGTCCCCACGTAGTCTCCTCTGTTCAAGGGTGAAAAGGTTCAGTTCCTCAGTCTCTCAGTAGGACATTCCCCTCAGACCTGGAATAAGTCTGGTTGCTCTCCTCTGAACTGCCTCTAGAGCAGCGATATCTTTCTTGAAGTGTGGAGCCCAGAACTGTCCACAGTATCCAGATGAGCTCTAACTAGTGCATTGTACAGTCTGAACATCACTGCCCTTGTTCTCAATTCTACACTTTTGACAATATACCCTAACATTGTGTTTGCCTTTTTTATTGCTTCCCCACATTGTTAGGATGGAGAAAGTGAGGAGTCCACACAGACTCCTAGGTCTTTCTCATGCGTTACTTCATCTAGTTCTATTCCTCCCATAGTGTAATTATAGTGGACATTTTTGTTACCTGCATGTATTACCTTGCACTTGTCCACATTGAATTTCATCTGCCAGGTGTCGGCCCACAACTGAATATTATCTGAGTCCCGTTGCATAACCTGTGCTGCCGAGATTGTATCTGCTGAGCCACCTTTTGTTGTACAGAATTTTGAATACATTGCTGTGTTCTTCATCCAGAGTGTTGCAGAGTCCAATACCTGATTCAAAAAGTTCACTTTGAATTTCTTTTTGGGGTCATAGGTTCGTCTTCTGCGTCTTTGTTTTCTTACCCACCGATCCCATTTGTGGAGCAACACAGATCTCCAAAGAACTGTGGAAATCTGCAGTACATGAACGGGACCAATATATAACAATATTGAAGTGATAGATGTTAATTATTGTATCACAATATATTGCAATCTGATGATTACATTTTTTTTACCTACCTGCTAAGGCCGGGCCTGACCACCGCCAACGACGTGCACAAGAGCTGGTCTCCTGCCTTCACGGGGTGGGGGGAGATTGATCCAAACCCAGATGCACATGATTAAGATTAATGATCAGGCAATGAAAGCGGAATAACTCAACTATCAAGTGCTGTTGGACCCTGACCACTCAGGCCTTAGGGCAGTGAGGCAGCAGTGGATAGTGTGTTTGTTAGTTATTGGGTAATTACTGGCCCCAGTAATCAAGACGATCAATCAGTATCGCTGCTGCTGGTCAGCCGGTGAGGAGAGTTACAGGCACCGGTGACTGATGATGCGTCTGCCCTGGCCTGGCTTGTTCTGTCCACCAGGGGCCCTGCGCTGCTCCTCACCTCTACCTTGCTGGCAAGGTGCGGCACAGGAAGTGGCACAGTAGAGCTCCTGTGGTTGGCTGTGTAACATTTTAATTTATTTTCAAAACACTCCTGGTCTCTTACAGTCTCTGTGACTGCACTGCCCCCTGTTCTTCACTTGTATTAAGGTAAACCTCATTGTCTATGCTTTATGGGTGCTGCATTAAGACTGCCATTACAATTAGATAATTTAAGCATTAAATGGTCTTTGAGGCAGGAATACAGTCTATCCACTAAGGCGCTAAGGACTGTTTTCCTGCTTGTCATAGGCCTGGATGGTTTGAGCCTCTTGACCAGTCCTTCTTCTCCTCACACTCAGACAGCGGATATTTATTTACACCACTAAGTTCCAATGGAAATCCACACTATCAGCTACTACAGGACCGAAAGTTGGCAGCTGGCATGTGGCTCCAGGTTCTGGTTTCGCCCAGAGTCTGGGTCTCTCTCGCAACAGCAGACCGCAGTCTCTCAGAGAGCGGAGCAGGGCGCCGTGCAGAGAGAGCCGTGCCCCCGGTCAGCAGGTCCAGGATCTCCAAGGCCCTCTGCGTGTGTCAGCCCACGCAGGGCCCCCTGCTCAGGCAGTCAGCTGTCAATAAAGTGCAGTAAGTTAGAACGATCGCTAGTGCATAGTAAGCAGCAAATAATAGTAATAACCCATAATCCTGCTGCTACCGAGAGTGCTTTCTTCACTAAGATAAACGGCTCCTTCCTGTGTTTTTCCTCTCTCTCTCTCCCCCCAAAGAAAACAACGTGCTGTTTCTCAGAGAGTCTCCATCAGCGCTAAACTCTTAATGCCAATTTACACCGCTCCAGCCAGGCAGAGGGAAATAGCATGAATTGTAGGAACAGCAGGTCCCTGGCTTATTTATGGCCCCAGAACTCAGGAATTATGGGTGAGCTCTCTACCCCTCGTTCACCTCCTTCAGCAAACAGAGCTCAGTGCTGCTACGCCTGACTCCACTCCCTGATGAGGATGATAACAATTATAATAATAATATTAATAATAGCATGGCTAAACATAATCACTGCAGAGCATCTCCTAGCTGGACACTACCCTCCTTTCCAATGATCTCACCACTAGAATGTAATTCACATCTCCCTGCTTCTCTGCCCTCTGCCAGCGTGAGTACCTCTCCTATCTGCTGTCCCAGGAGCCAGGGGGGCCACGATCTGAGAAAAAATAAGGGTGTCTGAGAGCTGCCCGCAGAACGAGGAGTTTCAGGGAAGGCGTCTGTTTTCGGATTTGGTTTCTTCCTGTTTTCTTGTTTTCCTCTTCCCTCTTTAGCTTCGATTATAGTCGTCGGGGAGTCAGTTCGCCCTTTTCCTGCTTTTTATTTACAGAGCAATTAGCGAGGCAACAGAGGATAAACACACGGCCTGTCAATTTCGAGGAGGAGGAGGAGGAGAAGGAGGAGAAGAAGAGGAGATGTCCACACTTTGTTCTTGAGCACCATCCTTCCAGGGTATTATGCAGTAATTATGTCCAGCAGTCCTGGGATCAGGCTGGCTGAGGGCTCGTGGGTCCCCTGTCTCAATCATACAGCGACCTAGACACTAATGATGTTAGTCATTTCAGCACCGCACATCGGCAGCTGGAGAGGCACACCGCAATGCCTAATTACGAGGTGATCAGCAGCCTCTACATAGTAATTAGACGGAGACTGTAATGAAGCCATACCATTTTTACACATGGCTTGTAGTGCTGAAGGGTCTTCTCTGCTAATTGGGTGTTTAGGAACTTAATCTTGTCATTTCTAAGCCCAGTTTTTTTTCCTGTGTGTGTGTGTGTGTGTGTGTGTGTGTTTTTATTTTTTTTGCTTTGCCTGCTATTATCCATCTCCCCTTTTCTTTGCTCATTTACATAATTACTTCTCCTAATTGAGTGTATGTGCTCATCTCCTCGGCATCCTCTTGCCAGGCAGCCAGGAGAGTCAAGAGGCGGTGGTGGGGGGTTGGGATGTGGGGGGTGGCAGGGCTGCAGTGTTGCGGAGAGTGGGCACAGCTCTGGTTGAGGGCTGTGCCGTCGCTGTGTGGTGGAATAGGTGCCAGACTGCAAAGGGTACAGAGGCCACTTAATACAATAAACAAGAAACAAAAACATGCCCTTCGACTGTAGGTGGCAGACCGCTAAAATCAATTTAAACGGCACTGAAACAATTAAAAAGATGAGAGTAAACAACACATTTAATCTTTCAACCTCTTCAACAGCTGAATAGAGTCCCACACACACACACAGACACACACACACACAGACACACGTGCCCAGTGCTGGAGGGCCCTGTGGAAGCTGGACCCCGGCCCACTCTGACCCCCAGTGCAGCAGGGGGCTGTATTAGACTGGGCACTGCGGCTCGACGATGCCATCTCCAGTCTCACATTCATAACCCACGCCAGCCTGCTGGAAATCGCGGTGCTGTTCAGCGTAATACCGGAGCAGACAAGTGCAGATTTTTAATGTTATTTTTTTATCCACAGGAATTGGTCCCATTATAGGTGCTACAGACAAGATTAAAAGCTCACACTTCAGGCAGCACAGGGTCTCTGTAGGGGGTGTGGGTTTGATACAGAAATTAAGATGATTTAATTTTTTTGGGAAACTCACTACTATTGCCCTGCTGCTGCCCTACATTGCCATGCAGAGAGGAATCATGAACAGATTACTGCCCCTGCCTCCCTTCCCTCCCTTCCCTCCCTTCCCACCATCAAAACACCATGGTCCCCAGAAATCCTGCCCTCTCTCCCCTCACTGGGCCTAGGTGTCCGTCTGCCTGTCCGAGTTGCGCATTGCCACATGGTCCGCTCCTGTCAGCACTCCTCCACGGCAGCCCTGAAGCCAATTAAAAACAGCTTTAAGAAAATCTATAGAACACGGCTAATTTGGAAGGAAACTAGCTGAGATATACAGTGCTGTAAATTAAGCACCACACCGACACACAGAGCGCACGAGAGAGAAGGAGAGTGGGAGAGAGGGGCAGAAAGAAAGGAAAGAAAATAGCCATAAAACTATCAAATTAAACAAAGCAACACTGATAAAGATGATTAATTGAATAAATACATAAATACAACCCGTGCACACAGAAAACTAGTAAGGAGTGAGCAGCACAGCCGTGAAATACTGTTCCCAACACCAACAGGAAGAGAGGGAGGGGGGGGGAGAAAGAAAAATACGGACCGATAGCAGGGAAGGTGAGCCCGTGCAGCCCGAGCTGGTCTCCCTGTTGTCATGACACTTTTTCGCCCCCCAGTTTCCAGGGATCAGATGCTCCACAGAAACACCTTGAAATGAGGTGGTGGGAGGGGGAGGGAAAGGGGGGGGTGGGGGGCATGGATTCTATTCTAGTTGCCAGGGTAACAGGATCCTTTATCTGCAGCTGCCACACCTGCCTACTACATGACCTACCAACACACACCTGTGGGTTCGACTGGGCCAGCGGGGGAGGAGAAGGGGCTGGGGGGGAGGGCTGGTGTTTGTGTGTGTGTGTAGGGAGGGTGGTCTAGGTTGGAGTTTATGTTGGGGGGAAATATGTGTTGTTTAGGAACTGACGAAAGTGATGCAGAGACACTAGTGTATCTGTCTGTATATGTAGTGTCACTGCATGCCTTTTCCCCACCGCTTATTAATAGTCAGTTTCATAGTTAACTCTGTGTGATTGACAAAGACAGAAGATGCTTGTGGAGACCTTTGCCAACCAGCCCGGACTTATTCCGCACACCGTGGAGTCACCTCCCCTGCCCTCTCTCTCTCTCTCTCTCTCTCTCTCTCTCTCTCTCTCTCTGTCTGTCTCTCGGGCTGAGACACAAAGCTTTAGAACAAAGCCCGGCCCGTGCTGGCAGTGCAATCCGCTGACCTTTGGAGAGAACAGAGCCAGCAGTGGAAGAATAGACTCAGGAGGGAGGGAGAGGATGTGCTGAATATGTGGGTCATTCAATCTGGCCCCCATCAAATCCAGGTAATCTCCTGTCCTTTACAGAACGCAAGTAGTCATGCCGGGGAAAGCGCCGCAATGTGCATAATCGCCACGGCGTTTATCGCAGGCGGCCCAGGCGGCCAGCGGGGCGCTCGCTCCCTTCATCTGGACACTAATGGGCACTGATGGGCCTGAGCGGTGCAGCGCTGCCCCGCAGACGAGCCCCCTGACTGGCAGGCGTCTTTCCAGAACGGGTTCATTTCCATTTGTTTTTCAGTAATCAGGACAACCAGCACAGCCGCACAGATGACGGGCAGGGGACTGGAGCAGGCAGTGGTGCGGGGGGGCATCGCACAGGCCTGCCTCTCTGATTCGCTTTTCCTCCCCACACCACTTTCCAGGTGGATTGTGGGTGTGTTGGCTATCCAGGACTGAGCAGCTATGGCTCTCTCGTGGTGACGCAGGGAGTGATTTAGGAGTAACCCTGAGCGGCACTGTGTGACACAAGTCCCTCCCTTGGCCCTCGGACAGCATCCTGCCTTCTCTCCGCAGACCCTCTTAGTGGCAGGCTGTAATTGCCGCTGGCGCCAGGATAGGCACAGAGAGAGCCATGGGGGGTGGATGGGAGGAGGAGGAGGGTGGGGGGTATGTGTGACCGAGCGGCACCTTTACCAATTGTGCTTGTTAGATCGGGCCCTGGTTCTCCGGGAGTTCGGTGTTGAGCAGGCATGCCGCTCCACTGAACATCAATCACAGTTACCAGGGAGCAGCCCGTCTGGCCATCGATCGCCGCCGGGGGCAGGGAGGGGCGCTGCTCCGGATCGAAGGCAGGCCGTCCCTGCAGCTGCCGCCTCCTAACTGCTGCTCAGAGACGGCAGACACAGAACCCCCAAAGAGCTGCCTGGGTCCTGTGTCCTGTGTCCTGTGTACTGGTTGGCTGCCACACCGGGAGGGGAAACCGTGTTCACAGGGGGAGGTGAGATGGGGGGTGCCTTGCTTCCCAAGCCGATGCACTGGCAGTACAGTATAAAAAGCGCTGACCAGGTGATGCTTTTGGATGCAGTGTATCATTCCTGCACCACACGGATGACACATGCAGACCCCCCCCCACTCTGTCAGTGGCCCTCTGCACACCCTCAGCTGACCCTCTGCAACCACCCTCTGCAATCTACCCCCTCCCTCTCCACTACCCAATAAATCCATTGAAGGAAGAAAGAAAAGCCACTGAAGCCAATTAAGCTGAAATGTTACAGCACGATCACTGAAGGGTTGATGGGCTCATTAGGCATTAAAAATTCATGACATTTAACTCCTGAGCACGGCTAAAAACGGCAAAGTTTTTTTTTTCGTTTCTTCCTAGAATCCAAAATAGCCTCCTTTCTCAAAAAACACACATATATGTATACGTACATGTATAATAAGATGTAATATGGTGTAACAGTGTGTGTTGTAAGCTGCATTACCTGCCTGCTGCTCTGGGATGCGATGCAGAGAGAGCCAAGCAGGCATGCCATGACCCCCTTCTATGCACACGCTTGGTCAGGCGAGGCAGAGACCATCCAAGACGAATCCCTTCAGATGACAATGTGTAAAACCAGAGCACTGCCAGCAATGTGCACCAGAACTGGCATCAGAAGAATGACTTGGGATGGGGAGAATGAAACACTAAATACAGATGCATTTATTTAAAGAAACAAGAAAGACTCAAAGCCTCACCTCTCTTCTGCCCATGACACTGGCCACAGCCACTGCTGGGGGGTGGGGAGCTGGCTGGTTTATTGCCCAGTCCAGTCTTGTTGTGGGGCACATCTCCGGCAGTACACTGCTGTCAAGTGTAAATGCTCAGACAGGGCCTTGCAAATCCACTGACATTTATATCTGTATGTATTATACAGCTCATTCCTGAGCAATGTGGGCCATCTGTCAACAATGAACTCACCTCAGGAATCAAGTTGTACTATTCTACTACAAATATTCATATATATATATATATATATATATATATATTGGGAGGACAGCTGCTGCTTGGGTTCGAGAGAAAAGATTTGCTAAGTTGTAGCATCTCAGAATCAGAGGCACATATTACTAGATGCAATTCAAATACGAGTTCAGAACGAATACATACATAAATACATAAATGAATGATTACTGAACATACCGGGCCAGACTGCAGCCTGTACACCGAAATCTGCTTCTAAACTGAATACTGCGTTTACTCTGAGTTGTACACTGAAGCAGGCAACAGTCTGTGGGCCGTGATGAATACAGATCATGAGTGGTGAAGAAAAAACAAGGTATGGGGCACAGTGCTGGAATAAAGGGATATTCCTCTGGCTTCCCTGCGTTCAAGTGCTCCTTTCATGTAGGTAGTAAAGAAAATGCAACATGCCCTAACTGAACACCTCAATTGTTCCAGTTTTTATTGAAATGCACACAGTTGAATGTGTCAATGTACTCTGAAATGAAAGCATAGAACAAATAAACAATTGGAGATAAAAAATAAATCATGGAATCGTTTTAACAAAATTTAACACCTTAAGCTGACAAACCCCTCTGGTACCCTTAAAAGGGCACCAAATCCGCATGCTTCTCTTTAATCCCATGTGTGCTCTTCACTGTTGTGTTGTTTGCCAAGTGTTTGGTATCCCATGTAGCTGAGACTCTCAGCTTTCTAACGATGTGAAGCATTCTCTGATGTGAAAAATGTGTTTTTTATAGCCCCCACATTTAAGCCTTTCTACGCCTTCTGAAAAAGTGGGGGTGGGGGGGATACTTGGTCTGAGTAGGAATACAAAATCTCTGAAAATATTGACAGTTATGATATATTCTGGAACCAGACAGTCTACTGATCAAAACAAGACCATCCACTTTGTGGCAGAAGCAACACCCACCAGTAGAGAGCTCAAAACATCAAGATGGAAAACTCTATTTACAGTGTACTAATACACAACAATTTTACATAATTGCATCTGAACTTCTCTGTGTTTCATAGAACATCGTTAGGTTCTGAACAAAACAAGCCTATTTGCAAGGAAATCTGATTGAAACTGAGTGATCTGTGACCGTCTGGATGAGTGTGTGTTTACCCCCCGGGCTCTGAATGAGACACCTCCACCCCCCCGGAGCAGACTGCACGGGCTCTGAATAGCGGCGGGTGAAACAGAAACTGTAAATCTCTGAAATGTACATTATTTTTCAGTTTTTGGTAACCTAAACTTTTTTTTTAACCTCTGGCAGTTAACCGCTTACCTTTGTACCATTTGAACTGCTTACATTTCAATAAAAACTGGAAAAATGGGGGTTCTCTAAAACCTACATGTCCTGCCCTCTCCCCTGCTGCCCTGCCTGTGCTCTGCCTCTGTCTGCAGCCCAGGGGGATGCTGGAGTGAGAGGGGGTGGACTATTACCCACCTGGGCTGCCTGTTCATTAAGAAAGCTAGCTCCCACTATGCAGCTCCCCCGGTCACACTCTTAGTATCGCAACAACCCCCCAGCAACCCCCCACCTCCTCTCAGAGCATCTCTTTTGTTCTCGTTTCATTTTTCATTTCACCGTTTTCATCCTGTTGCTTTTGATCTGCTTTCACACCGCTATTCCCTTTATATCCTCCCGTCCCTCTCTCCCTTCCCTTTCTCTCTCTCTCTGTTATTACCTTCCCTGTTTGTTACTATTATTGTTTTATCTCCCTCTCTATTTCTGTTCTGCCTCAGCCTTGCAGGTGTCCAGAGAACAAGGTTATTATTGTGTGCTGAGCTCAATCAGGCACAGCGGCTGCGAGTCCCACGGGACAGAACACCAGACAACCTCCCGCCACACCCTGGACAGACAGACAGACAGACAGACACACAGGAGCACAAACACACAAGTACAGAGAGACCAATATAAAGACAGACAGACAGAAGCAGATGGCTTTGAATTCCACATACCTGCAACTGTTTCGTCGCATAACAAGTTTATGTTCAGCCCTGGACTCAATCGAATGACACGTGCAGTAATACAAGGGAGTTGTCCTATCTCTGCGGCCAGCTATTGATTCAATGACCAAGTAAGCAGAGGGTCAATAAGTGTGCTTTTGAAATCATAGACACCGTCCTCGCAGTGCAAACACTGGACACATGGTCTCCCCACAGTGATGCCGCTCTCCCTCTCAGTGCAGGCCAGTGTGCATCCTCAAAAATGGTTAGGAAATGCAGCAACGGAGCAAACACTGGTGCAAAATAGGCTGGGGGCATGAAAAACTAAACCTGGGAAGCTGAGGCATGAGTAACAAGAAATCACATCCCATTTTTTACCCCTCTGGCCTGCAGCGTGACAGACTGCGCTGCACAGACAGACCACTGCCTGCAGACCCCCACGGAGCCACAGCGCAACAGCCATTTACCACTTGGACTTATTGTGTGTGTGCCTTGGGGAGGCTGTCCAGTAATAGGAGGGAATTTAGTGGCGCATATCCCAAAGCTTTTAAAGATTCTCAGCGTGCTTTCATCCCCCGAACCAATGGAGAGCAATTAAAACGATGTACTTATACATCTCTGTGGCACGGATAACAGATAGGCCCAGATTAGGGAGTGACGGATCAATACAGGGAATGTAAAAAAAAACAAGTTGATACGCCGTTGGAGTTGTTTTTCCAGAAGTGCTCTGGTTGTTAAGTTGTTTTTCAAGCGCCTGCTGCTATTGACCTGTATTTCGTTAAGTGAAAGACTATATGCCACCCAGGCCACATATAACGCTGCCTTTTAATCAAGGGGATTCAATCCATAGCACTGAGCCTTTGCAATGGAGCAACACAGACACAAACGATCACGGGAACGATCATACATATATTTATATATATATAGTATATAAATAATACACACCACAAATACTGAATAAACCATCACTGAAAATGTCACTGAACCGAAAACAGCGCTGGGCTTTGCTGCCCTGCCTCTGGAGGTTTTTTGGGGGTTCTTCTGGTTTTCGTCCCGACATAGCTCTGCTTCAAATAACTGGATTACTGTCTTTGTTTAAGCAATAGAAGTTAATGTGCCACCTTTCGTGGGCCATTCGCCCTTCCATGTATAAGCCATAGGAGTGCAGGCTACTTTGGGCCCTGTGCAGCAGACCCCTTTACTGGGGTGACAGCCTGCTCAGCCCAGGGACAGCCACGCCAGCCTGGGAACACAGGGCTGCTGTCCGGTGCAGGAGGCCCGGTACAGTGTGGTGCAGTGTGGTGCTCGGCTCCCCCGGCTCACTGACACTGTGTTTTACAGCACACTGCACCGTCCCGCAAATTGGTTTTTCCTTGCGATGAAAATTAAACGGCTACTGAGCCGCGGCTGAGAGTCAAGTGAGGGATAAATTTCAGAAAGAAAGCCATAACCGTACTTCACTGCCAAAGAGCTTTGCCGTGAAAGAGAGACATAATTAATTAAATCCTATTAATAATGTAATGAAAGGCAATCAGACCAGACTCGTTTCCTTGCTCTTTTTATTGTCAGGACTACAGAAGTCAAACAGAAAGTGTTGTATCACCCCGAAGGGCAGCTAGAGCAGGAATTCAGCTCTTGCAAGAAAGCAGTCTTAGTAAACAGTGAGTCAACACAGGAAAAGGAAATTTTACATGGCCAGTACTGGAAGTTATTTGTATTATTATCATTATTGAACAAGACTACTTGCACCTAAAATGTCATACTAACATGTCTCCTTTATTTTATTTCTTTGCAAGCGCTATAGCTCCATAACAAAAGCCGCCGTAATAACTAACCACAATGGAATAGAAACTAAGCAAAACAAAAAAAAGATTACATATTTGTACCACCCAGGCACACGCGGAGGGACGCACAGACAATTACATTCATAGAGAGCCTCCTACTCATGGATTCGCCGCCATACAGGCTACACATGTGCAGAGGCAGACAAGACAAAACCCAACACAGACATCACGAGAACAGAGAGCCCACACAAGGCCACGCTGTCACATGCTGCACACACACGCCGATATAGCAAAATATACCGGCACTGCAGCATACAAAAAACATGCAACAGCACAACCCCCCTTCCCCCTGATACAGACACACAACCAGAACTGCACATTAAACAAAGCAGCGCGTAGCGGTCACACTCGGCACACACACGTGGACAGGCACATGATAGACCCACAAACACATAGACACCTGGCGTACGGACACACACACACACACACAGCCACATCCTCAGACATGAGAAATGAGGACACGCGCACACAAACATGTACACACACACGCATCGAGACATGCAGACACACAAAGACACAGACACACAAATGCACTCTGACCATACCCATGAGGTCTGAATGGGAGCTGAGATCAGCACTGAGCCCCAGCAGTAGAAGAGCATGCCTAGGTAAGAAAAGGACACGTTTATGGCTGTCAGGTCACTCTCTCACTCTCTTTCATCTGTATTTGTGTATTTCTTTCTTTATTTCTTTAATATCAGTATATAAAAAAAAATGCTGTCATTTCCACCAGGTAGATACAGCAGGTCAAGTTATTATAAGGTGTGATATTTCCAGCCACTTCAGTAAACTTTTGATGTCAAGTCAATTTACTCCTGTTGCAAGAATAAAAGGAGGAGTTAAAAAAAAGAACAGAAGTTGTAAAAGAAAAGAACGATGCTAAATCTGGGCAGATGAGATTTCTGAACGTCTGATAGGAGAGGCCCCTGGGTGTCAGACTATTACAGGAGGTGAGAATTGCATGTATGCGGTCGGCTGCAAGGGTGGGGAGAGGGTATTGTAAGGTCACCCCAGCGCGGTCACGTGTCTGGCATTTCTGTCCGCCGATCTGGTGCCCCTCCCCAGCGCAATCAGAGCCAGGCGACGTGCTGCAGGAGCCCCGTACCCCAGATGGTTTGTCTGCATTATTGTCAGATAATAAATGAAGTTAGAGCCGTCCCTGGATACCTCCCAGAGTGCGATTTGGCTGGGCAATAAAACCATGACAAGTGACAGGCTGTGGTTGTGGCTGATGCGAAGAAAAACCTCTTTCCAGAGTGACGGGTGTCTTTACTGGATGCGCCGCACTTTCCTGTGCAGTAGATATATGCCTGGAAAGCAGCTGAGCCCCCCACCCACCCCGACCAATCCAGGCTAGCCGTTGTCTTAAATGAAAACGCATGTCTGGACATATAAATAAAATGATAAAAATCAAAGCTCAATCTTGATCTTTTCTCCCTCTCTCTCCATGGGAAGAGATGTGCTGCTTTAGACTGAGTTTCAGGTGGAATAATTGTGCTGGGCAGAGCAGAGAGGGCAGGAGAAGGGTGGATGGGAGACTGACACACACTGCCCCCCCTTACGCTCACACACTGCAGACCAAAGCGCACTGTTTTGGGGGAGAGGATAAGCACATGCTGCAAACACAAGGAGCAGCCAGCAGAGCATCCTTTACTGACACACAGCATTGTTATTGTCACTGAATTATACATCAATAACATATCTTATAAGTGTGCACGCAACTGCAGCGTTAATCACCGTTTAATGCCTTCTCATGGGTTTGTGTCGATAACACTTCCCCGCCTATCCTCACTTCAATATCCGTCATCATCAGAGATCTCCGATGCTGTGTTCTCGTATTGCTGCTCCTCTCTCCCAGGGCTCTGTTTCGGCAGCTTTATAAACATGTCAACATGAGTGTCACACCCCAGTTTGGATGCACAGTTCAGGGCGCCAGAGCTCAGAGCTTGGGATGTAGAGTTGCTCCTCTGCCCAGCAAGTGTGAGGAGCTCCACACTTATAAATCATCCAAAAACGCATCCGCACAGTGGGAACGAGAGCAACACAAGCACACAGTGTCCGAAACTCTGTGGACAGAGCTGACACACGAGCAAGTTATTGTGTTATTTGTTATTGAGGCCCCTGATGCATATCCTAGGTATTGATATTCACTGATACACGCATCAATATATTGTGACTTGTGACAAAAAAATACTTGCCACATCTTTACTGACAGGCCTTGGAGCGGTTCTTAACCTGGGATCCGTGAGGCAGGTCCAGGGTGTCTGCGGAGCATCTGAAACAGATCATGAAAGGCAGCCCCTGAAAAACAATTCATAATCACTCATCCAGGGCTTCCAAAGGCACAGATAACTGGGAGCTCATGCAGAAGCATCCAAACAACAATATGGAGAATTGTATCAACTGTGATGTCACTGCTGTGATGTCACAACTGAAGGCAGCTGAATGCGACCTGCTGCTTGGTGAACCAGAAAATAACAAGTAAGTTTTTGAAAATAACTATCCTAAGAAGCTTTATTTTAATCTGTGGGACCCTTAAGAGAGTATATGGCATCAGGGAGGTGGGGGCCCATGGGTAACACTGGAGGACCTGGGCGTCTGTTGGTGTGAAAATGTTATGGACCCTTGCTCAGAGGCTCTGTCTGTGTGGTTTAACAGAAGACTGCTAATCAGTCTAACTGGGACTGGATACACAGTGCTACAAATGATACAGTTGGGACAACACAATGTAAAATAAACCTAAATTGCACCAAAAAAAGAGTCAGAGACCAAAAAGTCCCAGGCTGCGGTACAAAGTTGGGCGTGCATCCCTTTGTGTTTCTGTAACTCTCCACTCCCTTCACCCCCCCAACTGTAAACATGACAGCGCTTGGCCTG
Source organism: Amia ocellicauda (assembly GCF_036373705.1). Lineage (NCBI taxonomy): Eukaryota > Metazoa > Chordata > Actinopteri > Amiiformes > Amiidae > Amia > Amia ocellicauda. The sequence continues at coordinate 16,844,984 of NC_089858.1, read as the reverse complement.
GTGCTGCCCCTACTCCATGTAAACGCCTTTGGGTAAAACTGACCACTAATATGACTGTGCCAGATACCGGCCAGATACATTCCAATAGTTTCCCACCCAAGATTTCATTGGCAGTGCATTCGCTCTCCTGACTGTGGCATGCTTAGCATTTTTAAATCATCCTGAGGCATCAGTCCAGTGCCACTTACCTGTTAGAAATCAAATGACAGTATGTCAACATTTTTTTATGGCCCGCGGCTATTTGGACAGAAGAACAGTGCAGTGGTGTGACTGAATTCAACATCACACCTGTTTTAAAGCTCAGCATTGTTTACTGACTGGATTTTAACATTTCAGTGAAGGGAGGATCAACACCACGCAGTTTCTGTCTCCCCTAGTTTCTTACAAAATAAAATATAATAAATGAATAACGAAAGGAGCTGGTAAGCTGTTACACATCTGTTGGTATCTGCAACCCTGTCTTGCGCTCGGAACTGAGACAAACTCCTTCGGTCCAGATGTTCATCTGTTTCATTAAAAAAAAAAAAAAAATTAAAACCTTTTTTTTCATTTTTCTTGTTCGGAACAGACAGTCCTGCATTTTATCCCAATGTATATCTGCAGGATATATACTGGTTTAATGAGGCATCATTATATGCTGGGTCACTATTTCTGCAGCACCCATCTGTTTGCTGTCTTTAGCTGCAGCCGCAGACAGCTTCTCCACACTGTTGCGGGAGCTGTCAGCCGTGGAAACGAAAACAAAAAAAGAAAAAAAACATCAGCCACATTTTTTCCATCCTTTATTTTTTTTTCTTAAAGCAATTACAGTGCTTTCTAAAAAAGCAGTGGCTGAATACTCATTATTAACTCTCAATGAGGTCGGTTTGACAGGGTGAGACACCAGAAAACAGCGCCCCTCTTCACTGTGAAATGGGGAGAGAGTAGACCCTGGCCCTCACCCTTTTGTCAAAGTGTTTTGGCTCACAGAACATGGCATTGTGCGATGGAGTAATTAGCTTATTATTTCTCTGTGCATCCTCCTCTCCCTCCTCCTCCTCCTCTCCCTCCACACACACTTATCGTCAAAAAAACATACAGATGGGCTTTTAATCAGCTCACAATGAACACTGACAATGTTGCACGACAAACATTGAGGTGATTACAATTTATCTTTCACAGTTTCCCGAGGATCTTCCGGGTGTGACTGGTGCCTGTCAACAGGGGGCGCTGCATTTGTTTTTAACCCTTTCTTTAGTAGAGAATAGCAGAGCTCAAAGACACCACGCAGTCTACATGCTTGGAATGGCAGGACAGTTTCGTACAACGTCCCTCCAATGCACCGCAGCAAGGACCGGAGACAGACGAAAACACGTGAAGGAAAAAAAACGACTTCTCTAGTATGGAGTCAGTAAGGATAGTAGAGCAAGTAATGTGATAACACCCCAGTGGCAAAGAGCACAGACCTGAAATGAGGGAGTCTCTCTCTCTCTCTCTCTCTCTCTCTCTCTCTCTCAGAGTCTGTGCTCCAGGTGTGCACAGCTAGAGCCAGGATGGAGAACAACCAAAAAAATAAAAATAAAAACTACCAACTACTAGCATCAGTGACACTACTGTGTTCCTGGGTTTATTGCAGTGTATTAACATACTGTAGCTCCTACTGCAGTAATAGCCCACAAGCTAACTATATATACACTGTCAAAATTCCAAGTTTGTAGTGTGAAACTTTTGTGCTCGAATAAGCACGTTTTTCTCCATCCCATCTTTGCTGCTCGATGTCCCCTCTGCTCCTCCGGGGGTTTGCGATGAGGAGAGAGTGATGGACAGCCGGCGAGGCCAGGGGCAGCGAGGGCTGTGTTGTGCTCCAGGGCTGATTCAGCACTTAAGGCTGGGCCGAACGGGAGGTGCTGACCTATGACCTCCCAGTGCAACCCTGCTGTCTAGGTGTCAGCCCTCCGAACTGCTGTCAGCTGCTCCCCTGCCGTGTCCCCCACAATCCTCCACCTGCTGATCCACCATGAATGACTCATGAAGTCACCAGAGCCGCTGAGCCTGAACATCCAGACATGGGTGGAGGGGAGCACCACCAGAGCAGTGATTTCCTTGCCACTTCCTGTCTGCCATACCCACTGAGGAGTCACATGATCACTGGTAGACCCATTGAAGGCCTGGCTATTATAAGAACTGCTATCAGTCACAGCCACCTGTCCAGCAATAGATTATTATGATTATTATTAATAGATTTAGTGGGAAGAATTTAGAATTAGTGAGTCGCAATGCAGCGTCCAGTGTCCCCTTCTGTGGTTCAGGCATTAATACCTTGTCACTTTACAATTTCAAAACAATGACATCAAAGCAAACACTGCTATGGCTGCTCATTTTCTCCCAAATAAAACAATTAGCCCCCCTTGAAAATAAACTAAAAAGAAGCAGAGGTGCCTTCAGGCCTGGTGGGGGGTGGATCAGTGTCAGCAGCATTGGCTCCTCGCTCTGAGATGTGTCCTAGTCTGTCCTCCCCCTCCCGTCTCCTGCAGCGGTCACTGGGCTACACGCCTGCACACCACACCTGGAGAGATCCTCTCCCTCACGTGGCCCGCTCTCCACACCTGTTTCCTCCCTGGGCACACAAACAGGGAGACAAACAGAACAGAAACAAAGAAAATGGGGAGAAAAAAAACCCGAATTGCAACAAAACAACCCTCCAGAAAGTTAATTTCATTCTGAACTTTCTCTGCAAGACAAAAAATAAAATCTTCCAGAGCAAACTGTCCACTCCTAAGTGTCCATACTTTGGATCTGGCTGGCTTGACGGATGAGTACAGGGAATACTTCAATGTGAGAAAGGAACAGCCTACTTTCAGAGAGATGTGGGAGACCCTGGTAGATAAAAGCTTTTGAAGTGGCCTGTGTCCAGTGTGGAACAAGCGCAGCACAAGCTGTGAATCGAAGCCACAATATAAACCACGTCATTCCAGCTGATCAATCTTATATTTTCTAATGTGACAAACAATATGCGACTGCTCTTACTCTTTAAAAACAGAAGCAGCTCTGACCCAACATGCTCCCTCGCTGTAGATGACGCTAGGTGCATGACTGTGTTTGCCATTCTGCTGTACTGTTGCTCCCATAAACTAGGGGTGAAATAACCACTACATGCAAACTTATAAACAAAATACAGGACATTGTGGTTGCATCGTTTTCACGAATACTAGTGTGTTTCTCACTGCACATCCTGCCTCGCCAGTCCAGTGACCCGTCTCTCTTTCTCCCTCACTTGTGCTGCTCCCCAGCAACCTTTACCAAGTAGCCAGACAGCCCTGTCAGCACATTAGGATGTCAGGGGGGCTCGAGGGAGTGGTGTTTGTGTGTGGCAGAGGGTGTGTGGTGCCTTGCTGTGCATCCTTGTCTTGCTCCCTCTGTCTCTCCCTCTCTCTGTCTTTCTCTCTCTCTCTCTGCGGGTCCCGTAGTTCTCTGTCACGTATCGAGAAGTACAAAGAGGCTGTAGTGTGAGATCTCCCGTGCCCAGTAACGGCAGAGTAACTGGTTATGTGCTCTGTGGGCATTGTCAACTGAATGACAAATAAATCAATGAAGGAATATTTCTGCACGTTTAAAACAAAACAAAAAATAAATGCTCTTGAATCCAGAGACTCATTAGGAAAATTAAAATGATACACACACACACACACACGCACACAGACACAACATTTTCCAGAGTTTAATACAGGAGCAGTCAGGTATTCTTTGCTTTGTTCCTTGTGACACTGCAACCTTTAGTGAAAGCTTTAACACAAATTACAGAAAGAAAGAAAAAAACAAAACGGTAAAAAGATATGAGAACTCTTGTGTCTGTGTGTTTTTTCTTTTTCTTTATTTAAGCACTGGAAAACTTACAATGTGGTTCAGATCACAAATCATTTTTAATTATGATTATGTGGCTTCATAACAAAGGGAAAATATTGTAATAAGGTGGTTCTTTTTTTGGAACCTTACCAGAAGCCCAGAAGAGGAGGATCAACTCATTTTTCAGAAATATATTTGCATAAATTCTAATTCTTTCGGTATGCAGTGCCAAGAATGATATAGCACACTGCGAGCAGAGGAAAGTAAAGGGGGAGGGAGGGCAGAGACAGGGAAAGAGGGAGACGAGAAGTAGGTGCAGAGGGAGGGAAGGAGAGGAAAAAAGAGGGTGTCAGAAGGAAAGAAGAAAGCAGAAGAGGACAGAGAGAGAGATACAAAAAGAGGACGAGAACTAATCAAATAAAACCACCAGAGAGAAAGCTCCAGTGCTGCACAGTAAACCGACCAAATGTGTCTTTCTTTACGAGGATGGGAATGGAATTACCTGCTAGTAAGTGGGATGAAAAACAAGATGCTTAAAATCCAGGGAATAACTGAAGCTTTCTGAGTCGCTGTGCGGTTTTATAGCCGCAGTAAAGTGGGGTATTTAGAAATCTCACGGGCTCAGACCATCTCTGGCCATGAAGCTTTACTGCTGCAGAGATGACCAGAAGGACGCCTCAATCACACACTGGGCGACAGGTAGCTACAACAAAACTGTCCCATCTCTCTCCCTCTCTCCATAAATATATATATACACCACATATATACTATACTATATAAATATTAAGGGACAACAGACAAATATTAGACAGACTGCCATATGCAGTGTCTCTCTTCCACTCATTCTTGTCAAACTTCAGGTTGATAAACAAAACTTGTGCCAGTACTCCTTCCTGAGCAGTAAACACTATCCCATGACAGCGAATTCGGAACCCTGACCCTGACACTGAAATACACGATAATATAAAAAATGAAACACAGTGGGTCCAGACCTGGCATCATCCGTTTTGATAGAAGGCAATGTTAAAAATGAACAGGAGTTCGAGATCAGGACATGAGTTCTCCCATTCCGTCCCAGTCCCTGCTAACTGCTTGGGATCCCCTCCATTGCCAAGGACAGTGGCACCCTGGACATGAAACATGAGCAGAGGGAAATGTTGAGACCCCAACACCTCTGGCCAAGATAACACGGAATGCCAAAAGCGAATTTCTCCTCAGGCTGAGGAAGAACCGTGGAGCGCGATGTGATTCGTGATGTCTGGAATCGAGCCGCATGTGCTGAGAGCCTTCCTGTCTACCTGCACGGGGCCGGGGGCTCTGGCTTTGAAGCTGGGGTCTGTACCGCAATCCCCGCCCCCACCGAGATCTGAGACTCTCAGGCGTGGGGATGTTGCTGTGTTTCTGATGAAGCCTAGGAAAGTCAATATCCTCAGAGAACTCCAGTTCAGCCTGACCACACTGAGCACGGGCAGAATATTAAGGTCTAGACACCTGCTGATCACATAAACGAATTGATCTGACCGACATTGATGATGATGATATTAATAATAACAATAATACGTTTTTTTTTTTTTTTTACAATGCCACAGTGTTATTGTTACTGATGTTATTTTCTCTCTCTCTTCTTTCTTTTCTGCCCCCTTCTCCACACTGTGAAGTACCGAGTCATCAATACAGCCAGGTGACCCCCAGGCTTGAAGGAGAAGATACAGCCAAGAGGTAATTTAAAATCAAATCCGATCCATCGAGTGCGAGAGAAAGACAGAGAAAGACAGACAAAGGGAGGGAGGAGGTGGAGGGGTAGAGTCAGGAAAAGGTGGGGGAAAGAGACAGATATGACTAGACAATCTAGAAAGAGGTGTCAGTGGTGTGTCAGGGGCCAGGCTGGGAGGGGAAGCGGGCGGCATGACATCACAAGGAGCGCACTGTCAGTAAACAGGAAGCTCAGAGCACTCAATCCTCCCACAGCATCCTGAACTGATTAGTGCGGCGCTGAACTCCACACCTGGAGGTTCGCAGTCACTGCAATGTTTGTAAGGATCTCTTCAGCAGTGAGACAAGAACAACGGGAACAACAAAATTAATGTCATCATCGCATCCAAAGACCCTACTCTACTCTGCTGGGCCAACCACGATTGTACGAAGAAACAAGAGCCGCACAGGAGACGTACTGTTTTCAATAATTCAGCTACATTTTTCCCTGAACTACAGTCTGCTGGTGGTGAGGTTAGGATTCTTGGATCTTGGTCTGGGCAAGGGTTAGAGTCCCCAGTAAACTTAAGCCTTTCAATAAGGTTAGGGTTGAGTTTCTAAAGAGGTAACTAAACCAGGAATCAGTTTGTGAGGGTGGGGTGAGAATCCGAGTGATGTAAAGGAATGGTGTATGACTCGGGATGGAAATATTAAACATGGAGTGTCGAGGAGCGGGTTACAGACAGACCCCTGTACCTGTCACTGGGCTAGGCTGTGCACCAGCGCATTACAGCCCCAACACGAGATCAGACTGGCCCCGCACAACAGTTCGACTCACTTCTGTCTTCCTCCAGCAGCAGAATCTTGCGCTGATGTGGCAGACACTCAAAATACGCGTTTTAAGATCATTCTCAACTCCACGTCTGCCTGGGCAAATGTGCTCTGAGGAAGGCGTCAAGCATGACACCTCCAGACACTGCTGCTGCTGGCGTAACGGACAGAACAACACATCTCCATCTGCAAAGAAGTTGCAGGTTTTATATTTGCATCTTTGAACACGGATAAGACAAGTTAGCATCTAGTGAGCAGCCCTGAGTGCAGGTGGAAACTGCGGAGGTCTCCTGTCACATGTGTAGCATCTGTCATAAATCAGATTCTTCCTTTCCCAGCATAATAGTCATACAAGTTTTGCCCTGGAGTGAGAGAAAAACAGTCTCACTCACACCCCCACCCGCTGGCAGGGAATTTAAATGTTTGCTTTTTTTTTTCTTTCCTGGTTCTCTCTCTCTCTCTCTGTCTCTTTCCCTCTAGCGGAAAGACCAAGCAGAAGGGAGTGAGAAAGAGAGATAGATAGAGAGACAGAGAGGCCGTGAGGCTTCAGGCGCTGAATGAGCTGTAAATAAAAATAATAATCTCAGGCTGCAGACCACTTTATATTTGCTCTATCTAAGGGATGTCACAGGAGGAAAGATAGAGAGCTCGAAGAGTTCTTCAAGTGAGTTGCAAGGTGACAAAATTTGCACTGATGAATGTTGACACTCTGAATAAAATCGCTACACGACTTCACGTAGGTCAAGAAACGACATTGTTTCCCTGAGTTGCTCTGACAGCCAGGTGACAGAGATTAATAGCCCTGTATTGACTGAGCAACTTTCAGTTCCTTATCTTTGTCAAGTCAAGGCTCCGTCCGAGAGCTGAGAGTGTTATTAGTGTTATAATTGCAAAGACATTTAAAGGGTTTCCCCTTAAGGGACCACAAAATCCAATAAATCTTTCATAAAACCACAAGCATTCAAGTACAAACCTATTGTCTCGCAGACAGCCTGGCTCTCCGCTACAGCGCACGGAAAGCCTTGAAGTCGCATACATTGAATAATGAGTGATTTATGGAGTTGCTTTCGAATCCAGATCAGTTGTTTTATTAAAAATATATGAAGGAATGTTTTAAATATGAGTGGGCCGTGCTGGCTTTGTCTTGATCAGATACGGTGTGTGTGCACTTGTGTTTGCAAGTGCATGTACCTGTGTACCTCGAAGTATGTGTAACCCTGAGTGTGTGTATGTGTGTATGTGTGTGCGTGTGTGTGTGTGTGTGATTGTGTGTGTGTGTGATTGTGTGTCTGTCTCCTGGCTGGGAGCTCTGTTCCCATGCCTCAGATGCAGCCTACAGAGGGAGTGCTGAATATGCAGCTCTAATTTGAGAGTCTAATTCAATTTTGGGGGGGGAAATTCAGTTTGGTCTTCCTGCATGGGGCTGACAGGGGTCACCCGCCCAATGTCAGCAAGGAGCCTCAGCCGTCTGTAACCCTTACCTGGCTGTGTGGGGCCACATGTGCCTCTGACTGGGGTCCCTCAAGATTACGGGCCTGAGGAGGGCTCCCCTAACAGACACTCACAGTGGTCCACTTTACCAAATCGTTGTCGGCAGGGACCTATCCCCCCAGTTTACACCTGTCTATAGAATAATCATGATGTTTTGATCATTAGAAGAGTATTAACACTAATACTAATACTAAAATGGATGATACAAAATTCCAACCAGTTCTGCAGGGACAACAGTTTGACAAAACACATAGGCTGCTGCTTACAAACTGAGGAATGCGGTTTTATGCACCGGGTGAAATGGGTCCAGGCTTATTTGGGGAACCAGTACTGATTTGGCCCCACAGCTGCCTCTGGCTCACTCCAGAGGTCAATCAAAACTAGCTATGAAAATAAACTTTCCCTTTTTCACTCCTGTTAAACGAGAACTCAGATCATTGTTCAGCCCACTAAATGAATTTTGATTTAATGTTTTATGAAAGAAGGGCTGTACTGATCAGTTTTTTATGATATTATTTAGACAGTTCTCTTTTAAGATGTATCTGGCATTCTGCTTCTAGATCCAACTGATCTTTAAATGGCTCCTTGAAAGTTCCAACATTTTTGCTGGGCTTCACATCTTATTGCAAAATAAATCCCTTTTCTATCCTGGTATACAGACGCAGACACAGTCAAGAGCTCCCTTAAAAATTAATTACAGATCTTAAAGCCAAGGATAATCACAGTGAAGAAGTGGCCTTCAGAAAGATCTCTCAAATTCAACGCAGACCGCCGGAGAGACCGGGGTGGCCACTGGGAGGACCAACCTTCAGCAGGAAGTGAGGGGCACAGCTTGCCCTTGCTCCGGCACAGTTTCTATCAATAATACAAAAAATCACAGTACACAAGCAGGGCTGGGAAAGGGTTTGAAGAGCAGAAACCTATCAGGAAACAAAGAAAACAAAACAGAACCAAACAACAACATTTCTTCTACACAGCAACTAACCAAAGCTTTTTCATATGTTTTCTCCTTCCCCCCCTTCTCCTGTGATTTCATGGCACAGTGACTACGTTTCCTTTAAATAGGGAGACAAAACGGCGACAGAGCAATAATTTAATAACTTCTTGCACAGAGCGGGAGGCGGCGTGTAGCAGTATTGTAATGAGCCTGAGCCGGCCCTGCCAGCCCCTCCGCCCCGCAGTCTGGGCCCACAGAGAGATGACTTCCTGCAGCACAGTTCACATTAAATCCAATCAAACTCGCATCAGCCCTGTGTATCCAGATGACAGGGAGGTGATTGATCTTGCGACGGCTTTATTGTTTTGCTTGGACCAGCAACACTCTGATAAATGCGTTGCCTTGTCACTTAAACGGAGACCAAAGCGCCACTGACTGTAGGGCAAAACGGAGTTAACCCTTCATGAGGTGTGCTGCCGGGGCGGTCCCATTCAGCGGCAAGGGACTGGGTGAAGAGTGCCACAACCTTTGACCTTTCCCTGATCACACTGAGGCTGTAATCAGGCCCTCAGGATTGTGTTATTAAACCAAACATGCTTCAGTGTTCACTGTGGTCCTAATAGTTATTTTCTATGATTTTGTGGGGAATGCATTGAAAACACAAATATAAAAAATAATAATTACAATAATAGTTCTCAGGGGTGTTTTCTGATTGAATCTGGTCTACTTTTCTACACTATACTGCTCTATCCCTCCCAGGAGAATGTAGTGCTATCCTATATTATACTATAAAGCACAAAACATCAAACAGAACATTTTCATCTTCAGAAAGCCTGTTTATTTGATCTGTTTTCTTTATCTGAGTTCCTTCTCGTGCAGCAAGAACCGACTGACAATAGAAATACAGCACAATCCCTTACAGAGCAAAACAAAGCTAAAGCCACAAATATTAAACAAGTGCTGAGCTGGCAGTGTAATAAACAAGACTGAACCCTGCACCCCTGACGACCCCCGACCCCAGACCCTGGCAGAGCAGAGGCAGAGGGCGGTGTCGTGCGCGGCATTCTTCTCCGGAGACCACTCTCCTTCAACGGGCACAATCAAATTGCCCGCAGCATCAGTGTTTTTTCAACAGCACAGCACTTGTCACATCTCGTCTTGTCTTCATAACTCCGCAGATATGAAAGTCATGAGGGCCTCTGCAGACGGGGAGGATGTGTACGTGCACTTGCGTGTTGGGGGGGGAGCAGTGTCGAGAGTCAGCTGAAAGTTCGATGTTTGATGGATGCTGTGCCACTAAGTGACTCTTCTGCCCTGTGTGGTCAGAACATGTGCACGACCTCAGCCCCCACCACTCGACATATGCACCAGGTTGCTGGGACAGAATAAGTGCAGGCAAGGGAGGGACAGAGAGAGAGCACAGGGGACAGTGTCGCACAGCAGGTGCTCTGGACCTCACTCACAAAATGTCCAAACCAGCTTAAAAACCAAAGAAACAATCTCAAAGAAAACAAACCAGAAAAGAAAGCAGGAAATCACTACAATTAAACTACAAATGGAAATAGAAGTATCACACAAGACAGATGGCATCAACAGGAGTCTCCCCTAGGACCTATTTATTTATTTGCACCCCCACCCATCCTCTCCCTTGCAAGAGTGCTCCACTGGGATTGAACCCAGTGTGCTCAGGTGAGAGAAGAGGGGCATCTGCCTGCGCTCCACACCCGGCGAAGACCTGCTCCACACTTTACCCAGCATCCCTCAGCCCAGCCCACTGAGCCTGGTGATGGCAGTTAAGGGTTATCGAAGATTACTGAGGTCAGCTGACACAAGCATGTTCTTCTCACAAGCTGTTCTGCTCATCTCCACCGTGCGCTTTAGCAACCGGTGTAACCGCCCTCACAGACTCCAGGAGTGAAGGGGCAGTAATCACTGAGTTTCCGTCAGCGCCCATGTCTTTGCGAGAAGGGCTCTCCACTTTATTTCTGTCCAGGGAGAAGGCTGACAGACAGGCCCACCCAGCAGCACGCCTGGGGGCTGGCTCGCCTCACTCTCTCCTACACAGAGATCACTCAGTAAGAGCTAATCCACTTAACTGCTGACACTTGTGTAATAGATAAGGATCAGAAGGCTCCTCACAAACCACTCACCTCACTCACTCGCCCACTACGAAATGCAGGCTGGGAGGTTTTTTTTAATTTATATATATATATATATATATACAGTGGGGGAAAAAAGTATTTGATCCCCTGCTGATTTTGTACGTTTGCCCACTGACAAAGAAATGATCAGTCTATAATTTTAATGGTAGGTGTATTTTAACAGTGAGAGACAGAATAACAGCAAAAAAATCCAGAAAAACGCATTTCAAAAAAGTTATAAATTGATTTGCATGTTAATGAGGGAAATAAGTATTTCACCCCTTCGACTTAGTACTTGGTGGCAAAACCCTTGTTGACAATCACAGAGGTCAGACATTTCTTGTAGTTGGCCACCAGGTTTGCACACATCTCAGGAGGGATTTTGTCCCACTCCTCTTTGCAGATCCTCTCCAAGTCATTAAGGTTTCGAGGCTGACGTTTGGCAACTCGAACCTTCAGCTCCCTCCACAGATTTTCTATGGGATTAAGGTCTGGAGACTGGCTAGGCCACTCCAGGACCTTAATGTGCTTCTTCTTGAGACACTCCTTTGTTGCCTTGGCTGTGTGTTTTGGGTCATTGTCATGCTGGAATACCCATCCACGACCCATTTTCAATGCCCTGGCTGAGGGAAGGAGGTTCTCACCCAAGATTTGACGGTACATGGCCCCATCCATCGTCCCTTTGATGTGGTGCAGTTGTCCTGTCCCCTTAGCAGAAAAACACCCCCAAAGCATAATGTTTCCACCTCCATGTTTGACGGTGGGGATGGTGTTCTTGGGGTAATTCCTCCTCCTCCAAACACGGCGAGTTGAGTTGATGCCAAAAAGCTAGATTTTGGTCTCATCTGACCACAACACTCACCCAGTTCTCCTCTGAATCATTCATATGTTCATTGGCAAACTTCAGACGGGCCTGTACATGTGCTTTCTTGAGCAGAGGGGCCTTGAGGGCGCTGCAGGATTTCAGTCCTTCACGGCGTAGTGTGTTACCAATAGTTATCTTGGTGACTATGGTCCCAGCTGCCTTGAGATCATTAACAAGATCCTCCCGTGTAGTTTTGGGCTGATTCCTCACCGTTCTCATGATCATTGAAAGTCCACGAGGTGAGATCTTGCATGGAGCCCCAGACCGAGGGAGACTGACAGTTATTTTGTGTTTCTTCCATTTGCGAATAATCGCACCAACTGTTGTCACCTTCTCACCAAGCTGCTTGGCGATGGTCTTGTAGCCCATTCCAGCCTTGTGTAGGTCTACAATCTTGTCCCTGACATCCTTGGACAGCTCTTTGGTCTTGGCCATGGTGGAGAGTTTGGAATCTGATTTATTGATTGCTTCTGTGGACAGGTGTCTTTTATACAGGTAACAAGCTGAGATTAGGAGCACTCCCTTTAAGAGAGTGCTCCTAATCTCAGCTCGTTACCTGTATAAAAGACACCTGGGATCCAGAAATCTTGCTGATTGATAGGGGATCAAATACTTATTTCCCTCATTAACATGCAAATCAATGTATAACTTTTTTGAAATGTGTTTTTCTGGATTTTTTGGTTGTTATTCTGTCTCTCACTGTTAAAATACACCTACCATTAAAATTATAGACTGATAATTTCTTTGCCAGTGGGCAAACGTACAAAATCAGCAGGGGATCAAATACTTCTTTCCCTCACTGTATATCTATATATAAAAATAAGAGAGATGGTTCAACATCGTGGGGGTTTGGATCAATGCTCACTATCAGTGCTCACGTATGCCTTGTCATTAATTGCATAAATGTTACATACACTGTGGACGACACAAAGATGCATGGACAGATGTCTGATTGAAATTACAAGAAGAGACAGAAAAAGAAATGAATGTATCAGAGAACAAATGAAAATGTGACATCAAAAGAGTGAACGTTAAAATGGCAATGCGCTGGACACATTGGAAGAAGAACAGATCAATGATGGACAAATTAAGCTATCGAATAGATCCCAACAGATGGAAAAAGACCCAGAAAACAACCACATAGAAGATGGGAAAACAAATAATAAACTTTGCAGGTGTGACATGGAAAAGAGAAACTGTAGATCGAAGCAAGAGGAAACATCACGGAGAGGCCTTCATCCAGCAGTGGATCGATACGGGCTGATGGAGATGGTGATATGAGAAGTGTTGTGCTAAGGAATAGGCAACAAAGGACAAAAGACAAGTCTGCTGAATTGTGTATGGTGCTATCGTGGGCTTAGCCATATATACAAACACACACATTCGCACACAGACACACACACATACACTCTATATGTAAGCAATATAGTCCTCTGTGAACTGTTGCGAACAGGGAGTTCACAGTGCAGCAGACACAGATGCCTGAAGGGAGGTCTGCTGAAAATGTGTTCTGCCTAAATCAACACAAATCTGAACCACAAATATTGACAGGAGTCCAAGACTCCCCTGATGGATTGGGAAACAAAGTGTCACAGTGATGGAGATACAGTATGAGGCTGAGGCTTTGCCAAGAAATTTAAAAAATAAAGACAGTGAGGAAAAAGATACAAAAATAAATAAAAATAACACCCAGCACTGCTCGTGTAACTAGGACGATCAGAATTGCACAATACGCAGGGATTTCTCAGATAAGTCCACTAGTGAGGATTTCAGAGGCTGTTGTGCTTCTTGGGAATGACACAACAAACAAACAAAAAACTACAGATCAAGGGTGGCTGTCAACACATTCTCGGGTGATTAAAACAGACAATTAACATAAATAACATAACCTCTCACAGAGCCAGACTGCAGTACGCCACTTTTAAACACACACACACACACGTTGTCAGAAACATAAGGGAATGTCCTCTTCTGACCACATGGTGTCATTAACGTTGTCGCTGAGAAATGCTGTCTGCATATTTCACAGGTGCATTTCAGGACTGTCTCAACATACACAATTGTATCATTCTACATACACGGACACAGTATTTTCTGCAAAAATGTTTTTCCAATTAACTTTGATAAGCTTTCCATTCTCTGGGTTTTGTTATTGGACAATACTAGTTCTCTGTCTGCATGCAATTCTAGAATGTTATTTTTCTGTATTCTGACCACGTCCTCAGTTGGCACAAGGTTATACTGTTTATCACAATGTGGCCACAACATGGTTTGGTTAGCTGGCACGCCATTACCGAACCCAGAAAGCAAAGACCTGCAGTGCACCACCCTCGGCTGAGAAGTCTCGGTCCCACAGCCTCTACAGGTGTAGCTCGCAGCCGTATTGCTTGGCGAGGATTAATTATCTCAGCACAACTCCCTCACAGGGTTTCTCTCCGCAGAGTCCTGTGTGTATTTACCCTGAGGCAGATTATCAGTGAGATCCTTTTGCAGGGAACTTGGTGGTAGCACTGACCTTTTCATAATTAAACTTATTAAGAACACTAAGCTCTGGCAGCGAGACAGACGGGATTCAAACCTAGTAGGGGAAGAAAGGGACGAGACTAGACATGGGCATGAGGCATTATCTGGCACCTATGGTGACAAATACTTTGAGGAGGCTGCACTGGGCACTGGCACCATTGAGCACAGCATCAGAACAGAACAAGTTTTGCTAAGAATGTTGTCGTACTCTTGGGAAACAGTTATGACAGTTATGACAGTTATGACAGTATATATTATAAGGTATCGTTAATCAATTATTTGATGATTTGCTGGGGACTCTAGTCTCTCTCACAGCTCCCACCCAATGAGCTGATCTGTATTGGGAAAAGGATGGATTTATCTGCCCTCTTTAGATACAGTTTAAATCTTCTTAGTTGGAAACTGTGCGCTCCTGCCCTGGGTCCTGTGATATGATGTGTCCTAATCCCCTTACCTGTGTGCCTGCTGCGGAGAGCCAAGCTGCCTCCTCCCGGGCCTCTCAGGGTCAGCCGGCTGTCTGGGACACACTGCCACTCGGGTGCCCGTCATGCTGTATGCTCTCTCAACGCGGTGAGGACAGATCTACAGACAGACAGACAGACAGTCAGACAGTCAGACAGACGGACGGACGGACAGACAGACAGACAGACAGATGTCGCAGAGCCCCATGCCCGGGCTGCAGCGCCGCATGGCTCATTGACAGCAGCAGTCACGATCCAGCGCCCCTCAGCCGCTAACAGATGAGCTCCCTGCTCAATTTAATTAGCCCGCCTGTACTGCAGCATGTCCATCTATAACCTTGCAAACACGCAGCTAATTAACAATCATAAACGACACGATTGGAGGGCAAGAGGTGGCCCAGCAGAGAGAGTGACAAGGAGGGAGGGGGAGCGAGGAAAGAGGGAGAGGGAGATATGGGTGCTTTGGGTCTTAAACAATCCACACTTCACTGGGGATTGCACCACAAACAGGAATACCACCCCCTACCCACACCCACACACCCGCACCCTACAGGGTAGGGATGCAGGGACCGGACTGGACCGTCAGAGCCGATTAGCTGCTGAGACAGTGATGCTGGTGTGATACTGCTCCCTGTCACCGGCCCGTGAAGGCTACATGAAATGGAATGCTGTACTGAGAGCTGCGGGGAGCCAGGCGTCCATTCACCAGACAGACTTTTGTGCAAGTTATTACAATTTAATTATGAATGAAGCACCGTGCCATTTAGTGCTGAATTCACACTAAATGAGATGAGGTCTCATCAGACAGGACACGTCTCTCACATTCACCGCTATAGTAACGCGTCTTTGACCTGGACCCGGCTCTGAGACAGATACCTCCAAACATTCATTACCAGGACGTTTACCCCCCCCACGCCTACCCTGACACACTTCTGACTTTTTCGACGGTCTTTAGAACTGCAAGGGGTCCCAGGGATGTAGGGAGGAGAGACTGTGTTCTGTGTTCAATTCCCCCCAGGTCTGAGTGCCTGAATGAGAAGGTAGTTCGGCAGGCTGACAGACTGCCCACTCTGACCCTGCTAAATTATTAGTGACCACAAAGCCCCAGAGCCCTCACACATGGGCAGGGCACACAGCGGGGCCAGTGAGCTGCCCTTTGTAGTTGCAGACATAGATCCACTAATCACAAAATATAATTTTAATGATGCCTATATATAAACACCTGCTCTAACAAAGCTAGGATGTCTGCCTACTGGTATGTGTGTAAATACATATATATATACACAGACATGCTCAAATTTCTTGGTACCCCTCCACAAACAATGCACAATTTCCTCAGAAAAAACCTGAAACTGACAAAAGTAATAGGCATCTACCATTGTTTATTCCATATTTAATAGAAATCAGACTTTGCTTTTGATTTTGTTTTCCAACATAATATTGTAAATAATAAAACAAATGAAAATGGCATGGACAACAATGATACCAAAAGTCACTACTTTCCTCCATTTAAATAGGCTGAATGACAAGATTGGAGACATGTGTGATACTAATTAAAGAAACTAATTAGTTTGGAATATCACTATAATCCAATTATTTATGATCTTTTCTAAGGAGTATCAACAAATGTGTCCAGGCCATTTTAGAATGTCTTTGTAGAACAAGCAATAATTAATCTCTTTTCACAGCTTCTTTGCTTTATTCTATGACATACCAAAGGCATGCAAGTATACATGATGCAATAGCTTTTAATTTTATCACTTTTCAGGAGGAATGAAGCATAATTTCAATGAGCTGTAAGAGTACCAACAAATTTGAGCACGTCTGTATATATATATATATATATATAAAACTAAGGCTGGTAAAAATGTCTCATTTAATAGTCCCTATGAGCCAATTGAAAATATACCTTCATCGCTGCTAATACAGAGACAGAGACAGGGAGAGAGAGAGGGGCAGACTGAGACCCTTGTGTCAGACTCACTGCTAATTATCAGCCTTTCACTTATCAGTTGTTTCTTTTCATCTGGCTGGCTGTCACATACATTAATGCCAGACCACTGCAGTGTTGTGTGCTTCCTAAGAGCTGTGTCCTCATCAATTTGCCATCCAGCTTCTTCTATGCAACAGACAACTCACCAGGCTGGGGTGCAGGCAAGGTTTTAAAAAAAACTAAACAAGAAAAGTTATAAAAGCCAGAAAAACAAGAGCAACAAGAACAGTAAAACACAGTCGGAACCCACCTTTTTTATCATAAGGTATAAAACTGTTTAAATGAATTAATTAATATTTTTTGCTGCACTATTTAAATTGCTGCCCTAAGACTGGGGCTCCATCAATTATGAAGTAACAAAAGAAAAGTGTATCAATTGGATTACAGGCTGTTTGTTTTCCAGCGTTGTTCAGCTAATCTCTTCATTTTAAGAGAAAATTGAATTACACTTGTTAAAGCGATCAACACGGGCACCACATCCCACAGTTTTCACGAGACACAAAGGCTCTGTAATCGGAATATACACCAATCAGCCATAACATTATGACCATCTGCCTAATATTGTGTAGGTCCCCCTTTTGCTGCCAAAACAGCCCTGACCCGTCGAGGCATGGACTCCACTAGACCTCTGAAGGTGTGCTGTGGTATCTGGCACCAAGACGTTAGCAGCAGATCCATACTGCAATGCACTGTGTGTTCTGACACCTTTCTATCAGAACCAGCATTCACTTTTTCAGCAATTTCAACTACAGTAGCTCGTCTGTTGGATCGGACCACACGGGCCAGCCTTCGGTCCCCACGTACATCAATGAGCCTTGGCTGCCCATGACCCTGTCGCCGGTTCAGCGCTTTTCCTTCCTTGCACCACTTTTGATAGGTACTGACCACTGCAGACCGGGAACACCTCACAAGAGCTGCAGTTTTGAAGATGCTCTGACCCAGTCGTGTAGCCATCACAATCTGGCCCGTGTCAAAGTCGCTCAGATCCTTACGCTGCCCATTATTCCTGATTCTAACACATCAACTTTGAGGACAAAATGTTCACTTGCTGCCTAATACATCCCACCCACTGACAGGTGCCATGATAACGAGATTATCAGTGTTATTCCCTTCACCTGTCAGTGGTCATAATGTTATGGCTGATCGGTGTAAACACACTCTCAGACACTGGCAGATCAGGACTACACCGACACTCAGAGGACAGGCAGCGACTGGCAGGCAGGGGGGATAACTGCACTGGTGATATAGTTCAGCCAAGGAGCTGTGAGGTCAGTGGTTTTGGTCAAAGTCAAACACCAGGCCCAGGTGTGCAGTGGAGCCCACTGTCACCTGCCTGCCACAAAATTATCCCTCTCCTAGCTCTGCGAGGCTCTAAAGCACATACTGGCCTCCCCAGGCTGTGGGATTGGCGTTTTGACATCATATATTTGGCAATTTGTGTCGATGGCCATTGGAGATGTGCCTGTGATGGCCATTGTGCCTGCCCCCATCTAACTGTGATTTTACCAATGCATCCTTACCATATTTAACCACACAGTTATGGATTCTAGTGAACAGCAGCGCTGAACGTGAGCTTCGGCCCCCAAACCAGGAACGCTTCTGCAGTTCCGTCCAGCCGCAAGTCAAAGACAACACCAACGAAGATGCATCACAGAACACGCAAATTGATCCGTGTGACAGGCCCGCTGTGTCATGTAATAATTATGTGCATTTACCCAGTAATTACAGCTCAAGCACATGTTTTGCTTTTTTATTTTATGTTTTATAAGCAACATAGCATTTAGGAAGTTTGTGTACAATAAAGCAGGCGGTGGAGAGAAAAGTGGAGAAAGAGAGAGATAGAAAAGAGGGACAGAAGGATGACAGGTGGGGGGGGCAGCCAATTAAGGCCCTTTAGTGGCAGCAACAGAAAGGCTGGTTTAGTTCCCTCTGATATGATCTGTCTGTCTTTTCTTGTTTGTCAATGAAGAAGGGAAAAAAATAAAAGGAAAAAATAAAATAAATACAAAATGAAGAAATAAACCTTTGTAGATGAGAGCAGCTCTGGCAGACAGCCGGTCTCTGGGGAGCTCTCTGTGGGTCTTTCGGAGCTGAAATATCGGCTTGTTTGCAGAGGGGATCAATGGGCATCTCCTGATAGCTGCGACACCGCAGAGTCTGATCCAGTCTGTACTGATCACAGGGCCTTAGGGAGCAGGGCCGCCTGGGGCCCCCCACTAATCCACCAACACGCCTGCCAACTACAGCAGGCCTTGGAGAGAGAGATAGAGACAAAAAGACATAGAGAAAGAGAGACAGACAGAGAGCAAGAAAGGGAGACAGAGAGAGACAGAGACACCCCTCGCTATTGCATCGTGGGCTTGGAAAGGTGAGGGTCTGAGTGCTTCTTGTTTGCTGCACACTGACTGAAACACTCTTCTCTATCCTTTCCTGTTCACTACTCACACTAACCCCCACCTCCATCTCTCCCCATCGATCACCTGCGTCGACTCCCTGCGTTCCTGGCACAGCCTCGCTGCCTCCTGGCTCTGCAGCAGCCGCAGTCTCTGGTCAAGGCAAGCGGTGTGGTGGCCTGGCTCCCTGGGGCCGCCCTGGTTGAGCTGCAGCACAAAGGGCAGGGGGAGGATGGTCAGAAGAGCAGACAGAAGGGCAAGACTCCCACACAGGGGGTTGTGTCAGCTTGGGGCAGCACTCCCATGGCATCCCATTGCCCCACACAGAGCTCGGTGGCCTGAAATTGGGTTTGCCCTGCTGTCTGATTCCACTTCCTACTCTAGGCCTCTGAAGTCCCGTTCCCAGGTGAAAGCTGAGGGGATTGTGTGTGTGTATGTGTGTGTGTGTGCGTGTGCGAGTGTATGCAGGAGGGTTTGCGAGCGCTGTGTTATATTATAATCACCTCGCTTCCCCAGCAGCTCTCAGAGCATTCTCAACGAGGCTCTCATAAGCAGGCCGTGTGGAAGGCACAGCAATCGCATTTACAGTCGGGTTATAAATAGCAGGACATATTGCCGTGTGGCGCGCAGAGCCCCGTGAGCCTGGCAGGGTTCAGGCAGACACTTGAAGTGGCTTCAATCACGGCTGGTGTAAAATGATGAGGTGACAGCGGAGGTAGCGGAGCCAGGCTGGGCCCTCCACTCTCTCCCCGCATCTCCAGGTGCTCCAAGGCTGCCCGTCGCCGTGGCTGTCTTCGCAGTCTGCTATGCAAATCGCTCTCACATCGCTGTGGGAGACATCGCATTTGCATATGCATTCTCATGGCGGTCGCTAGCCAATAGCAAGGCAGCACTCTGGCTTGGCGCATTCGAGAGGCTGCAGACTGCTTTAATGAAAACTGCCGTGGCTGGGCCTCTGGTGCTGCCTGTGTGTCAAAGGGGAGCAGCCCTGTACAATTCAATTAAACTGTTTGGCAGGCTCGGTGTTTTGCTAAACTTGCATACCTCCTAATTTAATTTTCAGTTCGTTTTGCTGAGAGGCACAACAATGCCGCTACAGCCAGAGCTCGACTGCATTGAGCTCCTGTTTCTCTCTTTCCATTTGGGGGCCAGCAGAGGCTGAGTAGGGCAGGCGCACACCCAGACTAGGGACTGAGAAGGGGCTGGGAGGAGTGGCAGTCAGAGTGCAAGGCCTGTCCCCATCCTGGCATGACTGCGTCCCATCTGGGTCTCAGCACAGTCACTGTACTCACCCAGGTTTGAATGGAGAGATTCTTCCGTTTCCTCTCCTGCTTTCCGACCATGCTTTCAGACAGGCTGCGTGGTTACTCAGCAGGATACAGCATTATTCTTCCAGACACTTCGTAGTAATTTGAGAGTACCTGAGAAACTAGCCCTCGAACGACATGACCGTTGCTGAAGTCTCGGGCCCTGTGCTCTGGCCGAGGTCCCGTGGAGGGGCTAGAGAGTGCTGAGCGTGGGTCAGGGAGTAGGGAGGCCGGGCAGAACCCTCTCGGATGTGGTCCGAAACATGCAGCAAAGCTATCTTCCGATCCAGTTTCACTTGAGCTCTCCAAAGGGGATCTATTATTTGCCAGCAATCTGTCATTATGAGTGCTTAGGTTGCTTCTACACCTTAGCAGCTCTCTGCGCTGTTTGCCATTGAATGTGACCGACGGGTCCTGTGCTCCCAGGCAATCACTTCTTCTTCTCAACCCGCCTCGGCTCAAGGAGACCAGAAAGAGAGAGAGAAAGCAAGAGAGAGAGAGGCAGAGGGAAAGAGGAAGGCCAGGAGCTCGCGGCATGGGGTCCAAGCAGCCCAGTCCTCTAATGACTCTCATTACTGTCTTGCTGTCAGAGCTGCGATACAGAGAGCTGCGGACATGTGCCCCACATACCCTCCTCACTGTATCACACACCGCTCCCCGCGGGGCCTGCTAATAACACCAGCACAATGGGAGCAGCACAGGACCGCTCAGCTCAGCACAAACCCGTCGGGCACCTGAGTGGCTCCGTGACACGCCAGGCGCAGAGACCACGCGTCAGTTACCGGCTCATACTGGGCGATTAGTGGAACGCGGCACAGGACAACTCCTCAATCCTGCGGTGAAAAAAAACACCACACCTCTCCAACTGGTTAGGGAGCGCAGCTTTTTAAAAAGCAAAGGACAGCGCGCATCGCCTCCCTGGCAGCAGCTTTCACATTAGTCACGCAAATTCAGATTGAGACGGCGCAGCGTGGACTCACCTCCTGACACCGGGTGGGTTGCAATCAGAGGGTTTTCAAACAGCAGTGTCCGGAAAAACAGGTGCTGTTCTGCCACCATTTCGAAAATAATATAACAACAACAGGCAAGGTGACGTGGGAATTGTTACTAATGTCAATTTCTTTAAAAACTGACTCACTGGATAATCACTGGTAGACCACAAATCATTTAATTATGATAATTTTTTTGCATGGTCTGTGTGTGTAACAAACAGTGGTTTCAGATGATTGATCTACCCACTTGAGAATCCAGTAACAAAATAAAATGCATTGCAATATATTATCCCTTTCCTGGCTATAGATTGAATATACACTTGATTTATATTCTTAATGCTTGTTTTTCAGGCTTTCCAGTAGGTACTTAGAAGGGTGTTTTTAATTAAAATATACATCAATAGTGGCCCGGCCTAACTCGTAGATATATATACAGACAGGACAGCCGACTGTGATGGGAGTATTGGAGGCACATCCCCTTCAGACAGGGGCGCTGGCAGCATTTACTTTATTACAAGCGATGGGGTGTTTGTATAAGAGGGCCATAAAGAACAGCATCCCCGGTGTCCTGAGCTGCATCAGGCTGTTGGTGAGGAATAAAAAACACAAAGGTGCATCCTGGGACGTGGGACGGCCGCTGCACACGGGCTGCTGGTCAAGACATCAGATCTGACTGCAGGGGGCTGGCGTATGACCATGCAAAACAGGTACAAATGAGGAGGCTATTAAACCTCTCCAGCATTATCTTAAATCCACTGGTGGCTGTCTGCAAGGGTTCTTTGAGCGAGAGATGAATGGCACACATTCTCCAGGCCCTACGCTCGCTCTTTCCAGTGTGCTTTCTGCTCAGACCCATTGCCAGCCATAAATCCTCACTTCCCCAGCCAGTCGGCACTGGTATTTGCTTGCAGTTAGTTTTTAATGATTCCTGTGTGTGCTATTTTAAATCTCCCCAGCTCCTCTCGAGAACATGAAGTGAAATTGCTCCCGGTAGGCTAAAGCTACCTAGTGAATGCAGTTTATATATATGTATTCTTTCCTTCTCTCTTTTTCTCTTCTTCTCCAAACACAAGTCTTTAACAAGTTCTACGTTTCGGGTTCAAAACGGATGGTACCATTATTATTGTTTGTAGATGACTTCTAGTTTCCCAGGCAGGAAAAGAAACAGAAAAGGATAATAATAATAAAACAAGCTGTTGTGTGGTGTCTTCTCCACCTCTCCCCGGCGCCACAGATGGTATTTATGATCAAATGAGTCTCACAAGCAGGGAGAGCCGGGACGGGCTTATGTGTTTGTATTAATTGGAAGCTTTTCTTGCAAATGACCTGACAGCTACAATTTCGGTCTGGTCTTAGAAAGGTTTCCGTCCTGGCCAGCACATACCCACACACCAGGAATAATTACTGCCTCATTAGGGAGCAGCAGGCTGGGGCGGCTGTGTGCTGGCTGATATTGCCTTCCCCATATTTCACGCTCCCTCTGTGGAGCCTGTCCAGGAAACTCGATTTGCAGCCCCCCCCAGGCACGCGCTCGCCACCTGAACCTGGGAGAGGAAACTCAATTTCCACCCCCCCACCCCCAGCCTGTGACACAGATACGTCCTCCATCTCCGTGCAAAACTGCTTCCCGAGCGCCTCTATAAACGCCTATAACATGTCAGCTAAATCAAGGCCACAACATGGCTGCCCAACCCCACCGGCCCCCTCCAGCCCCCCACCTGCCACACATCTCAGACAAGGGACGGTCCAGCAATCCCAGGGCCCAGAATACACCAACCTGGAGTGCTGCCATCTGTCTCAAAACCTCCCTCCTGCCACCAAGTGTGCCATTACACCGGCTGTGTCTGCTCCTGCAAAGTTACACTCTAAGAAGGAAAATGTGAAGCTCTCTGCCATTACTAACCAGTCTGCAGGTAGTTCTGCTCCACAGGTGTAGACACACACACACACACACACACACACACACACACACACACACAGAAACATCCTCACGTAACGAAAGCATATCGCTTTGCAAGGCCCAGGTGCTCTCCTACTGCAGCAGACGATACCCATGCACGTCTGTTTGGCTGAGCTAAAGCTTCTGGACATGGAAATGCAGACAAACCGAGGGTGGACAAAGACAGACCAAAGCGAAGCTGCATGTTAGACTGCTATGCTCGAAGCTGGTGCTGCGGCCACTCGGCGACTGTGCGATTCTGACGTCGCGCTGCCTGGGGCCTCACACCTCCCCAGCGAACACATGCTCTGCCACAGAGGCCTTGGCAACCCCTCTGCCTCCCCTGGGGGCTGCAGTGGGTGCAGGACGCTCATGTTACTGGGGAGAGTGCTCTGACAGACGTGCTGCTAACCAGGCCTTCTAGCCAAGCAAGATCAAGGCAGAGTGTGTAATGAGGCTTCCCAGGGCCCTGATCAGTTGCTCAGCATAAGAGGTTTATTTACAAATGTAGTCCGAGACTACAGGCCAAAAGGGAAAAGAGTCCAGAGAGAATTAAAGAGCCGCCCTGTTCATGTCATGTGCTCATACCAGCAACGGGGAGGTACTGGTGGAGAAAGGTACTCTGTCTGGGTAGCGGTGCTCATTATAATATGTCAGTGCTGCGATGTGCAGGCTTGGCATGGGTACAGTTCTGGGTGGTTATCAGAGACAGGGCATTGCTGAAGGATTCATCAGACATTAGCACAACGATGCTGCAAAAGACCTTGATGATGTTATTAGTAAGTCAGTGATAATTCATGGCATCTTTAAGTAATAAGAGGCAATTACAAACTGGAGTGTAAAAAAAAATCTGCCTAATTAGAGCAAATGGATCCAGTAAGGCAGGCAGCCTGCCCTCCTGTGGAGAGGGAGGTGTGCTAGTCGGAAAGGTCTCAGCTGTGCAATTACTGCCTAAACCTACCAGCTGGCTGCCGCCCCACTCTCGCCGCGGCGCCTCTACTGCCCCTCCGTCCTCACGAGAGGAGCGGCAGCGGCACAAAGCAGCTCTCTTACACGGCGACCATGTATAGGAAATATGAAACAGATTGCACTTTCCATGTATGTATGTATTTATGTATGTAGCCATGCTGACCCAAACTAATTTGCTCCAGAATGGAAAAGGATCACAGGAGATATGGGACAGGTCAGGTACCCATAACTCCTCCTGATCATGAGCTTCTCCAGCCCAGTAAAGACAGACAGCGATCTCTGCTGTTCCTGAATCCCCCCCCCCCCCAACCACCGCACAGGTACCGCGCTGGGGAGGGCGTGCAGTCTGTGCCGTAATGTACTGTAATGTAAAGTGTGAGAAGTCCCCCGTGTCTTGCTCTGTAACAACTCCAGAAAATAAATAATTCAGCCCAATCAATCAGCGCGCGTGTTGTCTTTGAAGATGAAAGCGGCACACTCACATCGGGATCCAGAGGACGATTAAAGGCAGAGTCAGTCCCCACCGCCTTGCAGCAGCGTACAAAGCACAGAGTGGTTATAGCTGGTGGGGGGGGGGAGCAGGGATTTGGACCCCCCTGTCTATGAAAATCTCCTCTCTGTTCCCTCCAGGACTCGGGCTGCCCCTATCTCTCCGCCCTCCCCACTCTACCCCTGGCCCCGGTCCCTGTGTTGCACTCACCTGGCCCGCCCTGGTCCCGGCTCTGGGGCCACACACACTGAAGGGCAGCAGGGTCACCACGGGCACTCCCCCATTCTGCATAAACTCCAGCTGGCCCCTATTCCGGACCTGTTCCCCACCAGAATCCTATTAAGACAAATCAGAATAAGAAAGAGAGAGAAAATACTGCACTAGTGACTGCACAACTGCAGCACCAGCTCTGAACCCGCCCCCCCCACCCCCAACACCAGGCAGTGAAGCAGACAGGATGTTTTATTCATGGCAATTATTCCCATCCCTGCCATCATTCACTCAGATCCTCACACCTGTGGCGGCGCAAAAGTATCTCATCGCAAAATTACCGTTTCCAAACACCACACCTTTCTGTTCATGGTGGCAGATCGTTTGATTATTTCGTTTTATTTTTGCAACAGCGCCTAAAGCTGTTTATCCGCACTGAACTCTAAAGGCTGTACCTGACAAATGAGCACAACGTTTGCCCAAAGTGTCTGCAATTACTTCCACAATCTAAAATTACTGATAGAAATGTTTAATTAAAATAGAAAAATGGGAAACTAGGAATTAGTTTCCCTAAAAATATATATAATAATACAACATTAAACAACAGTGTTACCCAACAAGACTTGACTACTTTAAACACTCTTCTGTAGTTCATCAGCCCTTGACACAGAATGAATGAATAGTGTAAAATATATGCAAAATTGAGAGAGGCTGGGCAGAAGCTGTGAGGAATTGAGATTTCCACAGAACAAGAGCCAAGCCATCAGTCGTTGGCCCAGAGACCAAAATTTCAGAGAATTAAAAATAATAATAAATAATATATATAATATAATATATATACACATACACACATTCCTTCATATTATTTACATTTTTGCGCTTGCACTTGTTAGTCTTGTGTGGGATAATGTGGCAGTGAGAACACCATTATTATCAGGAGCTTGCAAGCCTGGGGGAAACAGCTAGGCAGATGGATTGACTCTTGTTGCCAATTAGTTTATCAACCGCCTGTTGATCCCCCCCCTACAATTAGAGTAGAGGTCACACGGACTGCCGCTCTGGGAGTGTGTGTGTGACGGTGCTGAGATGAGGATTGCTTGCCTGGCAGGGACTGGACACTGTGTGTGTGACGGCAATTGCAAACAGCTGCGATCGTGGCCTGGGACACCTGTCTTCTTTGAGGGGTTTCTTGCAGGTGTGTGTGTGCATGTGTGTGTGTGTGTGTGTGTGGGACTGCTACACGTAGGCAGGGTGTCCACGCTGTAAGAGCTCACACTGCACGTGCGCATCCTTCAAAGAGCAAGTGAGCAAAACAAGAGGCAAGATTCTGCTTTCCTCTTTCTCAGATCTCCAAACACATTCAGCACCGAGTCCCGCTGACCTGGTAATCACCGGCAGCATCTCGGCAGCTGCTTAGACACCTGAGGGAACTGGCTGGGAGGAGTGTTAGAAAGTTGCGTTGGGCACAAAAGCGGGCTGCAGTTAACCGGGCAGTGGGGCTGCTGGTCATTCCTACCCCCTCCCTGCCTGCCGGAGGAGCTGTAATTAGGAGTGGTGAGTCCTGGGCCGCTGCTTATGTAAATGTGTGTTGACAAAACCAGCTCAGATATTTCTGTCATGGGTGAAATAAAAGTGATAGCAGACATGCTTGCCATGCTACACAGTGCTTGTTAAGTGGATGTCACTTCCTGGTAAACAAAATAACAAACATGCAGAATTGAATATGCATCTGCGCTAAAGAAGGGCACTGCACAGCCAAGCGCCTGCCAGAGACTTATGGGGCAGGCAGCCGCCCACTGCCACAGTGGTGCGAGAAGAGGTTCGCTGAAATCGATTCTGCAGTCAATCGATTTGACTCATCGGCAAGCAAGACAAGGGCGGGCGTTTTTTGTAGGGAAAAAAAATGACAGCGTTTGGCAGCTGTTTTTATATTGGAGGGAAAAAAGTACAATAGTTTGTGTCTGGAAATCTATACAGTATCTTAAAGCTTTAAAGCAAACTGTGCATCTGACCTGACAACTGGACAGGCAGCGCGACAAACACTCAACAACAGGAGCTGTATTAAATCACCTTGATGAACCTACTGCGCGTTGAGAAAAGATCAGTGATTTGAACGGAGTCTGTATTCAGAGGGGGGGCACTGGCATGCAGGAGTCAGAACAGAAGCTCTCTCATCAGTACCTGTGTGAGCGAAGTGTGCGAGGGTGCGAGAGAGTGATTGAATGAGTGTGTGTGAATGCGTCTGTGCAGACGGGGGGTGGGCGTTCATCTCAATTAGTCATCCACCCCTAATGAATATGCTCAAAATAGCAACTCCATGGGACACACCTTTCACAGCCGAGCAAGAGAGACGGGAGCTGAGTTGCCGCAAAACCTGCCCCTTAAGGACCCTAGTTGCCAGGAAAAGTAACGCATACAGGGTGAACACTCAGGGGTATATACATGGTGCAGGATTCTCCTCACTCTGTCTGGCTTGATGCTAATGTTATTGATGGTGTTGCTGTTAAGCTAAGTAATGAACCAACTGTGTAGGTAGGGTCCCCAGCGCTCAGAAATAATATGAGAGTGAAGATTAGAATTGCAGGCATGCCAGGAGTTATTTCCAGGCGATATTCAGATTGTCACATCAATTCATAACCTGTTTTAAAAATAACCTCCATGCAAAACAAAGAGTTAGTAAGATTTAGTAAGTGACGGAGCTGGCACTGGGCTGCAGACTCTGGTTATAACTATTTTCGGATCCGCTGCTGATATTTCAGACATTCTGTTATCAAAAACTAAAACTTTTGGTGATTGTTTAATGCACCCACAGGCCAGAGATGATTCTAGACAGCCCGTGTACCGGCTGAAGCGATTGAGGGATCAGCAGGGACCATCTCCTGTCTGCAGCAGGAGTGTGGACAGCACAAGGGCTGCTGCATAGCCCCGACACCGAGGAGCCCCCGGAGCCCAAAGGCCAAGCTCAGCCTGGCTGGAGGGCCCCACCGCAGGCTGCAGCTCATTACTCAGGGACTCCGCCTGTACCGTCAGCTCTCTGTTCATTAGAATAACATTTTCCCTGCGCTTTATTGGCGATACATCATTATAATAAGGGGTAAAGAAGACTGGGAAAGCAGAGTGCAGAGGGCTTGTTTAATGAGACGTCATGGCGGCACGGCGGTGGGGTTAGCGTCCATGGAAGGAGGCGTCAGACAAACGGGAGGCAGACGGCTGTGCCCGCCCGCCTGCCCGGTCGCCTGCTGCACGGCTCTGGTATGACGTCTCCAGCGAGATGGCTGTCAGGGAACAACGCCGAGCACCAGCTGCCCCATCTGCAGAGCTGTCAGTCCCGCCGCCGCCCCGCCAGGACGAGACGCTCTAATTGCGCTCACCGTGCCCGTGACATTTGCTGCCAGACTGAAGGTGCTCTCGGAGCTCCGGCTGCGGCTGCTGGGGGGCAGGCTGGGCCAGGAGACACCCTCCACCATCCGCCTCCCACTGCAGGACGAGCTCCGCGATGGACCTGGGGGGATGGGGACGAGAGCAACAGAAAAAGTGAATGAAAACCAGCCTCATGCTCATCGAGGCACCGAACATCAACCAGCTTTTAGTCAGATGGACTCAGAGGTACTGAGGCATCAGAGTGCAGGGAGAGAGGAGAGAGGAGGGAGGAAGGAGGGAGGAAGAGGAACAAGAGAGGGGAGAGGGGAGAGGAGAGAGGGGGAAGAGAGAGAAGGGAGAAGGAGGAGAGAGGGGGGGAAAGGGAGAAGGGAGAAGAGAGGAGAAAGGGGGGCATTGTTAAATGAGAGAGAGAAAGATCCATTGATGTTAGAAAGAACTAACTTAAGGTCCTGTCTTCAGTTTCCCGCTCAATCAGCCAAATTTTTCCTTTTTACCAGGCACTTCCTGTTTCACCACACACGGGAAAGATAATAATTAAATGCAACACTTTTTGCAGTAATGAATTGTCCGTACACAGAAATTGCTTACTTTGGAATATTCAAGTTTTATTTAAAAAAAGTAAACTAAAAAGAAGAAAAGCGAGATACACAAGTGCATTTGTTACGTATGCTAACTAGAAAAATTAATGCGTTTTCAAGATTCTGGATTCCTGAAACATCTGGACAGCTGCTACGGGTTGCTCTCCAGCTGTTCTCGTTCCCTCTGCACCACTGTCCACAGATATCACGGCACACCCACCCCTGCCCCGGCACAGTGTCCACACATGCCTCCATTAAACACTAGATCGCATCATCAGAGAGAGAGAGAGAGGAAGCCGAAGGATGGAGCTGCACCAGATTTCAAACGATGTCACAGAAACACTCAGCCCGGGAAACCAAAACTGACAATTCATTTAAACCTCCCAGAAGTCCCTCTTGCCTTGAGCATCAATTACTGCCAAAGTGGAGCTGGAACAGAAATGTATATTAAAGGATCATTACATCACTAACTAACCTGTGACTTCCTAATGAGATGATGGTTCATTTGCACACCGTTATTATAAATTAACATTTATCCCACAGCCTCGTGTAGCTTATGTGTTAAAATACAGAGGAATAATATCACACTTTGTCTTCACCGTAGTTTTCAGCTCGGAACTGCAATTCCATTTAATATAAAAGTACAACAGCAGAGATTCCTTTTAAAGTTAACTGGCTTGATAAATAATGCATGATCAAAGTCAAATAAACAGAAAGCTTTTTACGTGTAATTTAACAAGTGCGTTTCGTGACTGCTCCCAGGGGGGTTTGCTTTCCCTACCTCTTATAAAGGAGCCTGGCTTGAAAAACCTGCTTCAACACAACCAAGTTTCAAAACGATGCCAAACACTTACTCACAGGCAGCTAATCAGACAGGTGTCACAGACACGCATTGTTGGCAACAACCATTGGGGTTATGGTTTGCACTAAAATACCGGCAGACTCACACAGTAAAATAACACCTCGGAGAAGCGTTATATTGCATATGGTTATGCATATTCTTCACATAGAGCGATAGAGTGAGAGAGGGAGGGAGAAAGCTTGAGGAGAGGGACAGAGATTAAGAGAGAGAGCAATAGAGAAAGAGAGAGCAAGAGAGAGAGCGTGCAATAGAGAGAGAGAACACGGTAGCAGAGTGTCACAGGACATACGCTCATTTTTAATAACACGGTTTCATTTCTGATGCTGGATTACAATTGGCCGTGTGGGCGTGTTGGTTTCAATCAAGGGCAGATATCACAAAGGAAAGTGCTTGTAAAAGCTCAGAGGTTGCAGCGCGCACAAAGGCTTCTTAATAAATGGCTTTTATGAACAGAAACTCAGAAATCATCCACCGGTGAAAATGTGCAGCACTGTTTCACTTAGGACATATTGAAGTCCGGGGCAAGATTACACCTACCGTGTGCCCAGCCCCTGAGGGAACAGGCAGGACTGAAGACTTTATTAAAAAATGGATCTGGAGCTCTCAGGTGTGGGGGGAAGGGGGGGGCGGCGGCATGGAGCCCTGTTGATCAGCTCTCTTCAGCCTCCCTGCCAGCTGCCTCCAAAATGCTGAGTGAAGTATAAGGATCAATACTGACCCTGCAAGCTCTCGCTGATCTTGAGCGCCTCTCCTGGCACGCTGATTAACAAAGTGCCTGGGCCTGCTTACGGTAGCTGGGGGCAGCAATATGCTCTGGGATGCATGCAGAGGTAACAGGTAACACACACATGCACACACACACACATTTTTGCTGTACCTTCCCATTGTCATAGACTTCTCTGGCCCATTTCAATGAATCGAAACGGAAGAGTTCTGGGGTTTCATTGCTAGGGCCAAATATGCGCCAGGTGGGCCTTGTGTCCTGGACTCAGAGACGCAGGGCTCTCCTGCCACAAGGTGACAATCGGCACCGGGGATACTTGAGGTTTGTGATGACATCACTCAACTCGCTCACCTGTGCGGTTGAATTCCCCATTTCGAAACTGAAATTAATAAGACTGGCTTAAAAGCGCCAGCTGGAAACGCACCAGCTTTTAGGCTGAGTGCTGGGTTCTTGTGGCAGGACCGATCAGTGTTTATTTCACTGCGAAAGTCAAGTAGCAATTCCTTTTAGCTCGAGCAGATCGTACTGGGGTTTTGCAGTAATGAAAAAAATTATAAAATAAATAAAAAGCCTGATCGAAGGCACGGCAGGGTGAAAGCTTAATGCATTTTTATACAACTATCATGTGAAATCAAGCCTCTTAAACATCGCCTGCTTCTATATTGCGTTCCAATGAAATGGTCATTAGGTATATTTAGCAGCAGATCCCTTAGCACCGATATCCTGTCTCTAACACCTCGTAGGAACTCTGTGTAATTGATGTCTCGTTAGTGAGCTCACACTATTTGTGAGCCAGAACAGGACGCTCCATGCAGAGATGCCGTTAGTTCCTCTTGACCAGGCAGTTTGATTTTTCTCAGTAAGGTGGGGGGGTTGCATAATTGAAGACTGAGCCAGGCCTGTGGAGGAACAGAGAAAAATCTCAGCGCTGAAAGATCTGGTATAACTAGGCCTTTATTATTTTATATCACATTGCCACTTGTTTCACACTCTCTCTGTATGGGACACCTTGTCTGTTCTCCAGGTGAACTTATACCCCCCCCCCCCCCCCGCCATCTGGAGAAATTTAAACCTGAACCAACAGAAACGCGGGGACAAATATTCTCTTAGAGGACGTGTCAAGGGAAGAGTTTCCTCAGCTCAAACACTGTACTGAACACTGTTTGCCTCAATCTGAAATGTTATTTTATTATTATTCCACCTACTCCAGTTATCAGTCTGGGATCTTTTGTAAATCTGTCTTCAAATTATATAGAAGGGGACTTTTGGGATGGGGGGGGTTGGGGAGCATCCTGGCAGGTATGTGAAGAGGCTCCCAGGCAACCCCTCTAATGATCCTCCAAGAGGGACCATACGGCTGAGCTGACACTTTTTATTAATGCTCCTCATTTCCTGTAACCACACCCCTCTGGCCCGGCACAGGACACAGCCGGCTGGCCGCGAGGAGCCTGCCAGGGGCCCCACGCTGGGGCGGAAATGAGAAGCGCGGAGGCAGCAGATGATTTGGGCAGGGAGCCGCGCGGTCCCTCCCGCCTCGCTCACCCCTCGCCCCCAGGCTGGCAGGGAGGACCAAGACATCCCTGCCCCATCCAGTGCCAGCCAGCCAGCTCCTCTGCCACCAGCCCATCTGTTCCCCTTTGCAGCCGACCTGCCACACAGCCCACACGCTGCTGAGGGAAGGCTGCACGCCCAGCCTCCACCAGCACGCTCGCCTGGGGCTTTTTGGGTTGCTGTTGCACTAACAAGGTTACTGAGACAGAAAAGAAGAAAATAAATAAGTAAGGCGGCAGGTTCTAAGAATTGCTGCAATTCCGGGTACACGCTGGATGACACAGCATCCTAACCGTGGAGTTTGAGACAGGTCACCATATTGAGTCTCGCACTGCGTGTTCCCACATGGGATGAAGAGGCAATTTAGCTTTGCACTCCTGGAGACTTCCTGGAGAACAGGGAACATCGCATAGATTTTAATTCATGTATTTAAAAAAACACCCAGAAAATCCTGTTTCTGAAGACATTGTATGGTAACAAACACCAAAGTAGTGCTGCTTCTCGTGTTCTTACAGCAATGCGAGACAACTTGCAGGGAAGCACTGCAAGGATCTGGGAATCAGGCATCTGCAGTAAATAGTAGCTGCGGACTGCCCCTGAATTATTGAAGGATATTTTTTGTTGTTTCATAAAGTGTTAATATTCCTAGAATGGCAGGCTTTGCTTTGATGAATTATATAGTGAAAGCAGCCCCTGTGTGCTGAGAGCAATGTGCCATCCTGTTACTGATAAGGAATTTTAAACAGCATATCATTAATCCAAGGAGTCTTCACCTTGGCCTGCAGTCAAGAAAAATTCTTCCACAGCAAGAAATAAAACACGCAACATAAAACAATCAGACAAACACACAAACAAGAAAAGCAAGACACAGAACCTCAGCACCTTGGGTCTTGAACTGAGGGGTCTGCGAGGAGATTCAGATATTCCAAATCCTTGAAGGGAGTGACCAAGCTATCCATCTACAACACAGGGTCAACCCGCAGACATGGGCCCTGGGTCACAAATAGAAATTAAGCACAAGTGCATTTATCAATCAATCAATTAAATCAATCAATCCATCTTAATTTAATATAGCGCCCTTCCCAAAGGAACTGCCACATAGCGCTCTGCAGAGAATATAGCCTTGAAGTACAAGTTAATGTATCCGTGAGGTTCATTAAAGACTGAACTCGGGAGGGAATTTATATCAGGGAGGAATTTAGGGAACAAACTGCCACAGCAAACGGACCGCTGAGGGAGTTGACTCATGGGGGTCTGTGAAAGGAAGAGGAAGACCTGGATGGGTTTCTGAAACAAACTAGCTGCTGAGCAAGCAGACAAAGACAAGGAGAGGTCAAACGTCCTGAATGTTGTAATCTTAGCTTGTGTTTTAGACTCAGTGCTTAGATTTTTATTTTCTTTCTCTTTTTTCTAATTCCTGACCTTTTCGGGAAAAGCATGGTACAATAATAAACTCAGTAATAGCACTGGCTTAAGGGTGACACCACCTGGGGCTGTGCGCTGGCTGGCTGGCTGGCTGTCTGGTCGGCTGCATGGCAGTACTGGTCTGCGCCCGTGAGCAAGGCCCAGAGCACGGGCAGCCATCTTGATTTCTGCCCGACACGAGTGCAGGGTCACAGGAGGGAGGGAGAGCACTGCGGGCGGGAGGGAGATTTTATTTTATCATCTAGCTCAGAGGCCGTGATGCATATGGAAGATCTTCTCGTGCTGAAGTCACTCCGCCTCCCCAATCCTGTTCCCTCACCATGGGTTTGGTTTCTAACGATACAGATCTGTGAGCGTGGACCATTCAATGCTGTCTGCTCGGCTCCTGTCCCACCTCCCACTCAGGTGCACAGCGCGGGGTTACAGAGCACCGCACGCCTGAGGGCTATAGGGTTCTGAATGGAAACATCTGATCGTAACAGAAAATCTTGTGGGAACACTGTCCCACATTAGTTTGCTTATCTATGTATGTATGTATATATGTATTTTTTATTTATGTATTTATTTTGAGTAGTACGGACACCACATGCAATAGTTTAAGCTTCTAGCTGTCAATGCACATTAATGTATTAATCAGCTGCCTGGCGTAATTGGTCTGCAGGCTGTATGGATTATTTATGAAGTGGTCATGTTTATAACTATGATATTTCTTAATTACCAGCAAAGCCTGCCTGGGGATTTGCCGTGGAAGTTAACTGCTGGCGAGATGGTTGACGCTACACGTTGTGTGGTGTGTGAGTGGCATCACTGATGTTGTTGCCTAACTCTCTGTAAAAGTCATCTAAGTGAATTCATTTATTAATTAAGGAGTGCATACAGAAGTACATTCACTACTCCACACGGGATGTGATTGTTCACTGAGAAAATTTCAATAAGTAGTCAGCAGTATCTACAAGTCTCTCCTGGCACAACAGGCACAGTACACACAGATGGCTCAGGCCTCCGCTGAGGGAAGCAGCTGAGAACATATTTTAAAACAAACAGAAATAAAAATAAATAAAAAAAATCTCTTGGACAATTTGAATTATCACAGGAAGCAATGAGAAAACCTAGCCCTCTGAGCATCCCGTGCAGGAGTCAACAACAGCGGTTCAACCTCAGACTCCCCAAAAATGTGATGCAGAATTCACAATGACTTCAGAAATTGGACATCAGTGCCATATTCAAAACTGCTGTACAACAACCCTGTCAGTGAGAGCACAAACCCCAGCTTTCCTACAGACCAATTGTTATGTTTAGTGCCTGACTTGAAAGTCGGATAAAAGGGCCGCCATTCAGCATGACAAAGAGGCCCAGATAACTGAGGGGCCTGCAGGAATATTTCAGCACAGCGACACAGAGGACCTTCTCCTCAGAACGTGGGGTTCAGTTACAGGAAACGAGTTCAGATCGTACTGAAGAAACAGGTAAAAAAAAACAAGTGCTGCTGTATTCTCCGTTTTTTAATTCTATTTAATTTATTAGAACGTACACAAGAATGTAAGAAAGGTTACAAACGAGAAGAGCGGGTGGGGGCGGCCTGAGATCAGAGCTGAAGCTTGTAAGTAGACCGAATTCTGGACAGAACAAAACAGAGACTCAGATGGGCAAATGAGGTCTACCTCCCGTGAAACCAGCCCGATCGATACAGAAACACAGACATGGGAGACACGTGTGTCTGGAGCACAGCAGCCTGTCTCTGCACACAGGTGTCTGAGGGTGCGCAGGGTGCCGGCGCAGAGCCCCTGGACCTGCAGGGAGATCAATCGCAGTTCAGCTGGGGACGAGGAAGCCTGCAGGGCTGCAGACATGGACAAGATCCTGCAGTGGCAGCCCCAGGAGCAACACTTTGCTGCCCACGATGCCACCTATCTGCCTGGGATGGGAGTCTGGATTAATTGTATTCCCAGAAAACAAACAAAAAAAGCCCAAAAACAAGGGAGGGGGTTGGAGGCACAGTGTGTTTCGCAGTTTTGTATCAGTGTGTTGTCCTGACAAGAGGAAGGTTTCCCACTCCAGCTGAGCTGAGACACAGTCATCCCAGGTGAAACCAACCTAGGGAGTCTCACCCGTGCAGATGGCTGTCACTTCTGTCAGGGTGTCCCAGCCCCTGCGGTGGGAAGCCCCCATTGAGCTTCCATGGGCCAGGCAGGGGACCGCTTGATACGAAGATTTTTTTTTTAAATCAGCCCGCTGACGGGGAATGGCAGTCATGACTCGGTACAGCCGCATGCAGTGTGTTCAATTTATTACACCGTTTCCCCGGCAGATTAACAGCAGAGCCGCGCCGACTGGAGAGTGGCGCCTCTGAATGTACATGCTAATGAAGGCATCTCCAGGAAGGCCGGGACTGCCTCCCCATTTACAGAACAACAACACGGTGGCACGCGGCGGGGGGTCAGACAGCGGTAGGCGCGTTGTAAATCAAGCTGCTTAGCACGCTCCTTATTCTGAAGGGGCACCTGATGAATGAGATTAATTCTACGGGCCCGTATTCTGTTGCCCTGTTTCGGAAATCCAGATTATTACAGTATTTTTCGTTCTCGTATTTGCTCCAAAGGGGACTATGATGGTGCAGTAAACCAGACCTCCACGGCACCCTCTCTGGCCCCCCCACAGTGGCCCCCTGTGTGGCAATGAATCTGGAACACCCTGACACTGATAGTCTGACAATTGTTGTTCCCCCCCGCCCCCTGAGCAGAGGTCCTCGCAGGGAGCCAGGCATGAGAAGTAGCCTGATGGTGAGCCAGGGCCTTGGTTCCCGCCCATTAAGCTCCCCCCAGACCTCCTGCCTGGCCTGGAAATGAAGCTGTGTCCCTCTCCTCAAGGCTGGCTCATTAGGGCAGTGTGCAATTACTGTCTCTTCAGGACAAATCGACAGGGCTCTCCACAACAGGTGAACCATTGCCATACACACTCACACACACACAACCCACCCCAAGGACTGCTGCAGCCCAGACGACCGTAGAAATAAAACAAGGAGCTGGCGGTTTCTCTGGTGAGATCCCCACACCGCAATTGCCACACAGGCTCGGTGCAGGGAGGCCGCCGAACCAGAGTACAGCTAAGCGCAGAAAAATAGCAAGAGCAAGAACGAAATCAGTAAGCAGGGTGTTTAGCATCTTAAAAACTGGTACAATGTAGCGCAGACAGGATAACTGTGCTGCAGGGAAGCCGCAGCAGGAGCAAACTCAGCTTATTCTCACCGTGTGAACCTTTCTTCAGTCTCGCCACCCACTATTAACGAGACACAGATTGAATCAGGTGTTGCTGTTATTATTAGACTATTATCGCAGAAGCAACACCGCTTCACATCACAGCATTATACGTGCCTCTGTAACCAAGGAAACAAATTATTATATTAACCTCGTTTTGTAAACAAGTCTAATTGCACCGCTCCGATGAGTGATAAACAGCGCTAACTGAATTAAAACAGGCCGACTGCTACATCAGTCAACTACGCAGAGTGCGCAGTCTGCAGGCCGGACCCATCGCAAAGCTGCCTTCTTCAACACTGACTGGGAATGTGGAGGCAGGTCAGTGCCTGAATATAACCCTCATGCGGCCTGGCGGCTCCTCCGGCCCTGCAGACGCACAAAGAGACGTACTCTGACACTCGGGAGCCGGTGCCGACACAGAGGAACGGGTAATCCCACATACTCAAAGCAATGACTTTTGGCTTCACTGAGCAGTGCAACCAGTGGTGCTGTGGTCAGAGGATGTCAAAAACTGAAGCTCTCTCTTCCTACGGCCTTCCTAAGTCCTTTTGTAAACAGAGAAAGGTTTAATAACAAATTATAATACATAAATAAATACATAAATAAAGCATCAAATTAGCAGGCTATCAGACTATGGCTAACTTCTCATCCTTTCGTAATGCAGGATAACCGAACCCCCTGTCACAGCTGTCAGGCAAAATGAGCACGGAAACCAGAGGCATTATCCTCCAATCTCCAAGCTGCATCAGGAAAACATTTCAGCAACGATCTTGCTGACTCGATGGACATTACTTTATTAATGCCAAACCTCCACAGCGGTCATTTCCCCGCTCAGCTCAAAGTCAGCGTGTGGTCTGGTCTGGCTGCCTTCTCCACCCTTCTCTCGCCTGACCATGCGTGTTCATCTGTGCAAAAATCATCTCAAACAGGCACATCAGTGATTGTGCAAGGACCCTAAGAGAAAGGCGTTTCTGACATTTGTTCAAACCCTTTCACACAGCTGAAAGGATGGGGTCTAATGGGGCACACAATTAACACTAATTAACTAATTCATCTTTGCTTTTCTGCATGGTGAAATGTTTTGGTGACTGACTCTAGGAAAGCCATTAGAAAAAGGGATAGCAATGCCTGAATTCTTCTATCACTTCTTCTCGTCTGGTTTCATTTACTAACGTATTAATCTTGATTCTATGGGAAACAATCTTGGCGCCCTTGATCAAGACAGGGCATCCAGCTACATACTTGGTAAATCAATCGGATGGGTTGTTAAGTTCAGTCCAGATCCAGGACTTGCTGGATAGAGCATGTCATACTCAATATTATCCCAAATAACCAGTTATTTGTAATCTGGAATTACAACAAGAACACCAGCAGAACACACTGTCCAGGCCGTCTGACTCGCAGGACGATCCTGGAATCTGTGTTTTGATGGGATTACATTTCCCAATGGAACTACATTGTAGTAGGTCTCTGCTGTAAGTTATTTAAATAAACAAACAAACAAACAAACAAACAAACAAACATAAACAGACAAACAGAAGAACTAAGTAAAAGTATGAAAGTGAAATGGCACCATAAGGATTCCAATCCTCCAGCTCTCCAGAGAGGAACCTTGAATGAGATTTTGTTTTGATAACCAGAGTTAATTATTATTCCAGAAGCATGCATAGAAAATGTAAATATCAAAGACTGATTAAAGATTTGTAGGTGATGAGTCTCTATGAAGGTGTTTTCACAACCGAGAGAAAGATTCATTTTCAGCCCCCAGACTGTCTGCTACAGAATGGGAACCGAGTCAAACCAAAATCTGTTTTGTTTCAGGAGAAAAATGCACCAGATTCTCTTCTAAACTGACGTCTCTATAAACAGTGATGTGCACTTGTTTCCGTGCCATGGGAAAACGAATATCTTTTAAGCACTTAATTGCGTTTCAGTAGCATTAAAAGAAAGTATGTCTACACAGACAAAATCCCTGATGGATTTGTTTTTTTGTGTTGGTTTCCCGTCCAGTTCAATCAATCAATTTTTAATTTACAGAAAAAACACCAAACAAAATGGAATAAAAACAAAATATGGAGTAGAAAACGCAAACACATGAACGTTAACATAAACAGAATGACAGAACAGAAGATCAGACATCCTTCGTTCCGAGAACACACCGGAACTCGAGCAGCTGCTATGATTCAAAACCAGTCACTTTTCCCCCCCTGCGCCAGTGCACCCAAGGGACTGTGCACCAGGTGAACTCGTTAGCTTTCCATTGCCAACATGGTGATCACACTAACGCTCTATACAGTTCTGGGTATTTGCCAACTACAAGGCCTAAGAATCTCTAGGACCCCAAATTCCAAGCCCACCCCACAGCCGGGTGGCACCTATCCGTTGATGAATCTTTGCCATTGTTAATTTTGCCCCAGTGGATCACACAGCCTTCCCTGGATTATCTGATGCCTCCCCTGTACCCGCACTATGCCTTCCCCAGGGCTTCCATCTCGGCCTCCCATACCAGTCCACACTTTACCAAAACCTTGCCAGGCTCTCACTGTGGCATTCAGTGGCAAACCGCCACAGCGCGTCTGTTTGGCGGACGAACTCACAGGCAGCACATTTCTACCTTCTAACGTAGGAGTGTTTGTTTTGCCGTGGAAGCAGATTGTGTCTTTAAGGGGAAGGTGAAGGCTGTGATTTCAAGCAGCAGGGAAAGGGATGGATGAGGCTTCAGTGTTTCTTCTAAAGAAAATGATGAGGAGTACAGAGAGAGAGAGAGAGAGAAATAAAAACACCAAAAACTGCAGCTGCCTCTGTTTAAAAATCACCTTTAGTTTCTGGAAAACGATCAGTATTCAAATGAGGCAGAATCCCCCATTTTTAGAAGCCGGATTCAATAAACACGTATGAGAGATGTGATCATTTGCGTCGGCAGCAAGGTAAAATAATTTCTAATGTGTTTTGTAGGGTAGCAAAGAGCAGAGGCCATAAAACTGCGAAATTCATTTTTTCAATCCGGCGCAGGGTGCCAAGCGAGAAGCTGCTGGGTTATTAGTGGATGGAAAATTAAAACTATCTCCATTTATTACACGGCTACACTAAAGATAACCATTAATGCTCTCCCACTGCAAGTGTACAGAGAGAGAGGCATGCAAAATGTATACGTCTAATGGCTGTTTTGAGGGCAT
The DNA here is from genome assembly GCF_036373705.1 of Amia ocellicauda. Taxonomy (NCBI): domain Eukaryota; kingdom Metazoa; phylum Chordata; class Actinopteri; order Amiiformes; family Amiidae; genus Amia; species Amia ocellicauda. Next base: position 16,804,974 of record NC_089858.1, on the reverse strand, counting down.
TAAAAGTAACAATAAGTGAGCTTAATTTGTTGCAGATAGCTGCAAATGCTGCAGATTTCTCTGACAATACCTTTTAGTGGAGATATATCCTTGACACACGCACAATTAAACTCTTTGGGGAAAAAAAATGAGCAGGCACTGACAGAGCTGAGATAACTAAAGAGTGAATATTATTCTTCACTTGATTGGTCCCAGCGCAGAACGGTGACAGTAAGACAGGGGCCAAACCAGTGCCAAAACAGTGACAATACTGCAGGGGTAACTGTATTTATTTGACTGTAGTTGTAAGTTAGTATAGTAAGTTAAAATAATAATAATAATGGACTGTTGAACCTGTACAATACATACAGAAGGCTTATTATCACTAAACAGAATTGATGCACATGCCTGAGAATGAAAAAAAAAGTATCAAAACCAAACCTCCAACACTTTGCTAATGCTGAGAAAAGGAGAAATATCAGGACGCGTCTGGTGAAGCGGCTCCCACAGAGATACACTGACAGTGGCATATTCGCTAATAGTAGTTTGTTCTCTGTTTGAAGGTGCTAAGAGCATGTTGTCATTCTGTTTTTGGAGACTAATTGAATTAACAAAACCCCCTGCTCCGACCAACCGTAAGCCAAACTCTGAGGGGGGGAGGTGTAAAAAAATAACAAAAAACAAGCAGAAAAAACAAGTGGAAAAGTAAACTGTTTAAGTTACCATAAATAATTTCCCTGGTTGAAGAAAGAAGAAAGTTTAACATCCCCTGAGCTGCTTTCCGAAGAATCAGTCTAATGTCTTTTGCTGCTAATTTGGAGGAAGGCAAATGGTGGCTGAAACACTTGCAATTGAACCCAAAGTGTTTCATTAGCTGCTTTAATGCTGTAGTCAAGCTCATCACCACTAGGAGAGACCTCCGCAGACAGAGAGGCGTTGATGGAGAAGGAGGAGAGGGGGAGAGGAGGAGGGTGGGTAGGGAGGATGGAAAGTGCAAATGACTATCACTTTTTTGTGCAGCATCGATGAAAAGAGGGTCAGGCACTTTAAAGGAAACTTGTTTAATATGCATAACTGCGCTTTTGAGGATCGGAGGGGAAATTAAGCACAACATCTGTTATACTTATTTTCGCGATTATTGGATTTAAATGGATCCCCAGGCTCTGGCAGTCTGATGGAAAGGTAGAACAGTAACTCATCAGGGAAGTTTATTAAAATAAAAAGGTGTGTGTTTGAGTGTGCGAGTGCAAGTATGTGTCTTGTGTGTTGTGGGGGAGGAGTGGGTTTTACGGAAGGATTTATAAATGATCTAAATACAAAATCAAGGTGGTTGCTGACCCAGATTTAAGGACAGACCGGTATGTGGCCGGGGGCGGCGGGCAGTGAGCGTCCTTCCACAGCGCAGCAGAGGCAGGGCAGCGGTGTACAGCCATTCCTCTCCGCTGTCAGGTCTGAGCCGGCCTGTCACAAGAAACAGTCAGCGAAAAAACGCGCAGGAAAAAGTAACCGTGCCACCTCCCCCTTCGCCACCCCCAGAGCCGGGCTGCTACTGGCTGGAAGTAGACAGGAGAGGAGTGGCGCTGCAGCTCGGATCACATGGCTGACCTTGCCTACGTGGCACAGTGGGACAGCAACACTGCAGCTTCTCCTCAGCCTGCAAAGTGGGCCCGTTTGAAATGTTTGTGATCTTTGCTGGCAGGTGCTTGGTCTGTATGCTGTGATGCTCTGGTGCTGCCTAGGAGAAGCCTGACTTAGCATAATAATAAAATAATGGAAAAAATAATAATATATATATATATATATATATATATATATATATTAATAATAAGGAATGGGGTGTTTGTTTTATATTTACAGAGTTATCTCAGTTAATTAGCCAATCATGCCAGTGGTGGTGTACATAATAAGAGCTCTGCCTTGGTTTATATGGTGTCACTGCTCCCGCAGAATAAAGGTCAGGGCAGAACGGCTGGTGGGGGGTTCTAATTCCATTTGCATTCCGGAAAGACTGGGAGCTTTCATCGGCACCTTCTGATGAACCTGGCGTGGCTTCGCACATGCGGTTTTGATGAGATGTCAGTTCTGCTCAGGGTTGATCAAACAAGACGAATGCAAGACAAAAAAAAAAAAGGAAATATAATCTTGCTCCTTCCCCCACCACTACTACCACCCACCCACACAAACACACACACACACACACACACACAGACACGCACACACACACTTACCTCTATTCTCCTTCTCCCTGCTCTGCACAGCGCAAGAACAAGAGAGTGAGTGAGCGGAGGCAGGTCAGAGGCAGGAGAGGAGAGATTTCCCTTAAACAAATACCAATCACAGGCAGGACTGCGCAGTCAAAGCGCGGGACAGAGGGGCTCAAACACCAGCACACCTCAGGGGCTGGGGGGTGGGGTTGGGATTGGCAAAAAATAAATCCGTCTCCAGCTCCCTCACTTAGAGACAAGAAAATTACATCATCAGGCCTCCTGGTTACTCAGACTCCCCTTGCTGTCTTGCATTCGAGAGGCTGGGCTCGGGCCTCGGCCTCCAGCTGCTCCAGCATGCTGTGAGCAAGTGGGAAGTAACAGACTCTCCCGCCTGCATCTTTGTCTGTACATTGTTTTTGTAATGATTACGATTGGAACCCAGTCAGAGGTCTTTAAAGGCACAGATGCTGAAATATGAAGACAATTTCTGCCAGTTACCAGCTTTTCCCCCAAATCATGCTTTTGCTTTGTTAGCAAAAACTGAAAAACAATACAAGAATGAAAGGCCCCCAGAGCTGCTCTCACTGATATCTCCCTCACTGCCGTCGGCATCGGGACACAGAAGGAGCTGACTAGAAGGAACGACTTATTTTCAGCCCTTCGCTGCGGGAGGCTGTGCTCTCGTGCTGCAGTAATAAGTGAGAACCGCAAGACTTGGGCTCGCATCTCCAGGAAATCCTGCAGGAACGTGTTTCTCAGAGGACGCTGCCACTGCTCACATTAGTGGACCCACAGGATATTCACCTGTGCGGAGCTCAGCCAAACGTGGCATTACAGAGCAGGGCCATCTGCGAGAGGGGATCAGCAGACTGGGATTTTAATTAGACAAAATAGGGCACTGAGCTGATTTGTGTCTTATTTAAAGGAATTTGCAACGATTCGGCCCAGAAATATCTCATTAATCTCCATGACAACCTGTAGGAGAATCAATAGCAGGGCTGAGAACAGGAGAGCCAATACACATATATATAAATATATTTCTTCTTTATTACTCTGAGAACGGAGAGAATACAAACGGCAGCCAGCAAACAGGAGTTGAAGCACAAATGCTGAGCGGGGGGAATTAATCTGCCAAGCCCAGGTTCACTGAGGAAATGGCCCCGTGGCCCCCCGCAGCCCGTCTGCAGCGAACGCTCCTCTCGTTTCTTACAGGAGCTCAGTAGACACGCCACACGGGCCGGTCCCTGTGTGGATCTCAGCGACAGCCAATCAAGACCTGCCCTGGGGACTGCTGTCTATACTGCCGACAATGGCAATTTTATTTCACTGTTCACAGCAACCAGGTTAATACACAAATTAAGTAATCAATGCAGATAAATAAATAAAGTGTCATTTTAATCACTCCTTACATCAAGCTGTCAAAGTTTTACAAAAATAAATGTATATATATATATATATATATATATATATATATATATATATATGGAAGCAAGCACAAACACACACACAAACACAACTTTTAATAAAAGTCAATAACTGCCCTCAGGAATAAGTGGATCAGACCAAATCAAATAAAGCAAACTGAACAAGACTTAACAGGCGACGCTACTGGCTCCCAGTGTGTTGCTGGGGTCTTGCCTGTGCAGTGAATTTACCCCAGACTGGAACCAGCACAGTGGGCCACAGGACACACCTGTGAGTGGCCCCTCCCAGTCACTCCTGTATTACCCTCCTGCTACACTGTACTGGCAACAGGTCTATTTCTAAAATCTCTATATGCCAACAACCCTGATAGGCTGTGGAGTCTGACCAGACAGCCTGATAATAAAGAGAGTAAATAACTACAAACAGATCAAAGATGTACAAAGGAAGCTATTGAATGGATACCAAGAGATGAAAAAAGACCTAGAAGACGACCACATAAAAGAGGGGAAGATTAAATAATATACTTTGCGGGCGTGAAAAGAGAAGCTGTAGATCGAAGCATCATGGGGAGGCCTTCATCCAGCAGGGGATCGATATGGGCTGATGGGCATGGTGATGATATAAAAACTCCATCCTTAAAAGCCAGTTGTTAACACGGTTAGGACACACCAAAAGGAAAGATGCAGAAACTGGACATTGGCCTTCTTAGATCATCATCTTTTCACAAGGATGGTTGATTGTTAGATCGCTAAATGCTCTGTTTGATCTCTAATGGCCTGCCTGTGAAGACCATGTATAGTTGTAAGCAGAATCCAGACAAGTTAATAAAAGATGTAATTAACTTGCAGGGAACGAGCTAATGTGTACAAAGACCTTGGGACGCTTCCTGGTTATTTGATGATATCTGCAGCACGAGCGCCGAGGATGGATCCGTGGCCCAATCAGAATGTCGGTGGGAAGGGAAAAGGTGGGCGGAACCAGAAGCCTGGTGGCCGGGGTCAGAGGTCAGCGCACATTCTGCAGCAGGAGATCCGAGGGAAGGGGGAAGCTGGGGGTCAGATTGTCAGAGAAGGAGCTGTTGCACTGCAGCTGCCAGAGACCCCCCACACCCCTGGACCTGCCCTGCTCAGAGCCGGGTCTGCATGACACATCCCCGGGCCCGGCAGGAGTCCGGATAATAGTCTTCCCCACTGGGCACATTGCGAGCTGCAGAGACCAGTCTCCCATACTTAAAGGGGAAATATTGTTTTCCTTTCCCTCAATTAGAGAAACATGTTACATGGCCCCTATCCCCGTCTCCCACCCCCCATCCCCTGCCCCACTGGGAACTGTCAGAAGAGCCATCACAGTCTATTATTTATGACTGTCAATGATTCAATTCCGCCTTTCATTCTTTGTGGTTTTTTTGGTATTTTGTTTTTTATTTTGTATTTTTTTATTAATGGCTTTAATTTACAGTTCAGACCTTGGTGTCTCCAAACCCCCATGCAGTCGTTTGTTCCTCTTCGCCCCCAGGGCACTTTATCTCCTTTAACTCTGCTTCTTCAAGGTGGCGTCACGCTTGTCGGCTGGAATCCTGGGCTGCTGTTTTCCACTCTGAGCTTTGCAAAGCATAAACGCACCATTTATCTGGCTTTTACTCCACACCCCCCTTCCTCCCCAGGTGCAGCAGCTCTTGAATTACAATCTAGTAGAGTTAGAGCTTTAAAAAAATAAAAAAGCATGCACATTTCACTACAACAATACTGCTATAATACACACGTGTCGCAGGTTATCACATGGAGCCAAAGCCTCCACCATGGCCTATGGATAAAAAACTGCTCAGCTTTCCCTCAGAAGAAGAGCTCTCCCTGGATTACACGTACAGGTGCATTAAAACATGCCTCTAATGCGCTACCACATAACAGGGGACATGCTAGTCACGCTGGGTGTGAAACACGTTGTCAGCCGTTCTATAGCAAAGAATGCTCAGAGGGCAAAAGCCAGGACCCTGTGATGGTAAATTACCGCACTGAGACTGCCGTGCATCAGGTGAAGCACAATGCCGAGCACTCAGTCTTCAGATCCGTACAGAGATAAAGGAGACAATTAACAAATGTTTTAGCATTTATCTTCTTTACCGTCGCAGCACTGAAGATGACAAATGCAGAGGCCTTGTTGTGTTTCTGATGTTTCTTTCTTGTTTTGTTTTTTAGAAAGTGCTCTTCTGTAACAGCTGATCTGTCTGGTGCCGGTGAAGGAAATTAAGAGAACTGTGCCGGCTGCCTCCTATCTGCTGGTCTGTGCCCGCTGCCTCCTATCTGCTGGTCTGTGCCCCCTGCCTCCTATCGGCCAGTCTGTGCCCACTACCTCTTATTGGACTGTCTGTGCCCACTGCCTCCTATCAGCCTGTCTGTGCCCACTGGCTCCTATCGGCCGGGCTGTGCCCACTGCCTCTTATCGGCCACACAGTACTTGCTGCCTCCTATCAGACTGTCTGTGCACACTGCCTCCTATCAGTCTGTCTGTGCCCACTGCCTCCTATCAGCCTGTCTGTGCCCACTGCCTCCTATCAGCCTGTCTGTGCCCACTGCCTCCTATCGCATGGTCAGTATATACTGCCTCATATCGGACTGTCTGTGCCCACTGCCTCCTATCGGACGGTGTGTCCTGCAGGATGTCGTCGTTCCCATTCAAGCTACAGCAAAGATGTTTAGTAACATCATGGCAATAGTTCCCTCAAAACATCTATTTGAAAGTTTTTTATTTTTTAATAATTGCCTTAGACATTATAGGAAACAGGATAAGACTGTAGCATCAATACAAGCTATATTTGTTTGCAGCATGACTAATATGCCTTCTACCTCTGTGCCCTCCTCCCCCCCAGCCCCCGTCCAAAAAATAGGATATTTTTTTTGATTAATTTAAAAAAACAAAACTGCACCCCTTATATGAGTAGCTCGGGTTTATTTTTATCAGGTTGTCATGGTTAAGCTCATTGTTTGATGTAACAAAATGCACAATTGCTTAACAGCTCCAACACAGAAATACAAATTTCTGTAAGTCACGCAATGCAGTGTCTATATTTCATCAGGAAGATATTTTGAGCATCTTCATACCAGTTAATAAATACACATATTATGTATGAAGATGAAATAAGAAGCATTGGTGGCATGACCTGGAAAACAAGTGGAAAAATCTTGGGAAAGCCTTCGACCAGCAGTGATTGACTATGATTATGATTATATATATTTATATATATATGAGAGAGAAAGAAAGAGTGTTGTGAGTGAGCAACACTTTTCTGTATTATTCACATGCAGCTCTGCCATTTCTGCACCTCACACGCTAGAGTGCAAATATTAATTAATTTTGTAACTTCCTTCCACTCTAAAATATTCAATAAAAATTTAAATTAAAAAGTCTTAATTTCTGTGCTGATATTTGCCTGTAGATGTCCTATGGCAGCTGGTGACTTTTGGAGAATGACACAGGTGACCAGGCGTCATGCGTGAGGTGGTCTGTGTTTTCCTCAGGCATGCCTGGCCGGCCCTGAGCTACTGTATCTCTCTCACAGCCCTGCCGTCACCCACTGGAGACAATCAAGGTCTTAGAAACCAGTATCTCAAATAGCAGATAAACCACGACTACCTGAAATACTTCAAAAGGAAAAGGATCAATTAATACAAATTAACTCACAAAGAAAAGTGATTATTTAAAAATGTGATCTCAGATTTGCAGGGATGCTCAATCCAGCTGTGGATGTTTGCAATACATCAGCTACTTAATTTTAAGAGAATGTAGTTTAAATAAAAAGCAAACAAACTAAATTTGTAGCACTCTGGGACTGGAGTGGAGGGGACAGCAGCGTTTGTGTGTCTGTCTGTTTGTGGTGTTGGGGGCTGGGGCAGATCGTTTGGGAATCTGATTTGTCGAGGGGAATTTTTTTAGCTTCTGTTGTTGAAGGTTAACCCCGCGCTGGAACAGGGGGTGCGCTGTGAATGGGGAAGACAGTCACAGCGGCCAAGGAGATATTTAGGGATGCCCTGGTTCCCGCCGGAGAGAAGTGGTTCAGAGCGAGAACAGTGCTGCTCCTTAGAAAACTGCCAGTGAATAAAACCTGTTGCATTATCACCTGATTTTTGTCAGGAGGAAAAAGCCTAAAACACTACTATATATACTTTTAGAAAGGGTTTTGCATTTGACAGCAGCATCCCAGTCAAAACAAAACCTAAAATGACCTCACTACAAAAATGGTGGAAGTCATTTCTTCCCTGCCATGGCCCGGCTCTCTGTAACGATACAGGCAATAACCGCAGCGCAACACTTCCAGCCCAGAGAAGGGAAACACAAATCAGCGTGGTGATTTTGATGCGAGACAGGCGGAGACGAGCAGCAAGCGGCGAGAGGCACGGTGGCAGCTTACAGACGGAGCGCTGCGCGGTTTTCAAAAGAAGTCATGTATTATTTGACACTACATGTGACAGGCTCCTTTAATTGACACGGCTCAGGTTTCAGTCCCGGCTGAGAAAACAAACAATAAATAAAGGAAAAGAGCGGCTCACACAGAGATAGTTTCTCTTCCCCTCCTGCCCCATCACCCTCTTGTGTTAATGTGGCTTTCCCCAAGGCTTCGGGGTCAGAGTGCAACTCAGTGTGTGTTCATGTGTGTGTGTCCCTGTATTCTCCAGGCGTGTGGAGAAGATTCCTGTGGACGTATTTCCAGGTTCAACTGCACACAGACTAGTTTGAAAAATAAAACATGGAAATGGTGGAAAGATGGGGATGTTCAGGTGACTATAAATAGGAACATGTCCACAACACACTGCCAATTGGGAAAGGGGCAGGCCTTCTCTTGGCCCTGCCGGCTGTAGGGTCGAAAACCTGCAGCCTGGGGCTGACGGCAAACAGCGCCCGGGAGTCACCCGCGGCCGAAGAAGGCTGATCCCACCATGCATCTGAGAGCGGCGTTATTAAAAGTTGATATTGCCTGCGTGCCGTATTTCTGTGCAGCACCCTCGTCTAATGAAAGTTTGCAATCCTTCTTTCTGAGCGGCTGCAGGAGCAGATCTAATATCAGTCCTGACCCAATTACTTCACACAGCCCGGCACGGCGCAGTCATGTTTGATTTCATCTGCAGCACATCACGGCTGAAGCCTTTTATTTCTTTTTCCTTCAAATTGGCAAACAAAAATAAAAAAAATTAAATATATATATAAAAAAGAAAAAATAAACAGCTTCCACAAAGCATTAATATTTTACATGGCAGGAGCGCTGCAAATAATACAAACACATTAGCTTCAACAATGGTTTGTAAAGCGCGCGTTAAAGTCAGGGGAGGGAAAGCAATACAGGCAACACAGGACCTGGTGTCACAGGGAGACACACAGGGAGACACGTGGGGAGACACATGAGGAGACACATGGGGAGAGACACGGGGAGACACGGGGAGACACCCGGGGAGACACACGGCGAGACGCATGGTGAGACACATGGGGAGAGACAGCTGCAATACGAACAAGAACTTCTAAATTAATTTATACATACAAGAAATTCTTCCATATTCTTCCTTTCTTTCTTTTTTCTTTCTCCCCTTCACTCATTGACAGATGCAGTTCCGGATAGGCCACACCTGGTCCATAACACAATGTTTTTCACGCCTCTCTCTCACCACACACAGTTGGCGTATGTCTTGTTACGCAACACATGTTGTTTGTATCTGCTTGGTTACCTTACGGAGCAAAGCATGTCCCGTCTGTAATCACGGGGCTTCACAGCTTCTTAGACCTGGCAACACAGCCAGTGACACAGTGAGACCACTTTTTTCACCCCTCCTCCCCTATATATGATGCAGCCTGTAAATATAAACATTACTGGCTGTCAAGCTACTGGTTTCAAACCTATTCTAGAGTTAAGTCTATAATAGTGCAAGCTACACATGAAGCTAACACCTAACAATGGCAACGTGCTGGTAGTGTGTGTACTGGAAGAGCAAAATCAAACAAAAACCTGAGCTGTGTGTGACATCCAGTACAGTCACCTGCTCGTGTTGTAAGCGGACCGTTTCCCTGCGCCACTGTGGGGACGTCCTCGCTCTGTCCACAGTGTGGGGAGACACAGAGCTGCAGGCTCTGAGAGAAACTGCATTGATGCAAAGATAGTCCAATTTCATTTGAATTCATAACTACCACAAAACCTGCTGAAGAGCCCAGTGCTCAGCAGACTGGGGATGACTCATGCTCCTGGGCCATGGTGGTCTGATTGCCATCTCTGCCTGGGAACCTTCCTGTGATGCCCCCTTCATGCCCAGCTCTGGCCAGCAGTAGAGGCTCCGACCATCTTACCCCCTAGCCAAAGAACAGCTCACCAGTTGCACACCAGGGCAGAAGCAGGTAGAGAAACACAGACAATGGGAGCATGTTTGAGATTGCCTCTCTCTCTCTCTAGCCCTCTCTTTCCTTGTCTTTTTAAATGCCGGACCTCCCATATTGCGGCCGGCTCCGCTGAGACTCGGCTCTGTACAGAAGTAATGATACAGGCCTGAGCCAGGAACACACCGTTAATTAGCAGGCAAGCTTGACATTTTCACTATTTGGTCTAGACAGAGGAAGACTAAAGCATACTTGATATCTCCCCCCCTCCCCTCCCCTCCCCTCCCCTCCTTCTCTCTCTCTCTCTCTCTCTCTCTCGTTCGTCCACAGAGGTTATTGTTTATTAAACCTGAAGCTCAGCGGTAGTGCCCTCGCAGTGCAGCGATATCCAATGCAATCTCTAAACCAAGGGGCTCAGTAAGTTTTTTTTTTTTTTTTTTTGGGTGAGCAATTGAGTATTCAGTTGCTGGCTTCAAACAGGTGGAAATGTCACTGATGTCATTATCCGAGGTGTACTGTAAAAACAGCAGCCCTCAGAGCTTCGAGGAGCACCGCAGTGCAGAGAGGATGGCGACTGCAACCCAGACACTGTAACCTCTACAAGCAAAGACACATCTTTTTCCCAGTGTAGACACAACACCAGGTGGGGACCAGGAAAAGAACTGCTTGCTACAACAGCCTGCTCTGGATAAAGCCCTCCTATGCACAGCACAATGCCAATTAGGAATCAGTGTGGTTCAGCTTCCTGCAGCCTCCCAGCGCAAGGTGTGGGCCTGATGGTTTCTGCCACTTGTTACATCCTAAATGTGCTAAATGAGTTTGAGACGCTCCAGCGTGTGTGAACACTGTGCAATCCTGGATAATCCACAGCCAAGGCATTAATACCATTAAAAACAGATGCCATGGAAACACATGTAAATCCTCAAACACAAAGAAAAAGGGTTGGCATCTGTTTTCATCTGTAATTCTCTTGATATGTAAACAAATATCTCATTAAAAAAGTACAGAGCACACATTAGTGAAAATTAAAGCATGACGCCAAACATAATTGGGAGTGATAGATAGACACAGTGACTGAACCATAGGCCCGATCACTGACCATCATTGTCGTCATATCCTGCCACGCACCCTCCACGAGCAGCGCAGCTGCCCCAGGTTGATGCTGACCACTGGGCACAAGACCCAAGAGCGAGGGGTGAAAGGTCAAGCGCTGACTGCTCTTCAACACAACGATGCCAGAGATAAAACAGCCCGTTTAATCTTTGGATCCTTTATGCATCAAACTCCCACTTCCCAAAAGAAAAAGAAGAAAGAAAAAAAAAAAAAAATATATATATATATATATATATAAATAAAATAAAAAGATAAATGACTGCATTTAATCCTGTGAAGTTCCATTTAGGAAGTGCCATTAGTTTTACTTCTTTCATCCTAACAGCGTGACAAGCGATGGAGTGCGACACAGATGGCGTGCCCAAGACGATGCGGCTCCAGGTACGTGAAGAGCACAGGTGATGAGGAAAATGCAATACCGGGGGCTGCGTTGCTGCTCTGCAAGAACCACGATGTGTCAATTTGGGGTCATAACTGTAAATCATAATAAGCAAGACCTAGTGAGATGTAACACAGCTTTGAAATGCAGAGGGCGAGGGGTACTACTATATTCAGATAGAGAAGAAATCAAGGCGGATCAAGAAAGGAAGAGAGAGAGAGAGAGAAAGAGAGAGATGTACCCAAAATTAATACCTCCATACACCCCCTCCCCTCCATTAACAAAACAGATAGATCATCTTTCCGTTATTTTCTTTCTTTTCTTTGAAAGTTGAAATGAGTGACCTTCAAAAACCATGGGAGGGGGGAGAAAGACTATATATTAAAAAAAAAAAAACACAACAAAATCGACCAGCAATGATGAGCTTCCCAGATGTGACTGTCCTCTCTGGCGATGAATGGTCTCCTGGGTATTCACAGACACGCAAACAGATTGGAGCTTCCCTGGTAAATGGAAATTCAATTCTAATCTCATTCTGAATTATTTCCTCATCTCTATATTTTCAAAACTTCACTGCAGGCTTTCAATGGGCTTTGTGTTTTGAAATATAAGGACACGACATTTCCTTTATAAACTCGATACGTGTGCCGGGGAGTTCTGTGCCCGTCTCTCCCACAAGGGATCGTCCCGACCAGCAGCTGAGTCCTACTGTAAATGTTAAGTTCAGCAATAGTCATTATTTCTCTGTGACAAAAACTATAAAGGGCCCCTCTGCCTCTTGGCCTGGTGCCCTGTGGTTCCCATTGGGACGTGGGGAGTTAACACACCCCACAGAGACACAGGGCCCTCAAAAAGGAACGGACAGCCCCCCCCCAACCGCGTGTTCCCAATTACCGCCGCTGCCTGTGCCGGGGCGTGCACGGTCAGGACACTGTGCGTTAACAGCGAGGCGAAGGGAGAGCGAGAGCAGTTTGAGGAACATCAGAATCGGCCAAGTGGAGCATGCTAATCTGTGCTGTAATGTCACCAGCTGATGGGGTAGTTAGCGGTGGCCTTGGGGGTCACCTCTTTCTACTTGCTGCCCTGAAAGGAGCTCCGTGCACCAATCAGGCGTGATGGATCAGTAGAGCCAGCGCTGCCCTCCTCCGGAGCTAGAGCTCATCTGACAGGAAGGCTGACATATGTTGGTTTAGTCTCTCTCCCGGAGTGACATTTCAGGGGGGCTGAGATGGAGCAGATAGGCTCCAGTGGGCCGAGACAGCCGGGACAATCACACTTTGTAGCATTGATGGAGTCATGGCATTTGGGTCTATTGATCAATGACACAGCAAGTAAAACAAAAGGATAAAAACGCATTGTGATATTTTGTCAGGTCGGGGAAAGAAAAAGACGGGAGGAGTTTTATTTATGAAGTGTGTTTTTATTCCTCTCTTTTTTATGTAGGAAATAAAATAAAATAAAATAAAAAAATAAATCCTTAAGCCATGCCAAGAGACTGAAGGGAAATAAAAAGAGTGAAGAGAAACTGAATGATCCCTCATAATCCGAGCGCATCTCTCCCAGTAGCAAAGCTGTGGATTGACAAGGTAATTCTGTGCAAAAAGTGCGCTGACAGTTTTAATAAAAACAGAGACAAGCCTCCTTCTTTCACACAGATCGTTCACAATTCAACGCAATCCTGATGAATAGACACGAGGCGATTTATTTTTCTGCTGGGTTTGTCTCAGAGGACACTTTCCAACCCTATCCGTGTTCCTCTCACCACAGGGGAAGCTCTGCTCCGCCTCCCATCTCCCCAGCTCCCCATCGCAACCCTGGGAACAGATCCTGCTGGACAACACTTCCAACATAACTGCTGCCAAATGCACAGATTTCTGCTGATTTCAAGTCAACTCATTTTAGGTTCTCAACACAGGCACTAGTGACTGCAGAGTAACGCTAAAACAGTCTTTTTGAAGAAGATGTTTCTTGTAAAAACATAAAAACGCTTAACATGGCTTCCTAACCATGTGACCAAAAAGGAACTTGCCTTGAACTAACTAGTGTCATACATGCAAATATACCAATTTTCCATATGTGTCATTTTATTGGCTTGTGGCTGCCATAAGAAAAAAACAATTGGTGTCCAGCCCCTTCAGAGCATCAGACTATTCCTCCATTGTCTAATGTCTACAGTGCATGCCAGCAACTAGGGTGGTGGGATATCTGCACCAGATGCATCAGGCCAAATGAGACGTCTCTGCAACTCTGTGATGTCTCTCTTCTGAAGCTCCTCAAGGATCTAAACACCACTTATAAATCACCTGCACACTCTTCCAGACTCGCCTCCTGACTCCAGCCTCCACCATGTGTGGCTCATTAGGCTTTAAATACAGTCTGCATTGGTGGTTGTGCTCCGCTGGTCACAGCAGACATTATTTAACATGGCAATTACTGAGTTAATGGCCCCCGCAAGATGGCAATTCACCTGATTACGGCAGATTCCCAGGGGCAGGCACTCTTAGGCTCGCCTGCACCACCGCAGGGCCACAATCAAACACAGCCTCAAACACTGTCAAACCTAAAGATACGGACAGGATTTTAGTTCCGTCTTATGGGTGGGTGCGCATGTTTCTGTACGTGCATGTGTAGGGTTCATATTTTAAACACCTGAATCTGTAACAAGCATATTCGCAAAGCTTTAGCACTTCACGGGGCGGTGCAGGGCCAAGTCCTTAAAGATGCCAGACACCATGACCAGAACGTCATGAGTTCGAATCTGTAGACAAGCCACCAGACGCATGCACTGCCCACTGGAGGGGAGCAGTGGAGAACTCGGGATCCAGCTACTGCAACAGCTCCCATCTCACAAAGGTTTTATTACTGGGTCTTGCCTTTAATTGGGACTGTGACAACCCGTTTCGATGACATAACCAGTGCGAATTACCATTAACTTTTCAACGTTTTTCCCCCATGTTGCTGCAGAATTACACAGCCGTGCTCAACCGACCTTGAATCTGATTTGTGACACTATAGCACAGTGTTCTTCCGTTGTGTGTGTGTGAATAAATGATTTTTTTTTCTCTTCTCCTCCCCCAATGACTGTAGTTCAGTCCATGAAAAGACATTCGCTCATCCAAGGTCATTTAAACCCAAAAGATAAAAGCGAACAAATTGAAAATTGAAAACTTAATGACAAATCACTCTCTGCTTGTGTTGCTCAAAAGCCAATGCTCTTCACTGCTGCTGAAAGAAGTGGTTCTGAAAATAATAATAATAATAAAAAAAGTAATACACAAAAAAATAAAAACTATTAAAGGGGCAACAGCAGGATCTTGTGCGCAAATCCCCGGAGGTCCATGAGGCAGCTATGTCTGCCCTTGGCGATTGGTGACACCACATTTGAGTCACAGCCACCCATGTTTGCAAGAAAGTGTGTGACAAAACACCCCCAGCGCCCGTGGCCTGTCACAGCAAAAGAGCCGTTCGCTTTCACCCCGCTTCTATGCGGTCAGCCAGTGAACGGTCAGACCTGCTCTGCAACGGCCGAGGTGAGAGCAGAATCAATACATGTGTGTACAGTAGGTAGGTCATAACCTCTCGCACTGGAGAGCTGCAGTCATGCGTCTCCAGTGCGCGGGCAACACCCTGGAGAGCTGCCGGCCCCATGCCCTCAGCTCTGTACACTTCCCCTCCACACCACCTCTGGCCCGGGCCGGTAATTACCAATCAGACATTCAGCCGCCGCTTCAGTAACCCGAAGCACAGGGTGACGCACAGTGAGTCAGTGGGTTTGACCTGGGAACCTCGTGGGAATGAACTTGTTCCCTTAATCTCCTCAAAAGAGGTCTCCGCCTCCGTATGACACTCAATGACTGTTAATCCCTAGTCTCAAGACAGCAAGCACCCACAAAGAAGTAAAAATAAATAAAAAATAAGCAAGAGTTAACAGAGTAAATTAGAACCAGATGTTTATTAGCATTTTTTTTTTTTTACTTAGATCATATAACATTTGGTTACTTTGAATGCGCTTCTAATTCTTTAATCCCCGTGTAGTACAGTGTTCCTGGGTTGTTATGCAATTGGATTAATTTGAGCACTCGCTGGCAGTCATTAACAAGACGACAGACAGCGCACCTGCTCGACTCTGCCCTGTTGTCTGCACATGCACATCTGTAGTCGGGGGGGAGTTGCTCATTGCACAGTATTATGCCACCCTACTTGTCAATGAACGGCTCTCCTGTTAGACATTTCCATGGCTCAGTCTCAGTTTATCAAGGTCACCATATCCGACTGCCGGTCTGGAAAGCATGTTGGGGAATAGACAGAAGACAAAAAAGAAGGAGAAGAAAAAAGAATACATCGATGGGTTGAATTCACAAAAAACTGACAGTACAGAGACCTGAACTTTGAGTCACTGATGTCAAATAGACAAAATTGCATTCTCATCCTGTGCATGCCTCAAAAAACAAGGTCCAACAGAAATGTAAATACAGACTAAGTCACTTTACAGATGTGTCGTATTTATTTCCATTTAATTTATTGTTACATTGGACTATTCAGATCTTACATGAGAATCTTCGTAGCCATGAGATTTAGCGGTCAGAGGTCAGAGGTCGTTGGTGGGAGGGGAGGGAGAGGAGCAGGACGGGAGAGAAGAAGATCTTGGGTTACGGGGGTTACAAATGCACCTCACTTGTGAGCCAATGTGCATTTGAAGCCTGAAACTGCAGGGGCAAAACAAAGAAATGATAGAAAAAGCACAAGGAGAGAGAGAGAGAGAGAGAGAGAGAGAGAGAGAGAGAGAGAGAGAGAGAGAAGGAGGGGAGTAAGAAAAGAAGTCGAAGATGTGCGTGTGTGCCTGAAGCCCCACCCTGCGGCAGCAGACCTGCGCCGCCTCTGAAAATGTTTTGACCTTTCTTCATTAATCACCACTGGAGCAACAGCCATTAGTAATAGCTGGCTTGGTATGAAAGGCCATGTGGTCAACAGATACATGCTAAATGAAGCAGCAAAGAGCATCCAGATCGGGCAATAGTGCACTGCACTAATGAGCAGTAATTGAAAGAGATAGCAAAGCAATGATTCTTTCAGCTACAAGATGGCTTTAAAGAAGGATTGAGGTACAGGGGACAGTGTGTGTGTGTGTGGTTGTGTGTATATGGGGGGCGATTATGAATTACTAGCTCTTGGTAAGCAATCTGCAAAAGCTATTCAATGAATGCCATCTAAATGCATCGTTCCCGGGCTTTGTTTTTGTGAGCGGCTTCACAGAAAAATGCCTTTGAATGTGGGGGGGGGGGAAATAAAATAAAATCGCTGAAAGACTGCGAGAGCCTTGTCAAAAGAGGTGAGCCCACGATCGCAACCATGGCAACTCGCGAGTCTCGCCTTACCTTGAACCCTTCCAAGCGAAACAACATGAAACATGAAAAGGATGTGTGGAGTTAAAAAGAAATATTTGCTGGAAAGGAGGACAGTATTGTTTGAAAACTGAATTCTATTAAAATGTATAAAATAATCATCCCCCCCCACCACCATTCCCTCGCCTCCAGCACACACACCGGCTGACATCTGCCTTAATCTCTCTTTCCAGAGACAGGAAGGAGCCACGTGCCAGGAGGAAGTGACATCGTGTTTGCAGCTCCATCTTCACTGAGGCCCAGGTTTCAAACCTCCTTGCTCTGCAGCTGGGCCACAGCTGGGGGACAAATAATCTGTCACAGTCCAATTCATAAAGAAAGGAGCTCTTGTACCTATTCTAGTTGATGCAAGCCTAGTCTAACAAGCTGCAAGCAAGTGTACAAATTAGACCAATGAAGTGAATATATAGATGGGTGACAAATTCAAGGAAAAACCTGAACAAATGAGTGGAGGAACATAACAAATGCAGATGAATCCAAAGAGGTGTACTGCATGATACAATTAAGCAATTAACATCCTATCATGCTCTGTGGCATGTATAAAAATACTAAGCAGTCCCAGTTGACCTCCATTTTGGATAAAGATGGCTTAGGAAAGGATCTTAGTGACTTTGAAAGAGGGGTCATTATTGGGGCACAAATGGCAGGACCTTCAACTGGCTAGTGTTCTTGACAAGTGGGCGAGTGCATGTGTGGCGACACCAAGAGAACAGTACAGGCATGACTGCTGGACCCCTACAGTCAGGGGGTCCGGAGGCTCTGTTATGCTGTGGGGGGCATTTTCCTGGCATGGTTTGTGTCCACTTGTCCCATTAGAGGAAAGGGTCACTGCAAATCAATACAAAGTTATTCTGAGTGATCACCTTTATCCTATGGTGAAACATGTCTATCCTGATGGGAGTGGTCTCTTCCAGGATGTCAATGCCCCCATCCACAGGGCACGAGGGTCACTGAATGGTTTGAGGAGTATGAAAATGATGGGAATCATATGCTATGACCTTCACAGTCACCAGATCTCAACCCAATTGAACACCTATGGGAGATTGTGGACCGATGTGTTAGACAGCACTCTCCAGCACCATCATCAAAACACCAAATGAGGGAATATCTTTTGGAAGAATGGTGTTCATCCCAGTAGATTTCAGAGACTCGCAGAATCTGTGCCAAGAACATTGAAGCTGTTCTGGTGGTTTGTGGTGCCCAACACCTTACTGAGACACTTTATGTTGGTTTTTCCTTTAATTTGTCACCTGTCTATATGGAAGTCGGTTACAATCAGTTCAGAATTCTCCCTACCACCATTACTTTATGTCCCTTCTCTTGCACTCATACATTTCATTAGGGTCAACAATAGCAGCAGATATGTATAAAGCAGCCGCTCACTGCATGGGTGGTTCTGAAAAAAAGGCAGGCCTGAGGACAAGCTAGGAACGATCAGGCTTTGGACCGCCAGTGCCACCTGTGTGCACCAGTAACAGCACAGCCCGCACGTCTGTGTAAGCCGATCTCCCGAGGGGTAAGGTGCAGAAGATTACAGCAATCAGGTGCGAGTTATTACAGTCCTGTTCTGCCTGTGACGGTAGTGGGAGGCCCTGTGTTTTTCTTTTTTCTTTCTTCACTAGCTCATGAACAGGCTGCCTCCCTGTCTCTCTCCATCTCTCTCTCTCTCTCGCTTCCTCTCTGAGCTGCCATGTCCGTTTTTTTAACACAGCTGTCAGGGTTCAGGCTGCAGCAGACTCCTGAACAGCAGAGTCTAAAGGAGAAAAGGTTAATGGAGCCCCAGCTAACCACCCCTGCTCACTTTGCGCACACACAGCACCGTGCCTACACAGCTGTTTTTACTAGCTCCAGTGAAAACTTCAATGTACCTAAATATTATAGAAAGAGAGAGAGAGAGAGAGAGAGAGAGAGAGAGAGATAGAGAGAGAGGGTTTCAGCTGGAGCATTTTACCTTTTCTTTCAAGGTATGGCATGTCAAAGCATAGCCTGTTACCCAGCTTATAAGCAAGAGAAGCCCTGTCTGTGAGCCCAGCGCGTAATATCGACTCTTTGCCGGACACAGGAAAGCTGTGAATAGATAAAAACGTCCAGACCCACCCCCCCTTCCCACAACAAAAGAAAACCACCATTAATTTCTGTTTCTCTACATATTGGGCCCACTGGGCATTTATTAGACAAGTAACCTTTAAGACGACACCCGTTTTCATCAGCATGCTCTTTATGAATTTATAAAGACAAATCTGGAGCCAAAGACGGGATGAATGTATAGTTTGGTCCTGGATTTAACATCTGCTGCACCATATTCATCTGTGAGGGAGAATGATCCGGATACTGACAGCCGGTTCTAGGAGCTACAAAAGCCTGAGCAAAACATTAAGCGTTCGCCAATGAAGCAGTGTGGTTCTGACCCAACATAGTGCCAGTCCTCTCGACGCCCCTGCATTGGACAAACTGGAGAGAGGACACAAGGTCGGATTACATGAGGGGAAGTGCTCTGTGCTGTTGATCGAGAGAGCACTAGGGGAGAGCACGATGGAAGAGAGAGAGAGAGAGAGAGAGAGAAAACCACTCGGGAGTTCAGCGAAATGTCACTCAATTCAAATGCATTATTGGAAAATGCTTGCACCCTAACGGCGGCCTCGCAGTGTAGTGTGGCGGCACCAGGCCGGGCGGGAGGGCTGGGAGGGGAGGGGTTCCCGCTGGGAGCTGCCATTTCTCTGAATGCTCCGTTTACCAGGAGACTGAGCTATCAGAGAGAGAGAAAGAAAGAGAGAGGAGCCTGCCAGCGGTCTGTGGGAGTCAACCTGGACTTACAGGAGCTCAACACACCAGGCTGCCCCCACACCCAGCCTTCACTCTGTAAATTAACAGATTAATCATGAAAAACAAGCCACTGCTTCATTAATAATAGATTTCATACTGGTTCTGAGTGAATCCAATATTTTTGCAGGTAAAACTTTACTTTTCTTATTAGCTCATGAGTTTAAAAAATGCATCCCCAAGACTATAATTTTAAAATCTTCCGTAATATTCCCTAAACTTTCATAAACAAAACACTAACGAGGTGAATTTTCCTGCGGCTGCAGAACCCTGGCTTGAAGAGAACAGACAGGCCCAAAATAATTTAGAGAGAGAGGGCTGGAGAGAGTTGTTGAGCAGTGGATGTGTAATGAGAGATGATGAACAGTTAAATCAAGAACCACACAAAGCCACATCGACCAACGGAGACAAACCCACTCAAGTTAACTCGAGTGTAAAGTAACTTTTTAATAACTAGCATGCGGTTTTACAAATTGACATGTTTGTTTTCAATTCCAGCTGTGTGGTTAAGTTACAGAATACACACAGCGCCCTGGATTAATGTCCACTGGCCAGCCCCGCGCTCCTGACTGGATCTGGGGAGTGCAATTTGAGAAGCCCACCTGGGAGATGGTACCCAAACCGTTGCCATAGACACCAGAGTTCCCAGGGTCAGTTCGGTTTCCCTACTTCTTTCCTTTTTGTATGCTTCCAATGTCACTTGCAAAAGAGAAAGCAAACAGATGCGTTTCAGCAGAAATTCAATTACCGGAATAATTATTTCACCACTGGTATTTAATTATTCATTTTTATAAATATTTCAAATCTATTGCGATGTGTTATTATAGCGTTAATAAGCTTTGATGTACAGTTATAATCACTGTAGCTAATAAGCGGTTAAGATAGTTAATTTGGTCCACGAGCTGCTGTATTCATTTATGCACTCCCATAATTATAAGCTTAGAATTAGGCCTTGAAATTAGGCAGATCTAGCACGCCTGCAAACCACTAGTTCCAGTGCAACTGTGTGTTTATTTCTTTATGTGACCAGTCTGTTGTTAATAGCTTATTACTCATTAACAACACACATATTACACAAGCACTGATTGTCAGACACCCTACTGGTGCAACTGACAAAAGGAAATGGGATTAATGTAATATTGAGGCAGAAAATCCCAGTGTCCCTGTCCCACTGCCCCATCGCAACTGCGCCCCCTGACAATTCCTGCCTGGGCCAGAGGAATTTACACAGACATTGACAGAAGCCTCATCCTCTTGGGCGCACATTATGATATAAACCAGTATTTATGATTTGAAGGTTTACAAAAGGAGGAAAAAATACAAGCAAACAGGGATATGAAAGGAAAAAAACAGGAAAAAGGGGCCACAGTGGAAGCTTAAAAAATGATTTTTAAAAACAAGCTGGCAGTGTGTTGAGCATAGAGCACCCCCCCCCCCCCCACCCGGGTCTGTGTTCAGCTCGGCTTTCAGTAACCTGGCTGTGTGTTGGGAGGGGAGTTGGGGGGCGGGGAGGGGGCAGGCGAGGACGGATCACAGCGCCTTGGTCCCCCAGCCTCAGAATCAATGATCCACCCCTGCTGGGATGGACATAACACAAGCCTCTGCAGAAATAAAAGACAGTCTTCCAAGTTAATAGCATGCTCTGTGTCTTAGCGTATCAAAGCATCGCCATCACAACCTAGCTCTTTGAAATGGCGGCTCAGAGGCAAGCAAGGCCACTCTGCACGGGGAGGCGTCCGCTCTCCGGCCGACGTGAAAGGAGAAAATAAGCAAATATATAAATCAATGGGATTGTGTGGTTTTAAGGAGATTTGAAATCATTATGTTCCTTCACTACTGATATTATCCAATATTGAGGACAAGAAGTAGAAGAAAAAGAAGAAAAACAGCACCAAGAACAACAACAGCTTGAATGCATCAGCACACCTGGTTTAGCAACCAGCCGCAGGTTATTTGGTTATCTTGTTCAACATTAACGTTTGAGAAATCAAAGAGTTTCCTTTGAAACTGTAAAAACACAGAACTGCAAGATTTCCACTTGTCTTTCTTCAGAGAAAAAAAGCACACAAAGAAAACAGAGGGGTAAAAACAAAAGCAAAAATAAATAAATAATAATTCTCTGGATTTGCTGACTACAACACTGCAGTAAAAAACATGTCTCTCCTTTTTCAAAAGTTGGCCGATGCTTTTCCCCTTCGCTCTCCCTGCCTTGTTTGTGCCCTTGCTGGAGTGTGTTTAGAAACCACACACTGCCAATCACTGCACAACATTTTGCATATTCATCTTCAGAAACATGGAGCTTGGAATTCATTCAGGCACAGCACAGCTTCACCTCTTGTAAGCCTTCATGCTGCTCTCAAGCTTCTTTCGACATCATTAACTTCTGACCGCAAAGCACGACAAGGTTGAATCGTGTGGAAGATGAAAAGAAACCCCCACTGAATCAAACAACAACAACAACAATAATATTAATAATAACAATAATGCCTACGACAACAGCAATGATGATGATGTTACTTATCCTAATGACTGTTGGAGATCCATCGTGTCTTTAAATAAAGTTGTGATACAAATGATGAACAAGTGTTTTTTAGGGGAAAGGAATCGCAGATCTTCCTTCCAACACGCACGCACGCATATGCACACACAGGAAGTAAACAGGAGAGCTCTACGCTCCTGTGTTAGTCATTTGGATGCACAGAGTTATCGCTGACCGACAGTATGCCAGCAGCTGGCAGCTCCGCATGGTGATGTCTTCTCTAGGGTGTTGTCTTTTACTTGTCAAGCACTTTGAGATAATTTTGCTTGTAAAGGAACAACATCAAATAAAGTTCATTATCATTATTATTAAATACAGCAGCTTTTCCCTTAACTACTGTATTGAGTCCAATGCGTTATGGTATGTGGGGCAGCACCCATAGACTGAAGGGATATTTAAATGAGCACTTGGCTGGATATATACAAGATTGGCCTCCAGTCCAGAGGTGGAATAGGAACAACCAGGACAAGGCTCCTGTCCATGAAAGTCTCCTCACTATCAACTCAAAATGTCTCTGCATCCAATTTATTCCTATCCGGACCCATTTCATATTTTACTGGAACATAAAAAGGTTAGCGATTTAAAACCATGCAGTCGTCTCTGGGACTTGGGGAGACAAACAGTCATTGGCGCTCATCGCTTCTGTACGGCTGCAGAGGGAAGTGGAAATACAGACACCAGGGAGTGCAAATAAGAGGAGAAGAAAGCCCCCCCCGCCCCCAAAAAAGCACATGCTGATTAAGCATTAAGCATACCACAAATCTGCTGTTCCCCTCTCTTCTCTCACACTCTCTGCTCCTTTGCTGCCAGACACAGCTGATGCTAATTATCAGGAGGAAGTGAACCGTGGATTATACTGCATGTTTCATATTACCACTTGTCAGGAAGAAAGAAAAAAAAGATAATTGTATAACGACTTCAAATTAATTAAGTAATGAAACTGATAACAATGGCATGGAAAATGTTTAAACCCGCTCAGGTTAAAAACTTTACAGCACGATTAGTTTCACAGGTGCCACTCAGAACAGGAAGACGGCAGGATGGGAGGGGAATAAATATAAATCTTACTACTAAAGCAAGGTTGCACAGAGCCTAGCAACAACGGCAGGGACCCGCAACCATTGTCAAGTCACTATACCCTTCATTCCCATTAAGCGGTTCCCAGATGGTTAGATGGTTTCTCTCCTTATGTAAACAGACATCATTTTATGCCTCTCTCTCTCTCCAGATATTTCCGCAGTGAATCTGATTTCTGCAGATGCCAAACACGCAGACCAGTGAAGGACCTACTCACTCTTCCTCCATCATTCATGCAGATTAATCACTTCTTTCAACCGGACATGTTTCACCGGGCTCTCCCAACGTGGTGTTATTTCTTTTAAGCACAGAGTAACCTTTGACCTTTGATAAGATTTGTTCAGTTTAACCGCTGTACACCGTATAAATGAACCATACGCCCCCGTCCAATTTAGCCTTATTATCTCTACAGCGGTGCTATGTATGTCAATATGGGCATTGACCCTTTAGCCCAGACAGGCTCAGTCTTCAAGTCCCAGGGTGCAGCTATCACCGCACTCCGAACGCCGGGATCACTCTGCATGCAAGGCCAGCCTCCTGCACTGTACGCCTGCATTGCTGTATTAGCTACAGCTGTCAGTTTCACAAGCACAGCTCCTGTCAGGAGCACAGCATAGGTTTCTGACAGGGGGTCCCAGTTGTGCATGCTAAACAAGTTGGCAGGCGGACTCCAGGGGCCCAAACCGTCTCACCCATTAGCACCAACCGGCTGTACGGAAAGCTGTGGTTGTGCCTGGGCGCTGGTTCCTCTGTACTCCGCACTGGGCCTGGCTGCACCTTCTTCACTGAGTGTCTCCTTCGACCATCGTGACCGTGCACATTTTTCGAGCCCATCGCCATTTTGTACGTGCGAACATTCGCTCTCTAACTCATCTGGTAGGGGCAGAAACAACCAGCTTTAGCAAGCACTGAGGTCTGGCTTACCAGGAGAAACACCCACACAGTTCAGAGGCTGATTTTAACCTGCCTCTTCAACACCAGTAAGGCCGTCCCATAAATCACAGGATATTCCCCAAAAGACATAATCGCACACTGTGGGCCCCGCCAGCCGGCTGCAAGTGCTGTTTATTGAGCAGCCCCACACCTCACTGCTGAAGACCAGTTTTCTTTTTTGTCCTCCTGGAAAATTAAAGACAGGACTAACAGGAGGGACAGGCATGCGCAATGCACAGCGTCACATTAATTAAACATCCCGTCACTTTACAAGCCCCGGCTCTTTAACACTTCTGAGGCGAGCGAGCGAGACAAGGCGATCCCCCAATGCCCATCCACACAGAGCCGGCCAGCGCTCGTCAGTGGCACTCGACCGACTGTGCCGGTTGCTCTAGGACTGCTGCTCTTTGATGACGGGCGGGCAGTCTGTGCCTGCGCCATGTATTGACATAAGGAAGGCTGGGGATGGAAGCGATTTCTCCTGCCCATCAAAGCCTCAATTGCTTCCTCAGAGCCAGTGCCAGACAGGTGTGAAAGAGCAAGCAAGGTACACACAGAATTTAATAAGGGGAGGTTCTGTTCTTTACTGCAAACTACATGAGATATAGATATATTTATGGTTTTTTTTCAAGTCTGAGTGACTGAAAGTCTGAGAGGCATGGTGAGCCCCTCCCCCCCAAACAAAACACACCAAACACACACACAAACAAAAAAATAAAGAGGTGTCTGAGCCCAGGACAGAACATTTTTGTCTCTATCTATCCATCAATGCATATATTCTTCATCCATCTATCTGTGCATTACAGTGCTGCTCACTGACATCTTCAGAAACTCCACTGGGTGACTGGAACCAGCTAAAAAATACTGTAATTAAAAAACACAGGGAGAGCAATTCTCCTGTGCCTGTGAAGTGCATGTGTGTCTGTGTGTGTGCCAGAGAGAGTGAGAGAGTGGGAGATAGAGACAGAGCGAGGGAGAGACAGAGAGACAGAGTTCTGGGTGATGCACAGATAATATGTGCAGAATTGCCGGAGCACAGCCTCATTTGCATTGTTAAGTGTAAATCAGCATTCAACAGTCCTCACAGCATGCACGCCTGCGATGAGCTCGAGAGTGCGTTCATCTACAAGACAAGCTACGGCGGGAAAGTGAGGAATTAGGCAGGTGAAATCAGGATCTCTGTTAAATTAACTGGCGGGTCCATCAACGCTGCCAGGAGTGCACATAAACAAAACAGGTAGACGCTTTAGCCCAGGAGGAAGAGTATGACATTTGTAAATGGCTGAGCGGGAGAAAATACACCGAAGCAGCGGGAGAGGGGTGTCCCTTGCTGTAACTGTCTATCAGCCATGGGGACGATGCTTCCACAGAGGCAACAAACGCAGTCCACTTCAGCTCATCAAAGCACTGTTTCTGACGCACATTGTTTAGCTTTAATTCCCCATTAATCAGGTTGTATTGTAGCTTTGCCTACCCAAGGCCACTAGGCGATCTCAGGGTAGAAGGCTGAAATGTGGACTGTTAAAACAATCGACAAAGCAAGGTTAAAGTTTTTGTATGTATAATAAAACCGGTGACTAACCGCTGAACGAGACGTTTGGTGAAACATTGACAATGTGAAGGCCCAGCTCCGGAGCCCATGTCTTGTTTTTCCTCATCTGGAAATCTGAGCTTCCAGGAGCTTCAGAAACATTCACCTCAGATAGATTTACAGGCAGTTTTTCTGTCTCCTTTCACTGCAAGCCAAACTCTTCTGCAGGGGGGGGGGAGCTTACTGGCTTACCAACTGGTTGCAAACCATTTAGAATACCCCAAATATTTATAAAATCAATTCAAATGATTCTCCCACCACACACACACACACAAAAGACTAGGATTAGACAGTACAATGAGGTTCTCAGATTTGAAGTCTATTACCGGGGATTTACTGTCACACTAGCTGTGAAGGAGCTGATCCAGCCAATGCTCATGCTGATATTGCCTGATATTGCTTCGACAAGCACAGGTAAGCCACTGGCATCTTCGGCAGAGCTGGCAATTGCCCCCCTTAAATCGCTGGGAAACTGTACGGGATAGCTTTCCATTCTCACCTACCTCCTCTAACATCGAGACACAGTGAGAATAATAGCTCTAATAATCATAATCATAATCATAATAATATGATTTAGCTGTAGGAAAATATTAGAAATATGCAATGTAATAAATATATATTTCTGCGTCTGACATTTCTGCCTACAATGCATTCTGCCTCATTAAAGATGAAATATATACATATATGTGACATCACTAGCATTGTTTTGTGTGCCCCCCCCCGCCCCCGTGAAGCCCTGCCTGGTGCGGACTCGCTCACAACGTGTTCATGTGTCTGCAGAGCTCGACGGATTACAAGAGCTCCCAAAGAACTCCCACCATAGCTGTCACTTCCCACATGCCTGCTATTCACAAACACAAACAGACACACAGTCCACACAAACACAAAAAACTGTTGTTTTGCATTGGAGCCTCACATCATGACACTTTCTGGTAATGGAAAAAAATATATCTTAAAACTTAATTAAATCACCCTTGGAAAAGCGGTGGGAAAAAAAAAAGAGTCATGATCACGACGGCAACAACAAAGGTGTGTTTCCATAGAGCCTGGAGATCGTCTTGGAGGACAGAAAACCAGCATCAGCAACAGATCTTGCGTGCTTTCTTAAAAAAGTGAGAGAGAGAGAGAGAGAGAGAGAGACACTGTACAATAGACACAAAACCCATTAAGCTCTTCTTTCAATGCTTTGTTAGCAGTTTGCGGCAGCAGTTTATTTTCCAGTAAACAAGGAGAAAGTGCCCATCGCCGCCTAGATGATTCTATATATTAAGCAATGATGCCTGAGGGGCACGGAGAGAGCAGCCTGCAGCCGCTTATTTAGAAACTATCGAATGTGCATTATGCAGATTCCATTATTCTTGTGTGCTTAGTGACATAACAGATCCATTGGGCTCCCAGGGGTATCTTTAAGCATGCTTTGATGTATCCTCTCTTGTCACGCGTCACTGTGTATACACTATACATTTCCATAGGAAAAAGAGGAAAAAAAAAAAAAAATCACCAACATGTTCACTGGGAGCAATTATTTCCTCTTCCAGCAATGTGCGCTAGATTGGCACTCTGCACAATTAAAAGGACCGAGTGCTTTTTTTATTTTGGTGACACTTTTCTGGGAATAAGCACAAGAGATGCCCCCCTCCCCACAGAAAAAAAAGACATTGCTTTAAAGGAATAAATAGCGGCTTCATTTCAGTTCCCCGGCTGGCAGGCTGGGGTGGTGGTCCCGACTGTCTGCATCATTAGCAACGGAGGTGACGAGAAAGTGGGCGAGCGGTGGTGCTGGTGAGGGGGCGGGGTGCTCTTTTGTGTCGCTTACGGTGGTGTGACTTCTCTCAGCTTTATTAAAATAAATATACAGTTTCAATATTTAAAATTGTCACAGAGGAACTCGCAGCATTGCACGTCTGCTAAAATAAAAATTAGTGGGAAGAAACCTATGTGTAGATGTAACAGGGCTAACAGTGTGTAAAAAGAGCCTGTTACCGTGATATTATTATCCTTCAACCTCCCCCCCCCCCGTGTCATGGAAAGGGTGGGGGGAGCTACACTGTGCTGCCGGGGCTGCACCAATCAGGCACTCTGGAGTGCATCCAAGGCAGCGGTTCAAAACCCAGCAGGGGGTCTGACCTCACACACTAAATATGTTGCTTAAATTATATCTAGTGTTTCATGTTTCACCTCCTAGGAAGAGAGTACCTAACAGCATGGAGGGGGGGTCTACCATACCTGCAATGGGCTGGGCAAAGGTGGACCAGCTCTATCTCAGTGGCAGAGGGGCTTGTGAGTGTCTGTCCAGCCCTGTCCCCATCAGCACTGCTAACCCAGGTGCAGTGACACAGTGGCAGCTATACCAAGCCAATTATTCTGCTTTTCTTTCATAAATTCAGAACTATTCAAATCACATGTGAAATTAAACTCACACGCTATTTGTCTTAGGAAATTAAAACACAAGCGCCTGCAGGAGGAGGCCAGGAGAGCAGCGCACCGCAACATCGACACCAGCGCACACACACGGCTAGGGCGTCTCACAAGGCTGTGGTCTTCTCTAAAGCGTCTGCGCACAGCGTCCATTACACCTCCGATACGTCACCCCTGTGACAGAGGGGTGCGGACAGTATGGGCAGTGGTGTGCGCTAACCACCGGGCTCATCCTGGAGGGGTTTAGCATGTGAACTGCACAGGAAGGCACTGTGCAACCTGAGAGAGATCAGAGAGAGAAGGCTGACAACGATCATGCTAGAAGCCCAGGCCTTTCTCATGCTGAGCCGTGTTTGTGCAGCAGAGTGGTGATGTACGAGACCCTCAACCTCCGTTCCTGTCACATGCACCCCCACCCCAGGTCGCCTTGGCCCTGATGGAGGGGTGATGGTCTGTCATTCGGTCACCTGCCCAAGGTTGCTCCTCTGCAACTTTCATCTGGTGCTTGCTCTCCTCTCCCCACCAGCTCAATGGCCATGTAAGATATTGCACAGACAATGCAGGCTGATAGGTGGCTGTTCAGCAGGCAGGGCTGGGATATTTGAGCACAGCATACCACCTCATGCTGCCAACCATGGATCACGTCCTGCTTTCACACCCAAGGATAGGATGTCACCCCAGGGTGGGAGGATTATAATCACCCCCAGACATCGCCATCACATTGTATCCTCTCTCCCTTAGGAGATTAGTTAAGATTAGCATGTGATTTATGGGGTGCATTACGCAGGTCCATTTATCTAGGTTTATATTTTTGGTACACAGTTTACGTACGTTTACAGGCAGGGGGTCCGGAGATGCGGAGTTCCCTCCACAATAGCTCCACTTCAAATCAAACCTCTTATTCAAGAGTACAAATGACTGTCCAATGCCTAACGCACTCACAACAGTAACACACAGGAGGTTGTGTTCAGCTTTGATTGACTGGGAGTTTTGATAACATAATACTACAGGGACTGGAGAAGCCACCTACTTTATTTTTAGATAATTACACAGACAAATTTACATCTTTGGAGTGTTTTTTCTTTTAAATAAAACTGGATAATTCATTTCAAGAATAGCACTGTCAGCTGATGGTTAAATGACACTTCTGGAATCAAAGATGAAAATTAAATATTGCTTTATTAAAGAGAATGTTGGACTCTTACATGTGTGTGTGTCAACACTGAAATGACAAAGAGTGACAACAAAGCCATTTGACTTAATTGAGTTTCTATTGGGAGAGACGAAAGAGTATATATATGTGAAAATATTAGTATATTAAAACTGTTCCATTAAATATCACACAAGAATAGCTTGTAACTTCCAAAGTCTCTGGTCGTAAACATGATACATTTCGGCAATATAAAATGATCTAAATCTAATGCAGACCTTCATAATAGCACTAAAACCACAGAACTAAGATTCACAAATGAAAAATTTACCTGGTGTGACTATCTCTGATTCATTTCATTTTACAGTCTGTAGGACTGACAGTGATACACCTAATTCAAGACCAATTTTTACTCTGCATTTTAAATCACTGAAAGCTACACAAGCATTCAAGACTGGGAAAGAAAAGTGCATGCATGTTAAACCTACAGCTCACCACGGTACATAATATAAATCTATTCAGCGTATTGTAAGTAATACTGTATTACGGGTTACATGCTTTTTCCCAATTGTAAGCTTTCCGGATCAGCACAGACAGCGTCATTTCAACTGAAATCTGCTTCGGGGCGCTTACGAATCCGAACGACCAGGCCTTGTGTTTGATCAGCTGAACAAAGTGTGTTCTAATTGTTTTGCAAAGCATGCTAATTGCTTTTTATGCTCTTTTAAATGTCAGCATTCCCCAAACTTGCTGCTCGATTCAGAAACCCTTGAAAACACAAGCTGACTAATCCCCGCCAATGGAACTGGGGAAGGTTCTGTCACGTCCCCTGCAGCCTAGCCCTGGAACATGCCCAGGCCTCTGCCCGGGGGGTCTGAGCAAGACGTCAGTGCGCTACAAGCCAAAACCTGGGGTAAAAATAGGCCATAGACATTACACTGCGGTACGCTGATATGCCAAACGATCAATGATCAAAGCAGACCCGATATGGAGCGAATGGCCCGCAAACACATCCAGACACTTGCGCAGCGTCTGTCTGGGGCGCTGGCAACGCTGATATTCAAACACAGGAGCAGCGCGGGAGCCAGGGGAGACGGCAACAGCAGGTGCAGCTGAATCCTGTAGTTGCAAAGCAGACGAATGATCAGATGGGAATTGTTGGTCTGTAACCATCATCATCCTCTTACTTAACTGCTGGGAAGGCACTAGTGGATGAAGTACCCCCATGACTGAGGGAAGGGCCAGTAATAGGTAGATGAGAATATGGGCTACAGACTGAATTATTGGACGCAACCCAATATCAATCAATATTAATATCTATCTATTTATATTGATATTGACAAAGGATGATGATACAGAGACACACTTATTGATTAACAGCCATCCATGTTGGTGGATAAACTGTAAGAATATTTTAGGAGTATTACAGATATACAGAGAAATACGGAATCAGACCCCTTTCCTCTAGAGCAACCCGCTCAACACATGGGCAGGGCAGTGTTTGAAGGGCATCCTGGCAAACACAGTGCGGAGCCCCCCCGCCTCCTTCAGACAGGAGAGTTTGTATATGTGAGAAATCCTGTCAGGATTTTTTCTTCTTTTGGTATCCTCCAAGTCTCCCTCATTGAAAATCTCTCTTACAAACACAAAAATATACTTCAGTAAACAAAAGGATCATAATTCTGTGTCTTTATTTTATTATGCACGTACGCATTTTTCATTTATTATTAGATCCTCACCCCCTCCCGAAGTGGCACTGCGGCTTCACTCAATTTCGTCAGAACGAGACGAGTCGATGGCAGCATTCTTTCCGAAGCAAAATAATTACTGTCAACGGCGTTACAATGTGCATGTTATCTGCTTCAAGGATAGCGCTTCTTGTCAGTTTATTATTCAAAAGAGCAGAGACTCAGTGATGAGGCCAGAGAGGAGGCAGGGGGAGCGGTGCCTCTGTGTGAAGGTCAGAGGTGTGTGGCGTAGGGGGCTGCTGTGGGGAAGAGAGAGGTATACACACACTACTGACACACTCAAACGCATGTTAAAACAAAAACCCACACCGTTCCCGCATGATGCATCTCTCACCTGCCGAGTGACAGTGATCTTTTTTTTCTTGCTTTGCCGATTTCAAAAAAACATCCCGCAGTTTTATGAGCCCTGCACCGCTGTTGCACTTGTAATTGCATTTTGCTTGTTTGTATTATTTTTCACGCCACAGAAAAACAAAGAAAACATGGTGTCTGGCCGAGTAGCTGGCTGGCTGCGCAGATTCGTTGCGAGTCAATGACTGGGTCTGACACAAGGACCACAGTGCTCAGAGACGGCACACCATTGTCAGCACTGCTGGTTTAACTGGTAGTAGATTGCCTGTTACATGTAGCACACTTCCTGACACCCAGCTCTGCGGAGAGACAACAATATATATATATTTTTTTCCAAGGAATATAACCCTGGGTTTATAATTAAGACAGGGAAGACAATGCTTGGAATAAAAACGTAGTATACCAGATATCTTGCTGTGCTTTGAGCAGAGAAAGAACTGCCAAAGTTCACCCAAGTTTAACTGTCTAAATGCTACAAACAGCAATCAACTAGCTGACATTTACGAAAATAATGTTTTGTTTTTTTCATTCTGATAATAAATAGACCAGATTTGCGTTATTTATTTTCATACTGCACATCTTAAATCCACAGCAGCCTAACCGTAACGCCAGTCGCGGAAATGCAACTTAATTTGTTCGAAGGCAGTGGGGGCTGTGGAACTGCCCGAAATTGATGAGTCCAATTCATATCTAATTTGAATTCCCTATAAAAAAAAAATTTGACAGCAAATACTATCAAACAACTTTCTGTAACAATACTACAATAATGAACTGAAAAGGGGTAGACAGAATTTGATGGAAAACTGACAACAATTAGATACACTCCACAGAATAATTAAGGCACGAGTGAGTAACATTGTTCATGGCAAAATTGTACCACACAGCTGGTGTCACAGCAAGTTGCTGCTCAGAGGCAGTGAAGGGACCCTCTACCTTCAGCACAGGAAAGAGGGAGGGAGGGAGGGAAAGGGGGAGAGAAAAGGAGTGAGAGACATGGACAGAGAGAGGGAGAGAGATAGAGAGCAGGATGAAGGAGGAGGGAGAGGATAGGGAGAAAAAGGAAGAGGGAGGGAGGGAGAGAGAAAGGAGGATGAAAGAGAGGGAGAAAGGGAGGGAAAGAGAGGAGACAGCAGATGCTCTACACTTGATCTGATGCAGTCAACAGAGGGACAGCAGTTCTGCCTGAGTCGGTCAACGCGCTCTTCTTTGGGACTAATCTAAAGATAATGTGATCCCTTTTACACAGCGCATGGGCCTTTTAGGCTGAATGAGATATCCCATTAATTACACTCCGGTCTGTCTGTGACTCTCCAAACTGCTGTTGGATTAAGGTTTTTTTTTCTTTTATACTTAGTATTTATTTATTTATTTGTTTTGTTTTTTAGCAAGTAACTGGAAGTGAGAGCTATGGCTGCATTTCCTCCAACACGTCTGGTCTAATGAGACAGGCACCGCAAGCATCACTTCTCCATCCCTTAATATCTCGGCCTGTAGTCACAGCTCTTCCTCCAGAGCCGAGAGTGGTAAATCAGTGAGGCTGCACATTAAGAATTAATGATCTTTATTTATTTACACCCAAATGATTTCTTAATTGCCCGGCTGTGCTGCTCTTACTCTGCTGAACCCTCACAACAAGACTTTAAGCTTGGAGTCTTTATAGATATATACATCATAATCTTCTTCATCATCATCATCAGATTTTATTGACCCACTGCTGGATGAAGGCCTGCCCAAGAGGTCAACACTTGCTTTGACCTACAGCATCTCTTTTCCAGGTTATGCCACCAATGCACATTATTTCATCTTCCCATCTTTAATATGGACCTAGATCTATCTTTATAATCTCTTGGGATCCCTTCTTATAAAAAAATAAAAATGAAATCAGGCATCCACTTTTAACCCCTATGACTGAGCAAACATGGCTGTGATATGGAGCCCCCATGCTACATGCCCTGTTGCACAAGCAGCATTGGTTGCAGTTGATGGCTGAAAACAGCTAACACTGGCCACCAAACAGGGCTTGGAAGTGCTGGCACTCACAGGCATGGGGCACCTGCGCTTTTGCATCCCTCAAAGCAAACTGGCTAACAAGTGAGACTGCTTAGCTTCATTGAGACCAGGGAAAGCACAGAACACTCAGGACACAATCCCCCAGGACAAATCCAGGAACACCTGCCGGCAAATGCACTTACAGCACCTTCAGGGCGCACAACTGCTCTGGCCACCACCGCAGCTGCACAACACCAGCTTCAACCAATTCCTGAATCTGAAGACAGAAGGAATGAGGAACTGAAGACCATAGTCAGAAACGTTAGGGCCGAGGACACATTGTCCCTGTACACGCACTGGGCATGCCAGTGAGTCTGACAGTCTGTGTGCAGAGGAGACATTGGAGGCAGTCACTGCCACAAACGCACTGCGAGAGAAGAGTGGGAGAGATACTAATGCCCCCCGATCTGGATTAAGAGCTGGTTTGAAGCTATCTGACAAACATGTATATGTCATATAAGGCGCCGGTTGTACAGTGACAGTGCTAAGTGTGAGTAATTGCATTAGTATGTTATATAAAAAATGAGCCTCCGACACAAAGATGGTACAGAATGATGAAGGACGCGTCTGTTTTTTTAATAAA
Source organism: Amia ocellicauda (assembly GCF_036373705.1). Classification (NCBI taxonomy): domain Eukaryota; kingdom Metazoa; phylum Chordata; class Actinopteri; order Amiiformes; family Amiidae; genus Amia; species Amia ocellicauda. The sequence goes on along the minus strand of NC_089858.1, from coordinate 16,770,859 downwards.
CAAGACACGGCGAGCACATCTCATAACTGCCTTTGTATTGAGCTGCAGTGTTTCAGCAGGAATCACCTCTGACTTGCAGGAAATTTATGTACAAATAATTACTTTTTAATAGCCGGTAATACAATTTCCTGCCTAAGAAATATTCAAATAGTTGCACCTAGTATATTATCAGCCTGCAGCTACACGAGGATCTCTGCAAAGAAAGATTATCTTTTTGCAATTATTACACCATTGTCAGTCACTGAGTGAACAGAGCAGGGTACACTTACTGTCTGCAGGATAAAACAAGAAGAACGAATGTTGAAATAATCTGTCTTAAAAAAAAAAGAAATACCACTGCAAAACAATAATAATAATAATTAAATAATACTCTATTCAAGTACAGCTTCAGATACATTCAAGTGTAAATTTGAAAGCATTATTTGTATCTCATGCACTCCCCTCTATAATCTACATGAACAATGAAATGGTGAACACATATGCAGGAGTTAAAAAATGAATTAATAAATACATTTTTTTTTAAGTATCTTTACAGTTAATATTCACAATGAGCAATATGTGTATGTTTGTAAACTGATGGAGGTGAAAAGAAAACAGGCTTTGACAAAGCCATTCTCTGCCATGAATGGGCGCTTTTGTGATTCCTAATTAAGCTGGGAAGCTGAGCCATTCAGGTGCAGTTTAGCATTTGTTAGGAGCGACATTGAAGACGTTTTCAAGTCCTCGTTGCCAAGTTCATCACATGACAAAAGGGCTTTAAGAAACGTCCTTGGAAGATACCTGGCACAGACTATGGCACATAGTCCGCTGTGTGAATATATTCTGAACACAGAAGCCATTCAGGCTCCCAAACACCGTCCACACAGAGAAAACATTTGTCTTTATTATCATTATTATTACTTTTTAACAATACATTTAAAGAGCCTTCATTTCAGTGAAAGGGAAGGAAAGCAAACACAAACAACACAACACAGTCATGCATGAACCATCCAAAACAGACCACACACACACAGACACACACACACACACAAATGTGTCTGTATAAATTGCTGCTCAAGATAAGTTGGCTGTACGTGTGATCCCAATGTACGGATTTTTCTGTCCTCTTGGAGCTGCTGATATGAAGATAACTGACAAGCTGATAATGGAGCTCTTTGTAGCTCCTAGCACATGTGCTTCCCCAGAAACTGGTGTTATCTCCATTACTTTGGGATTCAAACCCCACTGTCGCAGTGTGCGAATCTCTCTGACAGCTGCCTATTAGTGACAGGCCATTCCGAGAGGACTGCCAGTCAGATTGCTTACAATAGCACATTAACGTACGTCATCTCCACACGGTGTGCAGAATGCCAGCCAATTAAACTCAGTGCCTCTTTAATTCTGCGAATGCAAGAGCAACCTGCAGGCAGGGAATTGTGGGCTATCATTCTCTCAGCCACACACCTGTTAAGCAAAGTGACTATATGATACCGTCTCATAAAGCGTAATGACCCTGTAGACAGCTGCGGGCAGAAAACATGTCTTTAACTTCTGTAACATTAAATAAGGGACCATGACCAAGCCCGCACCCGAGTTAAAGTTATTGCTTTTATGTATGTATTTATTTATTTACTTATACATGCATGTAAGAACATGCACACTTATTCTCTTGCAATTATAATTCTGTTCCAATATTCACTAACTCCTCCCACAGTTCTTGAGCCACACATACCAAACTTCATACAGCAATTCAACTTGATACGTAGTGCATTGCATGTGGTGTTGTTTTATTTTATCAGATATGATCAATACATTTTTATTTATAATCGATCAAAAACTTGAAAAATGCCATTAAAAACAATAGTGGAATGTTCAGAATCTCCTGGTAGCGCAAATTATGACATCATACTACCCATAGCCAATCAGCAGCAGCAAATCATACAATCAATAGCCAATCAGCAGTGAGGATGAACAAGCATTCGAGTAGATGTCTGTATTTTGAAATATAATCACATAACAGTCATTGACTACAGTAATGCTGAGCCTCTCCTCATTCTTGTACATCTAATTTATTCTGTAATATAAACTGCTGTGTTGTGCTATTATTATTATTATTATTATTATTATTATTATTATTATTATTATTATTATTATTATTATTATTTATTTCTTAGCAGACACCCTTATCCAGGACGACTTACAAAATATAAGCACAATACAAAGTGCAAATATACAGTGCACTGTACACTGTTAATCTAATCTAATCTCCCGGATTACTTTTTTTGATTGCCTAGGATACGATTTGCTCTCATATGACACTTTTTGGTCCCAGATGACATTTGTACCACACCTTGTCTGTGTTTTCCTTATTGGGCTATACTATAGCTACTAACCCAATTCATTTACTACTGGTGCTTACTACTCCTAACCTATATTATACTACTACCACTACTTGAATTACTGTAACTGATATTAACCTGCACACCACCATAAAAAACATATCCAGTAATACATCACGCAAAAAATACTGTCACATGCAGACAAAGTATCGTCAAACTTAAATTCATTTTTTTGTATGACTTTATGTTAAACACACAATACACAAGAAGGGAAACAATCCAAGAAACATAATCCGTGCTTGTTACTCGGTAGAGTTATGCCAGGTGTGTCAGGTGTACACGCTTGTAGAACATTTACAGAGCCTGCGGAGAGGCAGGGCTAATTGGCTCACCTCACCCCTGCAGTTTACGGACCTCGTGAAATCAATAGCTGTTTATCAGGAGCTCAATATTTCATGACACATCATTGCAGGGTAGAGTCTTATTCTGAACAGATAACGCAGCACAGAACAACCCTCTGCCATGCCACTTGGAAAGGACAACTGCTCACAGGGATTTTCATACAGGGCTGTGGGAGGATATGCCAGCATTGTTGTAGACGCACAAACGTGCACAAACGATGCCACCTCGCCTGCTTATCTCGGCACTTTTAAATTTAAAATCCTCCCTTGCTAGGTCAACATGACAGAAGGCGCTCCTGCGGCAGCCAGCCAAGGTGCAGGGAGATGTGGCGAAACAAAGACAACAATTTGCTTTGCCTTTTGTCACCTCTGCGGGGTTGTAATGGGTTACATCAAAGGATCTTAAAAATAAAAAGATTATAAGGGGAAGAATTCTTACTCTCTTGGAATTCAGCAGTGGTTTCAGGCACACTACCCAGAGGACATTTAAAAGATAGCCACTTTCGTTCAAGAACACAAACTGAAGCACCGTCAGACAGGCATGACTCAGCCATTGAGAAAGCAAGTAAAACCCTGTTATCTGCATTTTTGCAATGGATTAGCAAGGATATTGTAGCCTCATACACTGCTAGTTACATAAGGAGAGGGATACAAAAGAAAACTGCAAGAGTAATTTGATTTTTTTCCCGAAAAGCACACATCTCCCGTGTAAGTAAGCGCCCGCCTCAGTCATTGAAAACCTTCATTAAACACAGTAATCAAACAGCAGTCTTACCAGCACTGCCTTTCTCAAGTGCAAATATAGAACAAAGGCAGCACAGATTTAGCCATGCAAGTTAACCAAGACTACTACAATTTAAACCTCACTTCTTCCTCAAAAAGATAAAAATAAAAGAGGCCAGAAAAAAAAGGAAACAAAACATGACACACCAGCACTGCTGGTCCATGTCTTCCCATTTCCTCCATCTATACTAAGCCCGTGTCACGCTGACAATCAGCCCAATTTGTTACCTACTGAGCCAGTAACTTTGTACTTCTACAAGATAGTGCTGTCAGGCAACGCAGGACCAGTGGCCACTCGCATCGAGCGTGAACATCTATCACAGGGCTCCAGCGACTGTGCTTACCTTTATTAAGGGGGGCCTTCGACATTTCAGATCCCCGGCCCGATCAATACAAATCAATGCCGCAGCTGGGGAATGATTTCAACAGGACATGCAGCAGGTCGGCTCTCATCAGAACCGCATTGTGGGGAAATCGAAAAGTTCAGAGGGACAGAAAGAGAGGGAGGGAGAGAGAGAGAGGGGCTGTGGGGGTGTGGTAAGGCCCCTCAGATGTGGGAGAACCCCAACACACACGTACTGCTCTCCTTTCAGGACTGGGAAGTAAACGACACATTATTGACCCTGCCTGCTCGATGGATTGTCTTGAGAGGACAACACTAATGGGTTGTAAAGACCGCAGAACGCAGGCAATGAATGCCAGACTGTGAAACATAAACTAGGAACGCTGTCTGACATAAACACATGAACACTGTATCTTGGTGGTGTGTTATGGGGGGGGGGTGGGATCAACTGATTTCTGGGAAAACAAGAGAGACAGACCGATTTGGAGCAGCCACACACCTTGTCTATATCTCTCTCACCTGCATTGCAGTATAAGGTGCTCACAACAAGCACACATGTGCATGGGGACAGCATCTGATAACACCTATAGCCTAGTCTCGATTAGCACATTTAAATACATTAAATTAATAAAATGCTGGCGACACATAACTATGCAAGGACAGTGGGTTAATACCCCTCCCTCGGCACTGTTGTACACAGTGTAAGTGAGACGCACAGGTCACAGAGGTTCAGCAGGTGAGATGAACACCAGGGGCAGCGAGCTGTGAAGATGCGACTCAGCCGTGCGTCACCATGTCTTACATTAAGAGAGGAAACCGATGTCCTGCTCCAAACGAGGGAGAGATGGGGGAGGGTACGCAGCTACAACTGGAAAAGGCTACTAGATTTCAGCTGCCTTCTTCCAAATATTTTGTGTGATAATTTTCCGCTAAGTGCCACAATTTCTTTGTGTTTTTTCTTCCCCTCCCCACAATGACAAATGGATTTTATTCAGCAATACGTTATTATGATTTCCGTCCCCACGGTAAACTGTGCTATTTACTCACCCACGTCTGCATTTATATAAAAAAACACCTGATTCTAAGATCCCTCCCCCCCAAATGTCATGGATTAAAATAAGTCTTTCAAGCAGAATATTTTCAATACCTTTCTCGCTGTCGTCACATCCACCTACAGCGCGCGAGAGAGGAAGTGAGAGAAGGAGCCGTTCCTCTCTTGTGCCTCCTCAAGTGCCAGATTTCTGATTAGTTTTGTACCCACGATTGCTTTTGCCTGGGATTTTGCTACAGAGCCCCGACATACAGAAATCAGTCACCATGACACAGGGCTAACAAGAGTGTGACAAAAGCCAAGCTCAAGAGAGAGCATGCACAAACACACCAGAAAGCACTACAGGTGAATTCAATCAGATATTCGATTTATATCTTTTTTGGCAGAGACCTCCAACTCCCTCCATCAGCCCTATGCTTGCTCATAGTGGGGGACTGGAAAAAGGATCCGACATGAATTTACAGAGAGATTGGGAGATGAGCCTAACCTTGGCATTTCAAATTACAGCAACAGCAATAAAAGTAAATAATTAAAAAAAAAATCCACTACCAACAGACAGTTTGAACAAATAAAATAAAGTAAAACTGAGGCCTTTCAGACTTTACAAGGCTGAGCTGCACATGGGCCTGGCAAGACAGCAGAACTGTCGAAGGGCTGCATGATGAGTTTCTTCCTTTGTATGTGTTTTTTTTTCTTCTGGCAGCCAATGACAGGGAGCAAGAGAGAGAGAGAGGAGCGAGCGAGCGAGGAGCTGTGCTCTGGCGGTTTGACCTTCTCGCAGCACATCTCTCCCCCCACCACTAAGTGATTGAGATGCAACATCATTGGAAGTGACGCCTTGAAGAGCTACAAAAAGGTTATAGTCACTGACTCCCTGACACGGCTAAATTATTTATCGCTAGATTCATGTAGTACTGAAGCGTCCTAATTGGTAAAAGAGAGGAATTTTTATATCATCAATCTGGCGTACCACTGGGAGCCTGGGAAACAAAAGCAAAACAAAACAAAGGGTTTTAAAAACACCTGCCACCGGCGAGTGGATTTTAACTAGGCAGGGAGCAGCTCGGCTCAGGAGTGGAAGCACAGCACACAGCCAAACGATCAGCCGCGCAACGCTACCTCGGCTCTCACTGCCCACAAACTTTACACAACCATGCCATTTGAAACAAACGTTTAAACACTGAAATGTGCGAGCAGGAAGCGCTAACAACGCTTTCCCAGAACACCTACAAACAGCAACGGCACCATCAGGCAGCTATTTTGCTGTCTGCACCACGGGTCAAGAGCGGGCCGTGTGGCGGATGAACGCAGATTATTCCCCACACGTCCCACAGATCCATCGGAACTTAAAAAAGTTGAATTTCACCTGCTGGATTTGGCTAAAAATAAAATCACCCACCACCGCTTGGCATCAGATGTGATTCTCAGGAGGGCGGCTCATATAAACACATGGATCCACCGTCTAATCTGGGGGAGTTATTGCAGAATACAGCCAGTCCCTGCCTCGCACTGATCCGTCAAATCAACAGTGCTCTGGAGCTGCGAGCAGAGCCAGCCAGAAAAGCCAGCAAAACACTGCTGTGCCTGACAGGGAAAAAGAGGAAGTAAAAGCACACAGCGTTCTCCTTTACAACAGCTGTCATTGGTGGTGGTACGGCTTGAAAACAAACCATATACCCTCACACTTTACTGATAGTTCAGATGCAGAAGATGCCTCTTGATTTTGTTGTCTATGCATCCGCCACCAAAGCTGTAAACAGCTCTCATTATTACAAAATAGTTGATGATTGATTTAGAGTGAGGGACATTCCCCTGGTTATGTCTTTGTATAATAAAAAGGAATACGGTATCTGTGCGCATTAAACTGAGGATCATTTGACAGCCCTGCCGCTGATTGTAAAAGCACACAAAGGATCAAGCAATCACAATGAAATGAAAATTTCGAAAGTGACGACTGTGCACGGATGATTTTGTTTGAGAACTTAAATATTCTTTTTGATAACCCACACGTCCCATTCTTTCCTTTGTTTCCGAGATACCGAGGAGAGCACTGTCAATAAGGAAATAATATATATGTCGAGTTTACACAAACAAATATTAATAATAAAATATATAAAAGAGTCAAAACATTTAGGGGAAAAGACACAAAAACATGTACTGTACGGCAAAAAAATTACCTAAATCATAATCTCTATGGCTGCTTCTCTGGAAGGACCTGTTCATTGTCACAGCCTTGAAGTTTGGTGCTGGACAGCCAGTGACGGGCACAAGCAGTTCATACTGATGCAAATTGGGACTGTTCTTCAAAGTCTGTCGCACGTTCATTCTTCAAACGCCACTCCAGAAACTAAAATAAATAAATAAATAAAACAAATCTTAAAAAAGCAACAATGAGAAGAGTTTTTTTTCTTTGTGTGTGTAGACAGGAAGTGGTGAATAGAAGCAGGAGATGGGTCACAATCCTTTGCTTCTTCCCCACTCGCCCGTGAAGACAACGTGAAATACAATAGCACAAATACACAAACAGTCTCCCAGGCGATTCATCAACCACTCCTGCTGGATCGGGGAGGGAGAGGGTAAACAATAGCTGCAAAAGTGATAATAACAGGTCTGGCAAAAGCTAGAGCACCACTGTCTTCTCTGGGACAATGACAAGGTCGGCTACTTCCCGATTTGGGCCCTGCTGTGTGTTGGAAGTTACTGCAGTTTCATTTAAGATATCGCTAAATACATTATGTAATAATGAGCCTCTTCAGATGGGGTCAGGTTAGAGTCTGTGACCCTGACGACAAAGGGCTCTGAATTACCGAATTGTCCCACTTTATTTGCTTCATTGGCACAAGCTAATGCCTTTGCTCATTGACCATACAAATGCTACGGTTAAAATCTGCAGAATTCTCCGAAAGCAGAGTCTTGGATTAGAGTGACTTTCAACAGTATGTAAACCAGCAATCTCTTTATTTTAATTTGGCCACATTTGTGTAAGATCTCTCTTGTAAAGTGAGACAATGAACAGTTGTAGATAATGTCTCGGGTTCAAGTCCCTACACACTAGCCACCCAATCAGTGAGTGCATCCACAATGCTGATTTACACAGATCAGCCATAACATTATGACCACTGACAGGTGAAGTGAGTAACACTGATAATCTCATTATCATGGCACCTGTCAGTGGGTGGGATATATTAGGCAGCAAGTGAACATTTTTTCCTCAAAGTTGATGTGTTAGAATCAGGAATAATGGGCAAGCGTAAGGATCTGAGCGACTTTGACAAGGGCCACATTGTGATGGCTAGACAACTGGGTCAGAGCATCTCCAAAACTGCAGCTCTTGTGGGGTGTTCCCAGTCTGCAGTGGTCAGTACCTATCAAAAGTGGTCCAAGGAAGGAAAAGCAGTGAATCGGCGACAGGGTCATGGGTAGCCAAGGCTCGTTGATGCATGTGGGGAGCGAAGGCTGACCTGTGTGGTCCGATCCAACAGACGAGCTACTGTAACTCAAATTGCTGAAAAAGTGAATGCTGGTTCTGATAGAAAGGTGCCAGAACACACAGTGCATCGCAGTTTGTTGCGTATGGGGCTGCGTAGCCGCAGACCAGTCAGGGTGCCCATGCTGACCTCTGTCCACTGCCGGAAGCACCTACAATGGGCACGTGAGCATCAGAACTGGACCACGGAGCAATGGAAGAAGGTGGCCTGGTCTGATGAATCACGAGTTCAAGGTGTTGACTTGGCCTCCAAATTCCCCAGATCTCAATCCAATCAAGCATCTGTGGGATGTGCTGTACAAACAAGTTCGATCCATGGAGGCCCCACCTCGCAACTTACAGGACTTAAAGGATCTGCTGCTAACGTCTTGGTGCCAGATACCACAGCACACCTTCAGAGGTCTAGTGGAGTCCATGCCTCGACGGGTCAGGGCTGTTTTGATGGCAAAACGGGGACCTACACAATATTAGGCAGGTGGTCATAATGTTATGGCTGATCGGTGTACAGTTTGAATTAGCAGGGTAGTGTTTTGAGTGCTTTAAATCACCACTGGTCAAATCCTGAGATCTTTCAGTTCAGGGCATTTCTGGGCATGGTCTCAGAGATGGTTGTTTTAGATATAATCTACTACTGAATGTGTCGATTCCTCAGTTTACCTTGTGTTAACAGTGTTTTACCTAGGATTTCTTCACACTCACCGACCTGGGAAAACGCATACGACTGAAACTAATTTAAATCAACAAATATACTTATTTAATTTCGGCAGAGTCGTGGAAAAGTCTTGTAAATGGCGAGGGCTCCAGGGGCTGCTGTGCTCAAGAAGCAGAGATTCAGAGCGCTGTATTAATTGAGCTGCTTAGGAAGGGGAATAGGAGGAAGACGAGCTCATTAAAAATTATTAAAAACAACCAGTCAAGCGTTGCTGATGCATGTCCAAACATTCATGGGGGGGGCGAAGATAGAAGGGAGAGAAAAACATTGAAAAAAAAAAAATCACCATAATAAACCAGCTTTTCTGGAGATCTGCTTGCACTCCAACACACGATTTGCAGCACAAGCACAGCACGATGCAATCTGTGAGAAGGGATGAAGGACGCGGGGAGGAGAGGTAGCACAATTGTGTGCTGCTCTTCTCCTTCTTCTGCTTGCTGCCGACGGAGAAGAGCACCACACAGTTCAATGGCGGGTTCTTCATTAGCTGCCCACAGGGTGCACGTTGTCAATAGCCCTTTGGCCTCCATCGAGATAGCCAATACAGCCCGCTGCCACTCGGCACCACTCACCAGACAGGCGGGGGGGAGGGGGGAACAGACAACAAACTCCCTGCGAGTTATTTATGCATGGTTGCTGTCATTGCTCATTACGCCGCAAATCTTTCATGTACGAACCACTAGCGCTCCAAGGGAAAGGCAGGATCTGCATGAGGAGCCTGAGCCAGCGTCAGGCTCCACAATACCCAGCCCGCGCCGGGGGACTACTTCTTAAATGGTTGCCGCCTTGTAATTCACCGTCAGCTGCCGGTTTCCTTTGGTAAACTCCTGATTACTGTCACTCGGCTCATCCTCCGTTCCACCAGCCCAACGAACAGCTGTGTGAGCTGAACACCCAGGGGGCAGCCCTCCCCACCTGGGCGCTGCACTCCCCTGGTGAACGTTTGAGCAACCGAACCCCAAGCTGCATCCAGGCCTATGCCGTCCCGTTGGTTTGGCTACTGAGGAGCAGGGAAAAGGTTGCAGCACAGTGCAATACAACTAAGATTTATGTTTTAATGTCACAAGCATCCCAGGGCACTGCGTTATGCAGAACTTAAACACAGACGACTGACAAAGGTAAACTGACTCCAGTCGCACAAACACATTCCAACATACAGGGCTTCCAGCTGCAGACTTCAAAAGATCAGGATCATTAGACAATGATCAGATAACAGCGAACACTGTTGACACATCAGAGCCTTTTGGCACCTATGGAATAAGCAGGAGCTCTTGGAAGTAACAAGATCCCCAACCAGGAAGGACTTAAGTTATTGGAGGTACTTTCTAATCTATTTGAAAGATCTTTGGTGGCCATGGGAGGGAAAACTTGTGGGACGGTGTTAGGTGTTAGTCAGGTACAGGATGGATGCATCTAACCTTAATAACCTAGTTTTTTGGTCTCACAGATGCTGGGGGTGATTTCCACTGGTTTCTGTGTCCTCATGTGCCAGACCCCTGCTTGGCGGGCTGCAGAGCCGGATGGCTGCAAAGCTGCAAGTGAATTTAGAAAGCATTTCTTCACAGACAGCTGCAGTTCACTGCTGGTCAGCGCTCTTGGGCTACTCAGTTTCAATGCATTCAGACAATACAAAGCGATACACCTGTAGCAACAAATCACTGGAAGTGTACTCAGCTGACCCCACACCTGTCTGCAGAGGGAGAGTGTTTTGAGGATTCTCTCCAGATATAAAAGCTTGAAGTGGGTTTAATCCTAATCCGCCCATTCTGAGCCAAGAGCACCAGCTTCACAGGCCTTTCCAAAATGTTCAACATGCAATGTTCAGAAGTGCTTTTTTCTATCATCAGTTTCTAATCATGGGTGACTTACAAAAGGAAAAACACCTTGTTTATATTCAACAAAACAAAAACACAAACATGGTCTGTGTGTGTCAGCGTGTCACAGAGACAGACACAGCAGTTTGTGCACACTGAGCCCCAGGAGGAGAGCCAGCTGCCTGAAGCCCCAGTCGGGGGGAATGTAAAACACTGCTGGTTTACACCCCCCAACCCCACCCCCATCTTGTAGCCTGAGGTGCAGTGCGTGGAGTCTCACACAGGGGCCGTGTTCCAGCATTGTCGGTGAACTCAGACACAAGCCCTCCTCTACCTGAGCAATTCCACCGAGAGGTTTATTAATCCTAACAGCTGGACTAATTTTAAGTTAATTGTCAGAAAACAGCTCCGTGGCTGAGAATGTGAGTTTCAGCTTTACCCCGCTGGCCCCACAGGACCACTTACCAGTATCAGCAAAGCAATTAAGTACAGTTTCCAGCGCAATGCCAGAGGCGTAGTGCCTGCCTGTCTGAGAAGGATATCTCAGCACAATTATTCTCAACTGGTTACGAAAACCAGGAAGCAGGTCCTGCCTTCATTACAGCTCCAGCTCTGCACTGATTAAAAGTCTATCGGGCTTCCAGTCGAGTGAGGAAACTTGAAACAATTAAACTCGCCATTAATAAAAACGCTGCGTGTTCTCGGTGCTGTGCTTTGCATCTCTCAGGAGGGGAGATTAAAGCCCTCTGTCTGAGCAGGGGCTCGCAGACGTGCGTCTGTTCTCAAACTCTACGGTCTCTTTGCTTCAAACGAGCTGCAATTATCGGGAAAACCCCCGGCCAGTCGGAATATTAAAGCTCTGCGCTGGCCCGGCCCCCGTGGTGTCATCAGCAGCTCAACTGGCATTCAGCTACTTCAGTGGAATTTCTTCCATTGCCATTAGAGTGGTCCAAAGAAAAACTGCTGATTGTGCTGGCACCAAGTGACTGCCCATTCCCTCAATTTTTCCGAATGCTGAGATTGGCAAAGTCAGCTCTGTGAGGCAGTGTAGTACAGCCCACCCTGGAGGGACTGCTCTGTACCAGTGTTCGGACAGGGACAGACTGGGGGGGGGATGCGCAAGGGAAGGAGCCCTTCTCTTGAGGGAACTAAGTCAAGGTGAAACCAGGCTGTCCTGCATGAATGACTTGTGTTTGGGAATGGCGAGTTAGGCAGGGGTGGTGCCACACACACACACACACACACAGTAAACTGCAAATCGGGACACTGAGCCCTGACAGGTTTATGAAGTGGAAGATACTCACACTGAGTGACTGCTAATGAATAAACCGATGCATGCCCGACCTCAGAGCAGTACTTAAAGAACAACACACGCTCGCAGTCTGTCAAATGTAAAAGCAGAAATTTTAATTCCAGGGCTCTCAAAAAAAATTACCAACAGATATAGATGACCATCCGTGCTTGAGCGGCCATCAGCTGAGGAAGACTGCAGCATTTGCATGGGAAACGTGTCTCGACTGTGTGTGTATGTGGTATGAGCAGTGCATTAGTGCTCCAGTACCCCCCCGCCCACAGATATAAACCAAAATCCATCTCCGTAACGTTGGGCACACCCGGCTCCAATTGCTTCCTGTATAATTAATGTAACCACTGTACCTGAATCCCTAAAAAAGACATGATTGTTGCAGCCACGCACAAAAGGAGCTGCAGTGTAAAACCAAATTGCATAAGGGGTCAATAATTCATATCAAGTGACACTGATCGGTCCAAAGACCAATGCAGTTGTCCTTTTAGGAAGGCAGTTGTTGGGAGGCCATGATTACAGGGTTCCTTGGCTCCCCTCCTGTGGGCCCCATTGTTCAGACAGACAGTGGAGGCACAACTGATGTGACGTGGCCCGTGTGAATCAGTTTCCCCGTCCCGGAAGAACAGAAGGCTCCTCACATTGCTCCAGTGAGGCAGGGCACCGAGCCCGTGTGCCTCTCCTCAGCAGAGGCAGGTGCTTTCAAGCGCAGCCCCCTTCGTGAGCCCACTCCCCTGTGCTCCATTCATTCCCCACACTGACATCAATGCGCTTACCTTGAGAAAAAACACAAAAGGCGCCGCTCACAATGGCTCGCAATAAGGAGGGGAGAAGAAAAAAGCATAGAAAAAAGGGAAGGGAAAAGAAAAAAAACCTCTCCCACATGCGGATATTTTTCTCTTTACTGAAAGGTTATTAAATGTCAGGTGACAAGGTTTCATCTTCTTCAATTGCCTTCTTTTATCCCCCCCTCTCAGAGGTGACGCCGGAAGGGTCAGGGTATTATGCCTAAAGTATAGCAGGACTGGCTATTGAAACTCTTAGATAAACAAGCCATGTCCCAGATGAGGGAACAGAGAGGGAACATACTATTGCATGCCAAGGTCAGTCAGCCGAGTGGGTGCACTGCAGCACAGCACCGAGCCACACACTCAGCAGTGCCGCCCAAGGTGGGCTTGTCCACTCGAGCCACACTGGGCGTGGCACTGCCCAGCTCAGGTTCCCAGACTGACAGACCTCCGGGCAGGCCTTGGGTACAGAGTGGGTTAGCGTCTCTTTCTGCAAATCCCTGAGGATCCGCGCAGTCCTGTGTGGTTGAGCAAGAGCCTCCTTTGTCTCTCTCTCTATATATATATCGGATAGCCTTTCCCTTTCCACAGAAAAGATCTAATGAAAAGAGAAGTCCCAGAGGATGTTCTTCCACACTGTTTCTCGCACCATGTAAGCTTTCACACCTTTCATTAAACAAGGTAACATATTACAAAGTACAAATTTCTCTGCTACATGTTCACATACTGTATTTTGAGGAGTGTAACCCTTGCAGGTTGTTTTAGATGAACACAAGAAGGGGGAGGAGGAGAAGATGATGATGGAGAAGAAGATAAAGAAGCAATAACAGCAGCAACAGCGCTGAAGATGATCAATCTATCAGCTGGTCCACCAGCAGTTCGAACCAAAGCTCCCAAGAACTCTCATCTGACTGACCATGGGGGGAGAAAAGTGGTATATAATAACATTTCCCCTACAAAGATAAATGTTCTTCAGTATCCATTTGTGCACTTGCCCGCCCCCCCCCGGTTTGCTATTTTCTCTGCTTCTATTTAATTACTCCAAGGGAAGAAATATCACAATTATTTGCATAGCTATAAGTCATACAATTGTTTTCTGCGTTGCTGCATTTCCTATTTACTTCTATCCATATTTTATGACTTATAGATTTGTAAGCCTTTAAAGCAATGACATATTAGTACGCAGTGACAGCTTTATGGGTACTAAAGAGCTGTAGTAAACAGGCTCTGAGAGCTTCAGCCATAAATGTAATATTCTAATGGCCTGTGTTTTTTGCTAAAGTCAAAAAATCTCCTATACATCCCAATTACCACAGCACTCAACCCACACATACACTTCCTAAAATCACCCCCCCCACCACCCCACCACCCCACCACCCCACCCCACCACTCTCCACCCCCCAATAAAAGCTAAGTTGTATCCAGCACAAGCTTTATGACAGCAGGTTTTGTGGAGAAGAAAAAAAACAATCCAGTGCCAAGCTCAGCTGAACAGTCAGACGCATGTTCTTTTGTTACCAATCAAACCCCACTCAAACCCCAATGGTGACAGATATCCTATTTTTGAATCTGGATGTCTGGCACCTGTACATGCTGTTAGAGAGAGAGAGAGGGGGGGGGAGTAAGAAAGGGAAAAAAAGTTGATCTGAGAGCTTAGGATATGACTGACTACAGCTTGCCGGTGCAGTATTAAGCAACATGACTGATCTTCCTTCACAAACCACACGTGATGCCCAATTAAATTCAGGCACAGGCCAAACGCGCAGATTAACAGAGACACGTGGATGCCAGGCTCCATGTCAGTGGGCTCCAGCCTGGCTCCTGGAAAGCCACAAGGAGTTTCTGGGCGTCTTCAGGACATATCTTAAATAAAGGTTAATCTGGAATAACTAAGACAACAGCCAATTCAAATTATTCAAGAGAGAGAGCTCAGCTTCCAATGAAGACTCACAGGCTCAGTGGCGTTGGGGGACAAGGACAGGAAGCACCTGCCCTGCAGTGTGAAAGACCAGACACACAGGTAAGGGAGTGGGAGAGGTGGGGCTGGTGGAGAACAGGTGTGGCCACATACCAGTCCAAGCCTTTATGTTACACTAGGCCAATTGATCATCAGTTAATCAAACTAATGAGCCGGTTTTGAGGAAGTCCTTCTCAGTCTTACCTTCCCTGTTGTCCAGCTCCTCCTCACACAGCTCATGTCAGCAGATTCCTGGCACACTGACAATGATCTGGGACCTTCCTCAAGCCTGCAATCAGGAGAGAGCAAACACACCGTCAGGACCCTGTGCACTGAACAGGCAAACCAATGAAACGATGCAGTTTAACATTCAAATATTCACAAGTTAGATCCTTTCTTTACATGTTGTTGTTTTTATTGCTTTCTTTTTGGAGTGATGTGCAGGGATGTCTTGCTTTCCAATTAGTTGTTCTGATGTAAAACCACAGGAGAAAAAAAAAAAAGCAGTGGCTCTTATTTGGCTTACAGTGATTGTCAGGCAACATCGCAGACATGTCTTTGATTTCACCTGTGTTTGTTTGGACACTTTTAACTCATTATAATCACCGCTTGTGTTCGTTGGTTATATTCCTTTGGGATACTGCATCAAGGGCTTTCTCGCTGACTGTGACAGGCACACTAAATCCCGTTGTTGTTGTTTTGCACCAGGGAAAGACTTCCTTCTCTCTCTCTCTCTCTCTCTCTCTCTCTCTCTCTCTCTCTCTCTCTCTCTTTAAAGCAATCCAACATGATCGTTTCTGAAGTCCTATTAGCACAGGGGGAGGCCACTCCGTCTGAGGGTGTGCAGCGAACAGCCATGTTTCCGTGCGACACGAAAAGCTCAACCCTGCAGCTTATGCGTAAATTGAAAGATTAGCATTTGCGGAATGAACGACAAAATATGTGTCATGTGTGCACTTGTCCTCAAAACACATCTTAAACTGTGCTGCGGGGCATATCTATGCAGCCTGAAGGCTTCTTCTACACTGTGAACAGCCCGTGGATAGATGCTGTACCGTCAGACTCCACCATTCATTCATCTCGTTCCCTGTGATGCGATGAACCAGCCAGCAAAAGCAATTGTATCACCAAAGCCCATGGGACTCTTTTCATATTATGCGTTTTCTTTGGCAAAAGAAGGCATACAAGTGCTTGATATTGGTCTGTGAAGCAAGGACAGCAGCGCCGGTGGGCTGGGGAAGCTTTTAACTCTAGTTTAAAGACATTCCGTCTCTGAACAAACCACACAAGGCCGATCAACACTGTGCCATTTCTGGGAAGAAAAATAATTGTCACCAGGCTGTATAAATATGCTTATAGGTAATACAAAAATCCGTCAAATGCATTTTTCAAATAAAATAAATAGTGCAAAACTAATAACATGTCGTTGTGTTGTTTTGAATTAAGCCAACGCAAAAATATCCTATCTTTCTATAACAGATATTGACCAACCAACAGACATGAAACGTCGGCTCGCTGTTATTTTAGTGTTGTGACGCGGCTGCACTGTAAGCAGCTCAGTGGCTTTCAGGAGCTTCTCTCTCTCTTTCTGATGAATCGTCTTTTATTTATTAATTTCTCAACACCGGCTATTGGGTGGCGGGGCAATTGGACTTGGCTTATAAGGCGGTTCTTTTTTTTTTTTTAAGTGATTATTGTTAGTAGTACTAGTAGTAGTTATGACTTCAAAAAACAACCATCCCCAAAAGAAAAACAAATGACCTACCTTGACCAGACTGCAGTAACCACTTCGAGACAGATTATTTAATAATTAAATAATATTACTGCTACTACTACTACTACTACTACTACTACTACTACTACTACTAATAATAATAATAATAATAATAATAATAATAATAATAATAATACATTATCGTTGTTATAATAATAATAATAATAATAATAATAATAATAATAACCTGAAACAGCAGCGAATGGAAGTTAAACAGTCTTGTAGTGAATGTAAGTGAAAAATCTCGTTATGATTTAGCTCATTAAACGAGAAAAACAGCGCTTACCCGTGTGGGACCGAGTCCATTAGCAGCGCAAGGCACGATGAGGTTCCTTTAGTAGTTGGATCAATGCGCAATTATTGGGTCACTTCATTATGAAGCAGCTCGGATAAAGTCAGTGCCAGGCCAATACTTCGAGCAAACGTCCCATTTGAATATATATGTACACACACACATATAGCACATACATATATATTCAAATGGGACGTTTGGTATATATATACACACACACACACGCACACACACATTGAAATGGTATATATGCATATGCATACAACACATATATGTGAACACGGACAGACAGACGCGCGTCACGCTCGCTGTCAGGCACGCGTTTGGATCAAAACGCTGTCAAATCCAGCGCCGCCTGCGGCTCCAGAGCACCCACTTCAGCAGGCAAATCAAATCCTGCGCACTTAATTTAATTTCAGAAGAACACTTATAATTACTCCCCTCTCGCCCGAGCATCACAGGAAAGTAAACATCCCTAATACGGTCCCTCATACGGCAATTAAAATTCAATCTGCGCGTCTCGCCTCCCTCCTTTAATTGCCGCGCTCGCGCCCCTGCTCGCCTTCGCCGCGCGGCTTTGAGGAATTACTGCAGTTAACTTCGGCCCTAATTGCTTGTCACCGCACTCCAAATGTGAAGAGCTGTTTTCTATAAATAATCGTCCTGACTGACTGTCGGGGTGCCACAACAAGCCGTGTCTTTATTGAGCTTGTTTGGAAACTAATTTGGTGTAAAATTGGGTATAATAATGGCAGAGGAAGCGCCCATGTCGTTCACGGTGCTGAGCCGGGAGAGAGATTGGAGATGTGATGAAGGAGACTTCAGACAGTTTATAATGCTTAACGGTTAGCAGGACCGCCGTACATGTAGGCCGAACTGTAAAACGTGCATAATTAAACCATGAACTACCGTGATTATCATTACAGAAATAAGAAGAAAATTAAATATAATGTTATTTGGCTTCATGACAATGCAAACTGTCTAAAACTGCGCAATATTTAAAACGTTCAAGGATACTCGACGAAAAACACTGAATTGCATATGTATATACCACACTGCTAACTATAGAGGTGTGCAATCGTGCGTATTCACACTGAAAACAAGAAGATCCAGCGAGGGCATTGCGGTATGGTTTCAGGTAATGTACTGCATCAAAAGCTAAAGATTAATTTCGTCCTGTAAAATGTGCAGTTTCTGAACAGGACCAATTAAAACATACATTCTTCTGTAATATCTTAGAAATGGCGTTAGATTTGTGGAAATTTTTGCAAGACAGAAACAAACACAGAAAGTGATTTAACCCTTGACTTGCGTGAAGTAATTAAAGTTATTTTATATCTGAAAAGATGATCCTTGAATCTGAACATGAAGGACGGCTTTTTCATTGCATATAATTCAAATCACAGCGTAATGCTGTCTTTCATAAATGCAGTCACAAATAATCGCTTTTTCTAGTGTGCATAAATAGCTGCTTTCAATTAATAGGTCGTACAGCTAAAAAAAACAAACCGCTTTCAGATGAAAAATATAAATATGTATATATATATATACACCTCGCATATCGACTTGCATGTCTAACTTTGCAGAGCATAAAAATAAAACAAACAAACACAAACATTGTTAGCTTAGTAAGCAGGGTGTGTTACTGTGCAGCAGTCTCTGTGATGCATATGAAAGATAGCAAATTCAAATCTAAACAGCTAAAATCTAAAGTTAAACATTCATTCTTAAATTCAAGCAATTTCTATTCATACTATGTATTGCCAACATCAAAGCGCCAATACAATAAATCTATAACAGATGCATTTTAAATTAATAGAAATGGACATAGTAGTAAAACAAAACCTATATCGATATCACACTAACTCCACTGGACTAGGAGTCAGAATATTTCAAAGGGAATGGTGCAAATTTACGAGCCAGGCTGTTTGGGGGTGTTTTTACTCCAAAGCCCTGTTTGCAACCAGTTTAAACAGCAGTAAAAAAACAAGCTAAGCATTCACCTGAAGGCTCGTTCAAACTATCACACTCGGATTCGTTATTTCCTTGCAACAATGTAGTTCAGTTCAGTTCAGTACTTGTATAACTACTGCTGCTGCTACTATCATCCTCATCATCAATTTATATTTAATGTTATTAAGCATTTGCTCCGCACACCGTACAGCAGCGTGCGAAGGAAAAGCAAAACAAATCACTTACTGAAACCCAGTCGTGCTATGATATGCATTTCTATTTCCTAAGTTAATCAATAGTAACCCCCCTTGCTTGTTATGTGTGGACCAGTTACAGGGGGCTACCACGGCGGATCTGCATTGCTCAGTAATTATGAACGATTAGTTTTGATTATTCTACCGTCTCTTTGTGGTTTAGATGCGGTTCAACACAAAGCGTCACAGACGCCAGGTTTTTCTTAATTTAGCGCACAGTCCCAATGTTCACAAATTTGTTGGCTACCTGTGATAAGAAATGAATCTCTATCGAGCGGGACATGTGCTGCGCATCAATAAACTGTTTATTTGAATTGCTAAAGTGTGTAAATACATTGTACAATGTGCACACAATCGTCCATGCAAGCATGTTTATTACCTTTCTTTAGGTCTTGAGTTTTGAAATAAATACTTTTATAAACAATCAGCAAAAATGATTGTACAAGTTTGATATAATTATATTAGGCCTATTCTAGTAATTTCCTCATACGCCATTTCTTGTGCTATTTTGTTTGTTTTTATTCATGCTGTGAAAATGTTTTGCTACTTCAGTTCATATTTGGGTGTGTTTATTACTTTTAATCATATCCCGGAACTTTAATTATTTTTTCTTTCAATAAAATACAATTTGTGTAATCATTTTTTAACAACTTAATGTTTAATACGTCCCCCTACAGTGCACTATGCAATATTCCCACGGTCCTTATAATTTATGCCTTTTAAACAAATATGTAGGCCAGCTATGTTTAGAAGAATGCCTATTAAGCACAATACGAAGGCATTGGGTTTGCATTGTACATCATGCTCCGCCACATGGGCACGGCTGCTCTCCGGGCTTTTGCCACATGAAAACGCTTTCTATTAATTGAATAGCACCTCATGTACTACCTAAGAAACGTCTTCAAAAATCAAAGAGAGAAATCAATCATGTTCCACAGTGTGACGGGATCGTGCCCAGCCCTACTGTTCCAAACATTACTTTACCTCACGCACAAACAAAACCAAGACTACACCAGCACCTACTAATGTGTCCTTTCAAAAGTGGGAAATGGGCCGATCTTTAATCCACACAGTGTTAAAAGGATAGAATCAACTTAACCCATTCTTCCCCATATATGTGAGAAAGACGTGTCCTGTACTGTAGTTTGGGGAAATCAGATTTGTTTCAAATGTGAAGAGCGGCTGAAAAAACAAAATGGATTAAAAATGAAACCAGCGGCGTATTGTGTGTGAAGCAAAATGTTATAATAATAGTACACTCCAGTATTTATATTAGTGAATACATACGTCCATTTAGAAACAGATAGATACACTAATAAACTCAGAAGACTTATTATTTCAAATGGACAACTAGAAGTTGTTCATTCCTTTGATGATCACAAATATACGAGCACACACATGACCTGGCCTGCATCAACAATGTGTTCAAAACGGCTCCATAGGAAAACGCACGAACGGGCAAAGGCATCTGAAAGCGTTATAAATCAAACGGTGAAGTAGTAATGAGAAACTGTGCACACAGGGCAATTACTACAGCGGGTTCGAGTTCCGGCTCGGCTGCCACGGCTGGCCTGTGCTAAGTTAGGCAGGGCACTTTACCAGCATGGGGACACTGGTAAGCTGTGGGCATTGTATTTCTCTCACATTAGCGTACCTCGCTCACTTGCTGCTGGTGGGTGGGTGGCTGGCTGACTCTCCCGGGTGGCTCCTGGATCACAGAAAACTTCTCCACTGCACTGTGCACGCCTGCAGTCAGGTGATTTATGACGCCCCCCCCCCCAGGTCCAGGTGGCAGGTGCGGCGCACTGTGGTTCCCGTGGGCGCGATTTACTGTGTAAGCCTATGTATAATTAGAGAAATAAGCACAACAAAGGGGCTCGTCAACTTTGGGGAGGGTTTATAAAATGTGTGTCCAGACTCTCAAAGGTATATATACTCCCATGTATATATACATATATATATATATATATATATATATATATAATCAGAAAACGTCAATAATTATTGGGAGCGCAATAATCAGAGCTGGTATTATTGCGCTCCCAATAATTATTGACGTTTTCTGATTATTGGGAGCGCAGTAACCTGGCTGGTTTTGGGTTCCCTCTCGCTTCAGCAGCATCAGTCCCCGGTCAGATCCCAGACACTGCCCTCCACTGATCTGCGCGTCATTGCGCGTCTCGGCGCCCGGCTCGCTGTGCCGCAGGATCAGCCCCGGCGCCGCAGCAGTTAAGGAGCATGTGTTGCATCGCGGAGCCTCTCCACAATCCTTCCGCACCTTCTGTCTCCTTTACGCTCCGCTGGCCCCTCGGCTCCCATCACTGTCACGCCCGCAGATGAATGAGGGAGATATAGATATTAATGAGGAGGGCCTCGGCAGGGTGACTGAAAACCAGTGGCTCTTCCCAGCTCTCCAATATGGCCACGACAACAACGAAAAAAGAGCCTGGGCCGCTTGTGCCAGAGGAGAAAACCAGCTGCCACATTGCAACTTTTTCAATTATACCATTATTCACTTTATATTCACCGTATATAGCTTATATAAATGTTTTTGCTGCTGTTAATTTGTTTACAATGTCTATTGGACTTCAACGCCCCTAATATATTTCCCCATGACTCCAATGGGATTATTGTGTAGTCAACGACGAACTTCATCTGGCGCTGAGTGAAGCTAATTCAGCAGTTTTTCACAGGGGTTTCGATGTGCTGTGTGTTCAGGAGCCTTTTTCAGCCTAATGGCTCTACTCTCTACTTCTGATCTTGTTCAAAATGCGTCTCTTTGAAGCGAGGGGGAGCTCGGTGTCTGAGTGTGAACACCTTCCCTCCTGATACAGAAGAAGGGAGATAATAAAACATCTGGACACACACAGTCAAATGTCAGAAGTCCAAGATTACAACTGTAACGTTTTATGCACATTATTACGCATGCATATATGGTATATATATATTTTTTTTTCATTTAACTTTTTTTTATTTTGTAAATATTTTTCTCTGGAAAGTAGTTCTGTGAACATAAACTTCTATCATGATTTTATGTGACAACATCATCAAGATTCTACACGTTTGTGTTGCACAGCGTGATATGGTTCTGTGTTCATTTTATGGAGAAGTTGCCACAACGTTGATTGCTGTAAAAGGGCATAGGGTATTGTGTAAGGGCAGCGTTGAATATGTGTGACCCTTTGTGGCATGTTGTTTAATGGCATTACATTGATTGACTTCCTCTTGCTTAAGTTCGTTCTTACGTATCAGTTTTATCCGTTGTTAGCTAAATGAACCCCAACGTATTCAGAAAATCATTTTGGTCCCTTAACCACAAAGACAATTGGTTATGCCATTTTGTAGCATGATCAGTTATTCTAACATCATTAAAATGCTCCAGGACAACTACCATACAACTAAGCAACATCCCATAAATGTTAAAATATTCTAAGTCAGCTGATATTAATTTCCTGGTATTCAGTGAGGACAGCGCTCTGTTGTTGGTGTAGGCCTACACTGTGTTACTGCTGTCTGGGAAGTCTCCGTGCAACCCGATGGTTATCATTTTCAAGTTTATTTCATTTAGTCTTATATTTTTAGTAGTCGAGGACCTTGGTTTGACCCCAAACTGCAGGACTGTAAAAGAAAATAGCACACACAGAAAAAAAAAAACCTCTATCTCCCACCCATAAGAAATAAACAACCCTCTATGTAGTCATTTGCACCTTGGAAAAAACCATTAAACAGAATCCCCTCCCGCGTTATTAAACTATTACTGGGAAGATAAAAAACAGAAAATAAATAAAAAAACAGGAAGAAAAAGTATCTGAATAAACAGTGTAGCTTTGCTTATTATGCGAGTATTAATTTTCCCCTTAGGAGCTCATTAAATTCTTCAGTGCTGCAATAAAAGTTAGAAAAGCCCCTAATCACACAGTGTCCTCTCCAGAATAGCATCGGCGTTCAACCAGAAGGCCAAACGCGTTCAATGGGAGCAGAGATATGTGTGACAGTGACAGTTTGCAGTGTAGGATTATATATATATATATATATATATATATATATATATATTTTTTTTTTTTTTTTTAATTACATTGGCCTCGTTTTTCTTTAGGTGTGTGTATGCATGTATGTATTTATATATTTGAATCTCCCAGGTTAGCCAGGGATGTTGTGAAAGGTATTAAATGGGAATTTCAATGTAATGTGTCCCCCCCTCCTAGGTTAGTACCTTACAAATAAACGGCATAGGCAGTCATAAGGTCTGGTTAAGAAAAATAAAAGTACCATTTAGATTTTATTGGTTTAAAGCAAAAAAATAAAAGAAAAAGAAAAAGAACCTTTTAAATATTCACACATATTTTACAGTTATAATAAAATTCCATTATAGTTTCTGGCATTTAGTTTCGCCACATTTGACTGAAACAAAACAAGAAGCATCAGAAGAAATAGCAGCCGGATATGCCACAACCACTGAAAATTACATCGAAATACTGAAATACAGATAGTCAAACAGGTTTGGCTATTAATAGGTTATATCATATATAAACTTTAGGATTTTATAGATTAGTATACAGCAAGAGTTCTCCATATTGTTTGTACTTTCTCCACACGTGACCCAAGAATCCATTATAGGAAGAATCAAAAAATACTAGAATCATTAAATTAAAAGCACATACATTATAGCACACATGGATTTGGAAAAGGAAAAAAACGTGTATTCTTCATTCATTTTAATGCAATGAGTGAAAACAAACGATTCAATAAAATGGATCCCAGCGTGGAAAGATCTGTACATGAACACATAAATGCGGCGATGCAAAGAAAAAAAAAGGAAAAGGAAATTAAAATCTCCCCTCCCAAAAAGGTGTGATGTTCAGCTCTTTGACTGTGAATAGAGACTAGAAACATTCCTCGAAGCAGACGCATACAGGCGCAGATAACGAAGGACTTGGCCTTTTTTTATAGAATATATTTGACGGTATAAAAGTTTGCTGTCCAGAGCTCTGACAAGCAGCTAAATGTGTGCATTGGAGAGCCAGTGTTTTCCTACCACCTTTTCTTCTTTCTTCTTTTTTTAGAGATTCCCAACGTTCAAGAGTTTTAGTCCTTTAGAGGGGGAAGACCAGGAATCCTGAGAACGTGGAGTATTTCCAGCCCCCCATGAGGTTGCCCCTCTCCAGTTTCAGGTACGCCCGGTCCCCCTTCTCCATCTGCACCAGAACGCCGTTGCTGGCAGCCTCCCGGGTCACATCCTGGTCTCCGGCAAAGGCAGAGATCACCGGCCAGCCGTTCAGCATCAGGCTCACCTGCGCGGCAAACAGGACATAGAGGTGACTCCTGGGAGCTGGACATGCAAACACAAAAAGCTGCACACTCATACACAAACACGCACTCTCGTTGGTCTTTAGTTATATCGATATCGATATCGAGATAGAGGTATAGCCCCATGCAGTGACATTCACACTGACACACTAATGCACACAGATGGGGTCCGGTGGATACCGACTCCCATTGGCTCAGTCACTCTTTGACACAGAGACACACACACCTGTGCAGCCGGTTGGGGCTCGTTATAAAAAGACTTGGATTTACTCAACAAACGCTACACGGGATCCATTGATTTCTGGGCACTGAAGCAAACTCCGGGCTCCCTGCTGTGTGACAGGGAGGCAAGTCCCCCGACCGGCCCACGAAAAAGATGTACCAGCTCGTCACTCCTAACGCAGACGTCAGCTTCAATTTTATTCTTCGAATTAAATGGTGCAAATTACTCTTCTGGATGAAATCCTAAATAAAAACGTCGGCCTTGGCGAGAACATCAATCTAGCGCCATTCAGAGACAGCGTGGATTGATTACTGTGGAGAGACAGCCGCTATAGTGATGTCAACGTGTCGCACAACAAAGGAAGGAAAATGTATTTGTGTTGAAAAAAAGAGCAAAGAAAATGCCTAACACCATTTCAAAGATGGGCCCCTGCTTGCAAAACACTTCGTTGGGCCTTGCAAGACAATCGGGTGCACCCAACAACAGCAGGCAAGGAAAGGGTTAACAGGCACAGCTGTGCAGACTGATTTAGATCAAAATGGTTATTGTAATAGGATTCATCCACAAACTGCCTGACACTTACATTTATTGATGTGTGTAGTATGTGTTCACTGTGGCTTAAGCAGGGTGTAGAAAGGAGAACAATATGTATGTATTTATTCATCTATGTGGATGTGTGTGCGGATTATTCAAGCTTTTAAATTACTTTTCATCGCTTGTTGTCCTATTCCTTTAATAGGATCGATTGGGCACTCACCATCTCATTGAAATAATCTGTTTCTATATCACTGTGCCATGAGTGTTGATGCCCACACTCTACACAGGGGAGCAACGCATACTACATCACTGCTGCTCTGGGTACACAGGCAATAATAGTAGCAAACCTTATATTGCCAGCTTCATCTAAATATGTCCATTTGAAATATGACGGGGGGTAAGCAATATAGCGCAATCCTTCATCTTTCACCAGGTTAGGATGCTGGGTGAACAAGCGACCTAAAGTAACGGTGTTCAGAGTGTTTGCACAATCTTACAGACTGAAAGACTCTGAGGGAGGAGAGACCGAAAAGACATTTCGTGTAAAGTGTCTGGTGGCTAACAAAGACGTTTTTTAGATTATTTTAATAGACCCCCTGCAATGTTATGGTAATCCAGAATGATGTTACCTGCTCTCGTTATTTCCAATTGGCGTCAAACTTTTTGTGCCTGTAATATATAAGCACGCAGAATCGCCACAGTGACCACGGAGTGGAGACCGGCACTGTCCAACGCACCTGCTATTTCAGTCCAAATGGGATTGCAGAACCACATGAAACATATCCCTTTCAGTCCAAGGCTATTTAAATATGTTTTTTTGAATTAAGTATGTTCTAAAAAGCACAATTCTCGGTCCCTATGGGGCCCTTACAAACCACCACACTGGACATTGTTCTCACTCTCCGTGCATATCTTGCCATTCATCAGACATTAGTCATGGCCTGAGATGAGCGAGAAACAGAGGTGGACCCAGCAATTAGTCTTTTATCCCGAGTGACAACTATTCACACGTTCAAATTGACTGCAATTACACAGACATGATGAAAGCATCATGGTGTACATATGGCAGAAGTATTCTGTTAGCTTGTGCCATTAATGTACAAGCATCCAATTAGGCCCCTTAAGAAATGCGAAAGGCTTCAAATAAAAATTTCGGAAGTGATTCCAGCTCAATTGTAATGTTGCAGTTAGCTCTAATTAGGAGTTTAATGCTATTTCATTAAATCTTTTCTGTCTAGGCTGCTTCTAAATTATAAAACAGCTCTTGACATGATGCCCTATCCACAAGAAAACAGATCTTAAGAGGAACACGGCCCAAATAGCTACAATCAGTATTTTCTTTTAGATATGTAATGGTGTTTTAATCTCTTCTGAGTGGGGCTCTCATCAGATCTCACACAATTTGCATTGTTTTTTCAGCTCGTGCCCAGTGCCTTTGGGACAGCCAACATGAAAAGAGCGGTATAATGTTTGATGTTGTAAATACGGTGCTGCTCCCCAGCTGAAACGGGTTGCTGCTTTTCATTACACCAAGTAGGTAAACCTACAGAACTGTATGCACCATTGTGAAAGTTGCCTTATTAAAAAAAAAAAAAAAATCCATAAGGATGATAAAGTAAGAATATTGGGTCGAAGGCACACACACTTTTCGCCTGCATTTGGACAGAATGTAGAAAATGTGAAATATTGAATTACCAAACCTTTAAAACATAGGTAAATTGGAGTCTGTTCTCGGTTTAAAACGATTTCATACATCATCTCTTATGGTGGACAATATCTTTAACTGAAACCAGGCCTTGTAGCTGGTTTAACGTACCGCGTCTTTATAAAATCCCTAGATAGCTTTACTGCAGTGGTGCAAATGCGACCCCCCCCCCCCCCAAACCCCCTACAACAAATAATAGACTGTTTCTCAATGACAGTTTAATAAGCATGCACGCTTCTGCCACGCTGAAAATGTGTGGCATTGAACACTTCAGAAATGCACAAATATGTCCGGTATACAATGAAGTGTCTTGCAATTGATATACCTTACTCCGAGTTAAACAAAGAGATGCTTATTTAATCCAAGATAGCCCAACTAGCATTTCGATATACTTGAGCTGTCCGGGTAATGGAATAATCTTTGCCTTAATGTGTTAAACCCTTACGCCTGGTTGAATGCTTTTTTGTACAGTGTTGTATTATGTTGATTATTCTGTATTCTTCCCAGTGTGTGCGCTTGTTTTAAGCGTACATGTGTATTACACCAAAAAATATGTATTATGCATGACCGGTCTTGCCTGTTGTATACGTGTTAAGTGAGTGGAAGAAAAGTCGTTTTGACCTGAGAACAACAGTGACAAGTGTGGCTGTCAGCTCTGATGCAAGTGGCAGGAGCTTTTGGCAGAGCAGCTGTCCCTGGTCCCGATGAGCCCCCCAGTCTTCTCAAGCAGCCGACTCCCGTGTCAAAGGTATGACAGCACCCTTTGATGAACAACAATACCAGGACGGTCTGGAGGACACTTTGAGTTTTAAACTACGATTGCAATATCCCTCACTGCCGGGGAGTGATATTGGGGATATCATAACCCACCCCTCCCACATATTTTATATCAATAACTTTAAAAGACGCGGCATTAATGATATTGGATTATTATTTATCTTGTAGAGCTGTAGGTAAAACCAACCACGTTGTAGCCGTCTTCTACTATAGGGTTAAGAAGTAGAGCCAGGGGGGAAATAAGCAGGTCAAGGATTTTCACAATTTACTTATTAAAATGAGAATGATAATAAAGTGTTCTGACCTGGATCGTCTGTCTATTATACACTTTCACAACATGGAAATTGAAACTGTAAATCCCTTTTCGTGGGGCGATGAAATTGCTTCTGTCCGCATCGAAATTGTGCCCAACGTTCACTAGTACCTGGAAAGAAACAAAAGACAAAAGAGACATCCTTGAAAGTGGCGAAGTCGTCTTCGTGCGTTAAAATGAATCTGTTTCAGACGCGGTGAGTGTCAAACCATTAAGGTTGCCTTTCAGGTTAAACAATCCTTACAACGCAATTCCAGGAACTCCTGGAACCCCCGCCCTAAAAACAACCCAACTTAATGCATATCATTTCAAATATCGGATCCCCTATCTCTCCAGACACCTATAGTTTTGGAAACAAGGGTTTTTGTTTTTTCCACATAATATACAGCTTTCTGTGTATTTTTATCTTCTGTGCACGACAAAGCAAGGAAATTGACCCAGTTAAAAGGCCGTTTAAGGGCTGGCAATCAGTCGCGGAGAACTATTAAATATAATCCAAGCGCGAAGGTGAGGATTAACCTTTGTGTCCTAATCAACTCACACTCGAGATTTAATAAGTACCACTTTTCGACTTGGCTTTCAATTCTGTGCTACGGTGTCAGCTTTGTCTTTCGCATCATTATCATTTCAATAGTAACAATAATAAAGTTTACTGATATGCACATAATGTAATACAATGTTCCAACCACAGCAAGAGCCTCATCAAACGAGCTCCGGCACGTCACTGACCCACCTGTCCAGCACCCTTTCCCACCCACGTTGATGATAACTACTGTTACCCACAGGTACCTGAGCAGTACACTTACGGCAAACGGCTACCTGTCTGGCACTGTGCGCCCCCCCTCACTCTCCCCCCTCCTCCCCCTTTACCCCCTGTCGTGTCAGGGGAGACGGCTATTCCCACACAGCCCCCCGGGTGTCTCCTTCCCCCCTTACTCTCGGATCACAGTTACCTGATCAAAGTAGATGACCATGGTGCGGTTGCTCATCTCGGAGGGTTCGTGGTTGGTGTTTCTGACAGCGGAGAAAGCCACCTTTGCGCTCCCCGACCGCACCGATATCCCGAGCGCGGTGCCCGTCGGGTCCGAGGTGGGGTTGGAGTCGCACACGACGAGGCATTTCCCCTCCAGGACGATGGGCTCCGTCTCATTCTGCCCGCACACTAATCCGGTGAGCCACACCGCGCTCACTAACAGCACCAACATGACGGCGACTTCAGTCTGCACCTGAATGCAGAACGGTATCCCACTAGGGCTTTCACAGCTTTCTCTTCTTTCTCTTAATAGAAAAATGGACACTCCTTATCTTTTTATCCAATCCAGTTTTTTAAGGCTGTACTTCCCCCCCCCCTTTCTTTCTCTTCACGGTCTTTCTTTTCTTCCCTTCTTTTGCTTAACAGTAGGATGCTCTCTCCCCGTTTTTTCTTTCCTTCAAGGGCGAATCGTCTCTTGTCTCTTATGCTTTCTTTTTCTTTTTCTTCTCTTGTTCGGCGCGTCCTTGCCCCCTCTCTCTCCCTGGCTCTGCTCTGCTCTGCGGTGCGCTCTTGCTCTCTCGGCTGGTGCTCCCCGCCTTCTCGTCTCCCTCTAAGGTTGAGTCCAATAAGCCCCGGAGTGCAGAGCGCGGCCCTTGTCCAGTTGAAGCTCAGTTGAATACATAGTGCAGTGTCCGTCTGCTGCCGCTGTGAATTATTGATATGTGAGATATTAGAACAGAAACACAAAGGCTCGGTCGCGGATGCTCCCGCCCTTCACATTTTCAGCAGATCCCCCCCCGGGTCCCAATCACAGATTAGAACATTTTCAGATTTCCAATCGCTGCGCAGCCCGCCCCCCTCCATGTGACAGGCCGTGTTTTTTATAGGCGTGTTACAGGTGGACAGCACTCGAGCAGAATAGAGGGGCTGCAACCCCAGGCCGAGACGAGGGGCCACGCTATGGATCCGTCAGTCCGAATATGCCCCCAATCAATATGGAGAGCAAATTCAAACAAACTGCGAGCAAAGACTGTGATGTGATGCACCGGTGACTGCTGAAGACGCTTTGGACGGGTCCAGGTGTACAGCAATGCCAGCTGCTCCGAGACAGGAACAGGACCTCCAGCAGCCGGAGATGCGCGCCCCTGCCAGCAAGATTTATGTGTTACTTTATTTATTCCTTCATTTCTTTCTTTATATTTTATTTAAAGCATAACGGATTGATCAGATCGCTAAAACAAAAATAGGGAGTATTTATAAATGCATTAAGGGAAGTCTGTTAAAGTCAGCAATTTAAGACAGGAAGTAATGATGCCCCCACCACCACCACCACCACCACCACCCCTTCCCCCCTCCACCCTCCCCCACAGGAACACGATTTAGACTAAGCGCCAGATGTGCAAATACAGCAGTCGCGCTGCTCCAGAGTAGCAAAGTGTCTCACATCACAGATCGGAACGGGCTGGAGGAAATCATTAGCTGCTCGACTCTATCACTATGCCGCTGCTTACAAGACCTGCAAATGCACATTTTGCACACTCAGGTAAGGTCGTGTAAGCAAGCAATGCACATAAAAGTCTCTCACACATAAACAATTCGTCTCTCTTTCTCTCTCTCTCTTTCTCTCTCTCTCTCTCTCTCTCTCTCTCTCTCTCTCTCTCTCTCTCTCTCTCGCTTCAAAGGTGGGAAGACAGCACGGGCGACTGCAAGAACCTGACCTGGACTGCCAACAAGAGAAACCGCTGGACTAAATCTTCGCCTCGACTCAAGTCAAGCGCGAAATAAACTTCATTCCCACGCCCAGCGAGATGGCGACGTGTGCGGGGAGCCGGGCCGGGAGACACCCATCGCATCCCGGGCGTGCAGCCTGAGCCGCTCCGGCGAGGAATCAGACTGACGTCCCCCAGCCGCTGCAACCGCATCCCGGCCTGCCTGTCAGATCTGTATCTGCGGAGCCTCAGCGGGATATCTAATTCGTCAATGACATTTAATGAATAATACCGTTCGGTTTGTTTTTAGGTAGATAGACGTGAAGATGAAATATTTGAACTTAAGTGCCACGTCGCCAGCGTTGACATTTGAGGCACAGCAAAGCCAGACAGAGCAAGGGAGAGATGGAGAGAGGGAGATAGTTAAATAGTTATTCCTAAAACACAGGTTTAAGATGCTATTTTAAAACATATTTTCAGCTCCGTTCTATTTGGAGAATGCTGAACTCGGTGTGTGAGTCAACACTGATAGATCATACACGCTTTAAATCACTTTCTGAGATCGATGGGATGTGAAATACAGAGACAAACTAATAATCGGGGACTGACACTGCGGCCACTGTGGTAAATATCTGCTTTAAAATAATTCACGTCTTCCAATTCATTCCCGACGGCCGTGATACCAGAATTTAGAGGCCGTTTCAGCATCCGTAATGCTGGACAGATCCCGAGCAGTGCTGTCATACTCGTCATCTTAGTTATCTTAACTGTTGTATCAAAGGTCAAACCTATTTAAATAAGAAGCCTTGACAAGGAGAAACATATGATAATGGATGAATGAATTAATATAATAAGCAAACGAATACATAGAACATACATCAAGAGATCCATATCTGCTAGTCTGGCATTCTGTACAAATGGGTGCTGTGTGGAAACCACCCACTCATTTCAGCAGTGACTAAAGCCACAGCTGACCCCTGACCCCCACATTCAATATAAGTACACATTTAATCAGTGCAACAAGTGAAAGCCAGCACAGGAGGAACTTTGGCTGAATAGCCTCAGTGATGTCACAGAAATCTGTGAAAGAAAACTGGAAAACTGGGTCTGAGTAAATGGATGTGAGCAGCTAATAACACATCCAAGGAAGTCGTGAGGGAGTATTGAGCACAGATTCCTGGCAGAAATGCACCGGGTTGAAGAGGGAATCATAGCTATTCACTGAAGCCCTGAAGTCATACCCTCCCTCAAGGAGCGTTCAGTTAGAGTCATAAGAACATAAGAACATAAGAAAGTTTACAAACGAGAGGAGGCCATTCGACCCATCGTGCTCGTTTGGTGTCCATTAATAACTAAGTGATCCAAGGATCCTATCCAGTCTATTTTTAAATGTTCCCAAATTTCCTGTTTACAAAGGACTGTACTACTATATTGTGGAGTATTCATTCATTTTTGCTCATGGAAAGTGAATGTTACATTCAGGCGTCTGTGATTTGCGGGTCTATAACTGCCGACCAATCTCCACACTTTGCTCAAATGACAAAACCAGTCATGCCTGAGTATCAGACACATGTGACACTGGGGGGGTGGAGGGTTAAGCAAGATTGCACATGACTGCTGCTA
Source organism: Amia ocellicauda (assembly GCF_036373705.1). Lineage (NCBI taxonomy): Eukaryota > Metazoa > Chordata > Actinopteri > Amiiformes > Amiidae > Amia > Amia ocellicauda. The sequence continues at coordinate 16,738,462 of NC_089858.1, read as the reverse complement.
TTCTGATACAATGTGTTACAGATCTGAGATTTGCCTGTATGGAATATTATAGCTTGGCACTTCTTTATGGTCACAGAGAGGTTAGAATGCAGCAGAGCATTAAGAATTAGAATGTATTGTGAAGTTGTAATTTAATTGCACACTAAAAGGCATACAAAAATGAGACATTATTTAATTGGAGCTCCTTATATGTGAACTAACATTTATCTGTGTGCACAAAATATCACATAGCTTAAATGTTTTCCACTGTGAGATAATATTTATTTCTGCACTTGCTTTAGCACTGCATCAAATGCACCATTTAGGATTTGCACTTAAATATAATCATAGATGTGCATTTTGTGGATGTGTAGGCAATTGTAAAACGATCAACTTCACTAATTGTTCATGTACAAATGCCCACGGCAGCAAAATGCGTATACATGTTAATGACACTGGAAATATTTGCTTAATATAAATCACATTCCTGTGGTGGTAACAGAATTGCAGTTTAATTAAAGCCTTATTACATTATTGATTTCAGGATTCTTTCTGTGATTAACGTAATTAGTGCGTCCCCTCTCTAGCTCTTCATTGTCATAATCTAATCACCTATGTAAAGCGCCTCAAATTTAATTTAGAAATCTTATTATTGCTTGAAAAAAACATGCTGCTAACTTCTTGAGAATATCGTTTCTGTCCCGTAGGCATTTAGATGATCTGATTTGACAAGAGCTGTTCCTTGACTGTGTTAGTAGATGGAGTCCAGGCACACAGGATCACGGAACGTGAACGACCCAAAAAGGTTCTCTGACATCCTTAGCCTTTGCCGAATCCTTGACAAGACTACAGTGACTAGACCTGTAATATATATTTGCAACAGCAACCGGGTCAGTATGTTATCTGGGTCCCAATATCCCCAGGGTAGCCGTGTCTCTCTCTGTGGTAAATGAGCAAGTGCCTTCCTCTCTTCTCACACTAGGCCACGCACAACCTCGCTTGTCCATGCATGCTTGGTGTGGTTGACTATTGTAAGTATGCATAGCAAAAAGCAGCTAACTGGATACACATATTGGAGTTATATTCCAAATATATTAAGTGACAAAACATACAAGCATATAATATATAAGGGTATCCAAGAACCCCATTGTTGACTTGTCATACCATGTGTCTCTGGGGGAATCTGTGTTTTTTTAATTCCTGTGGTTATTAGGATTGTAAAATACAGATGATTCAAACCCCCGGTGCTGTTGGAATGGTTTACAAAAAAGGGGGAAATCAATTGGAAGCAGTGAATAATTCTTACAGGCTTCTCAAAGATGATAATAATAATACCATAAAGTGAAGGAAATTTTTCATCACTGACAATATTGAAATTTAAGTCAGGTACAGAGGCATAACTCAATTACTTTGTGCTTTCTCATTTATGTATTTTTGACAGACGTTTCAATATTTTCTGCCTTGATTTAAAACCCCAACTCTGCAGGTCTCTGTAGTGTGAAATGTGCACTCTGGCTGCATCTCCCCCTTCCTTTGTGCACTCGCATATGGAACTGCCCCCCCAGAGGGACTGTGAGCCTGTCCAGCAGCACAACGGCTCCGGCCACGGAGATGTCCCCTCTCTGGCTGCGCTGAAGACACGTTCGATCAGCAAAATGAGACACAGGTGAGTGGTTTGGCTTCAGTGTTTAAATGGGTTTGAAATCTTAAAGTGATGTTCATTTGCGCAACTCGTTTATATCAGGGTGATAAAGCACCACACGGTCTGAGGAAATTGTTTAAAGAAAATCAGTGGCAATTAAAATGCGTGGACGCAGTAAATGTGGCATGCAGTTCTATGGTGCTCTGTGTCTAAGAGCCATCCATTACCCTGCAATCACACAGAAATCTCCACAGCACACTGCGCCTCATTTGAGTTATAAGTCATAACAAATGTACTCAGCAGATTTCAATGGACCACGATTGCACTGTCTGATTGTACCGGGGATACGAGGGATAGGGCGTGCTGCAGCTATGTGAAGCCGTGTTGAGTATAGTCAAACATTCAAGATGCAATATTCTCAGATTGCTTTCTTCCTTGTTTACACTTTGTCTTTAGCAAAGCCAGCTATAATGGATGCTGTAAATCACACAAAATCAAGCATCCTACTGCTGTCACATTGCAGAGCACTGAACCTAACGGAATTTATAAACCATTGTGAAGAATACACTCTAGTGTCAAAACTCCGGACCGTCTTCATCGTTGTGCTCAAAAGACAAAGCATAATTAAGAAACACAGCAATCTACAATGTGGTAACTGACTGTTTGAAGCACCCCACATGGAGTGAATGGTCTCCACCGTGCCATCCAAGAATTCCAACAGGACCTCAGTGTACTTCCAGATGTGTCCCCCGCTTCCTATTCCATGGGAAAATGCCACGAGCCCCTGACAAGAGGGCACAGCAGGAAAACAGCCTGGTTATTTCCCATCGCCCCATCCTCAGTTTTTTTAGGATGCGATAACCCATGACCTTTGAAATGCCCTTGACCATATCCACCATCATATTCCACTGTGAGGCTGATTTCAGTAACAAGGGTTATTACCAGTTTGCTGATCTTGTGAAGGTGGCAACGAAGGTGGTGTCTCCTAGCATGCAGACTTTTCACCTTCAGGTTAATTTTAGCAGGAGGAAGGTGTTGATGAGAAGCTCCACAGCTGAGGCAGAGTATCTGCAGGAGGAGAGGACCTTTACCAGACTGACAACGTGGGGAAACCTTCAACCTCCAGTCTGTGGATATAACAATAGACAATTCTAAACAAACTGTGCTGATCAACAGATGATAGAACATTATTCTTGTCTCCCACAATGGCCTTCCTTTAATAAATCCATCTCTGTCTGTTCAATAAGAAAAGACAACAAAAAACAAGAACTTTAGAGAAACCATTCATCAGGAATCGTATATATGTTGCAAATATAAAGCTTGAGAAAATTCTGGGTGATGTCAATGTAGCATTCTGATTAGTAATCAATAATTCTATATCACACACACACATATCTCCCCACAGTCTGTAGTTTGTTTGTTTCCCTTCTAAAAAATGATGCCATGGTCTTAGAAAAACAGGAGAATAAATCCACACTATCAGTCAGGTGATTGTAACCTTTCACCTTTGAATGTGCAGTTGTGTTTTCTCAGGCGCTGGTCCAGAGTTTTTTCTTCATTCCAGCTGTGTTGCAGCACTCCAGCTGTTCCAGTGAAGCGATCCCACACCAGGAGGAAGGACTGGGGGGCCCAGCAGGGAGAGACGGGGAGGGCTGTTAAGAGCAAAAGGTCTTTCATCAGCATGTGCTTTAATGAGGATTTAATCGCAGAAACAAACTAAAAATAAAATAACTAGTCTGGACTGATTATTATTGCCCTGCCTCCTTGGGAGATCGTTTCTATTGCTTTTTAATTGTATGTCATGCATTCTTCTGAAGTATGCACAATTGCTGAAGCAGGATTATGGGTGGCAATGGGATGCAGAGCCCCAGAGAGTAGAAATCAGAGAGAGAAAAAGGGCACAGAACATTACGAATGAAATATTCTGCACTCCAAGTTACTGCTCTTGGTGTCTAAGCAGGGCTCTTAACTCCCCTAGTGATGTCATACCTTTCATTTTAGGAACAGGAGCTTTATGTTATAATGTTGTTTAAAGAATTGTACATTTTATCTTTGCTGCGCTCTGACCAAAGGAGGAATCTAAATCTGATTCAGGAATCATGAGGCAGAGTGAAAAATCACCTGCCACCAGATTATGATATTTTAAAGATGTATATATATATATATATATATATATATATATATGTATATATTTTAAAGACTGAATTTAAATTCCAGCTGCATCTTAAGAGCAGGGTACAGTCCAGTGTGAGACAGAAACTGCTGTGGATTCTAAAAGCAGTTGGCAGCACTTAATAACAAACCTTGGCAACTGAGAAAAAACTCCAATGTGTTTGCTACTTAACAAACTGTATTACCTTATGAATAATGGAACCCTACAACACAATTAGCCAACAGACTTCCTTGTGACCAGGACTGTGATGTGACTAATAACTACCCCGGAGCACATTTGTAGCCAGAGAAGACGACGCAGTTATAACTTATTGCTTTGGAGAGTTTACAATACAATTTAGAATAATGCATGCACAGTGCAGCACATCGCAGGACCAGGAGGCAAAATTAGTGGCTATACTCAAGTTTTACTGCACAGTTCTGGAAAAGGGGGTGATTGCAGCTTGTGGGTGACTCTTCTTGCAGTAGGTGTGCAGTTAACCCATGCCAGTGTTGTCTTATTTACCTCTCAGCACTGCAGATGGATTGTAAGCAGAGCAGTGGAGGACAGTGCTTTCGAGTAGGGCACTGTGAACACCCATATGTGTTGGGAAATCTTAGACCACAGTGTCCTGCAGACTATCTTTGGGACAGGGTGTTTACCTCATAGACAGCAGTAAAAGTAAGTACAAAATAAAAGCAGAACTATGTTTTCCTTTGAAGTGACTGTGCTTTTAAATTATTAACAGCCACAACACGTTCCTCTCATCCATGCCTGTGCCCCCTGAGGAAGTAGTGGCAGGAATGTTTGTGGAAAAATAAAAATAAAGGACGAGTCTTACTGTACCGTGTGAGGCTGATATGAAATTCCCCCTCGGCTGTGTTTCCATGCACTGCAACGAGACTTCGCCCTGCTGCCATGTTGCACTGTGCTGTACTGAACTCTATTGTACTGTACTGCCTGAGAGAGAGCAGACACTGAGCTGGAGAACCAACTCGGTGCCGCAGCCAGTGACTTCAGAAACTGGAAACAGAGCCGTTTTCATAGAGACTGACAAACCAACAACAACTGAAGGGCAAATCCCCTTAAACCTCAAACATGGTGAGCACAATGGTGGCATTTCCAGGCGTGCTTCTTATTACAACTGCATTTACCAGTATTGTGTAGAAACAGTCACATTCTGGAGATGGTCCCAGAATCCATTGGGTGTGCCAATCACACACACTCACACATACAAAAAAGCACACACACACACACACACACACACACACACACAGCTCTGAGACTGGAGTGGGTGGCGACCCTGGCCTGGATCCGCAGCCTGCAGGAGAGGAGCTGAGGGCTGTCCAGCAAGCGTTAATATCCCTGCAGCCTCACGGGCAGTGGAGCTCAACCACAGTGCTGTACCTGTGTCACTCAGCTGTCACTCATTGTCATGCCCCCTCCCAGCTCCCACCTCCCTGATCACTGCCCCCGCTTACCCCTCGCCACCTACCTGCACTCACAGTCTACCCACAGAGTCACAACACAGCCCAGGGGTCATCTGCACCATTATTATTATTGTTATGATTAATATGATTTATCTGTTAGCAGATGCCCTTATTCAGTGTGAGTTGCAATTTATAAAGCAGTACAAAAGTGCAGTACACAATAATAAGTGCAATAAGCAAACACCCTGGTACAATGATCTAACAAGTGCAGACGTCATACGCTTACGTCCAGGTGTGTGCAAAAGAGAGGAGTAGGTACCGTGAAAATCTAAACACGGCAATCTAGCTCAAACTCGGCTCCTCAGGGCCTCCTTCTGTGACAGCGTGAAAAACACGACTGAGCTCGCACCGTGCTGTGCATTTAAAACCCGTGCAGCTGATTTAAATACTTCAAGTGTGATAGGCTTCCTGTCCACCTGGGTATGACTCAATTTCCAGTCCCCGCGCACCTCTTATTTCACTGTCTTCACCAATCTCTGATTTTGCAAGAGGCAGAGATTTTATTTGGAAGCCGAGTAGTGAGCCTGTCTAACACAATCAGAGCTTATTGTTTTCTTCCAGGAGTAAAATTGAAGAGCTGGTTCAACTCACCACTGTAAACACCAGCCCGAATAACAAAAAAACAATAACCCTGTTAAGCAGATGATGTCTCTCACACGCTGTCCCGAGTCGTCTTCTACAGTTCACTCCTAAAAAATGCAAGGTGAGGCTGGAGCCCAGGTAGCAATTATCACTTTGATTGTGTGTGATTGTGCGCCAAAAGCATCAAATTAAATTATGAAGGATGAATCTCATCTCCTTCACACCACTAAATTAATTTTAATCTATGCAGTGACAAAAGTTGCTTTTATAATTGTAACATTATTAAAAGGAAAGTTAAACACACATTTTTATAAGTGGAGCTGACATCTGGATCACACTATAGGTGTGGAAGACATAACTTCCTGCCCATGCAGGTGTGCCCGTGCGGTGTTTTGTTTGTGTTACATGCCACCATACTGACTGGCATGACCCCCTCAGACTGGGCTTAAGAACTCGAGAAAAATTGCATTTAAATGTATTTCAATTGGCTTTTTAAAATACATCTCCATTCTCTACTATAGCAGCAGTCAGTCTGAAGAACAGCTAGTCCGACACAAGTGGTTGGTGAAGAAACCAGTGTAATGATTTACATTAACATTAGCATTAAAAGTAATACTGGCATGTTAAGGGTTAAACTAAATATTGTCTGTACTTAGTGTCCGTTCATAAGTTCCACAAACTAAAGGTTAAACTAAATATGGCTTGTACCAAAAGGTTATAAAACTCCCTAGCACCTGTTCACGGTTCTGCAAATACCTTAGCATCCGTTTGTGGATTTCCTGTTATTGTACTCTGTCAGTTTGGGGGTGATGGGTTGGGATGTCTTTGAATGTTAGACCAGAGGTATACTGGATACAGTGGCTCTCAAAATGATTCACCCCCTTGGACTTTTCCACAATTCATTGTGTTACAACATGAAATCAGAATGGATTTAATCAGGAGTGTTTGCCACTGATCAACACAGAAAATGTCCATAATGTCAAAGTGAAAAATATAATCTGCCAATCTATAATTGTTCTAAATGAATCACAAATACAAAACAGAACATAATTGAATGCATTGGACGCAAGCTGCATTACCCTACATCATGCCATTTAATCTACAAAAGCTGTAATATTCTGTCTGGCTTGTAATAAAGATCCCATTTCTCCACTCCACGACGCCTCCACTTCTTCTAAGAAAAGGTTATTCGGTTGGGCTGGGACAAAGGCTTGGAATATATTCAGCCTGCCTTTAAGTTTCCAGCCCTGGCTACAGCTGCCGTGTCCCCAATAAATCACAGCTGTTTGTGAACACTGCGGAGGCTCTGTGTACAGTTTGGGAACTCTGCATAGTATGTTTGTTTTCATCAATAATTCAGACGGTTTATAAATGAATTATCATTATCCAATGCACTATGAAATATGAATACAGCTCAGCCTATGCAAGCACACAATGCAATTTATCACCTTCAAAGAAATGTAAAATTTGTTTAGCACTGGCTCTCCCCCGCCTTCTCAAGTCCCACCTCCCACTCTGTCACTCACACGCTGCTCAGTCCACTTCACCGCAGCTCACCTTTCAATCGTCACCCTTACACCCTACCCTCTGACCCCTAACCGGGGTCACGGGCCCGCTCTGTGCTCCCAAACCAAGATGCTGAAACACCTGCAACACCTGATACAGGAAGTGCACAGAAACACCATACACTGCTAATATGATCAGCATATTCAGGGATGAGAAAAATCTCATCTCTCTGTCAAATTAATAATATACAAATTGTGTAACCAGCAAGCATGGGTTACTAATGTTCCCCAGGGTGTGCAGACAATAAAATAGTCAAATAGGCAGTATCCCCCCCACACTCCAACACACACACTCACACGCATGCACACATACATTCCCCTTTAGATGGGTAGCCCCCTCTTCCTACTCTCTACTGAGACTTTCGCACATCAATGAAGAGACACTTCTCTCTCTCTCTCTCTCTCTCTCTCTCTCTCTCTCTCTCTCTCTTTGTTTCACGACAGCCCACAGACCAAAGCACTTTCTAAATAAATTAATGAATCTAAAATGGTTTTAGCACTTTTAAGGGATTGCAGTGTCCTTGCAGATGTGTCCGTCCTGCAGTCCCTGACCCCATGCCTTTAACCGGCTCCGCAGCGACACGCCACACACCGCAGCTCTTCTGTAGGGGCTCTCCATCTCCTGTTCACACCCAGACCCTTTGATCTTTTATTAAAGGCTGTTCAGGCGCTCCGTCTCCCCTGGCAGCTGTGAGTGAAAGTGAGAGACACCCAGCTCAGCCCACTTAACGGCCCTATTTAACATTTTGCTTTTTGAATTTTGCATGCGTCCTCCCAGACTCGAGGGTTGTGTGTGAGTGGGATGTCATGGTGCAATGCTGGAAGACTCCCAGGAGCTCCCCCTCGCTGGTGGAGCCACTCGCCTGCCTCTCCCCGACTGCTGTGCTGACAGGGTTCATCTGTGCTGAACTCCAACTCTCCGTTCGAGTGTCTGTGATCGGGGCCCCTGGGCGTTGCACAGCCCAGAGGTCTTTGGCTTTCTGCTGCGCTGGCAGCTCGACCAGTGTGAAGCAAGACAGCCCTAATTCAACTCCCTTCCAATCCCCAAGCTGCCTTGGAAACTAAACTAAAGAGTCTGGGGGGAACATCAGAGCCCATTCCCAACACCTGCTGTCTGGAATAAAGAGCACTTGGCTCATGTTGGTCACCCAGAGTAGAGCAGCTTATTGATCTAAGAACTTTATTCAGCTGTTTTCTTTCCCTTGCTTATGCCCCTTTCCACTGAATTTCAGTGGAGGTTTGGGTTACAACCAGCTCTACAATAACAATGTAACACTCAAATATAAATGTTCTGCTGATCCAAGAGTGGAAGATGTGTTAGTGGGGGGGGGCTCCGTCCTGTTAGTCCACTCACCACACAGCTCTCCGGCAGGCAGGCTGGGGAGGGGAGTGCTGGACTGCAGAGATGCTAAATATTTGATAAAGTTCAAGCAGAGGTCTGCTCAGGCCCCCCGCACACTCGATCAGTGTCAGCCGCCAAGTCCCCTCTCGCGCACCGCATCGGCCCGCAATTTGCCATCCCTCGGGAAAACTGGGGCGGAAATTACTTTTCTTGTTGTTGTTGTTCGTCTTCTTCTCGTTCTTTTATTCATTCTGTTGTTCCGTTTGATCTGTATGACAGATATCTTCCAAGAAAACATTTTGAGAGTCCAAAGCCCTCCCAGAGAGCCCTCTGTATCCAGCAGCCCATGTTGACAGCAACGGCACCAGGAAAGTGAGGGTTCAAGAGGAGGGTTCACAGGTGTGCTCTTAAACAACGCAGGGACGGGGGGCAGCAGGACGACCTGCACTCCCAAGGAACAGGCTGGGGGGTTTGAGGCGGGCTGGGAAACATTGAGTATTGAGCCCTGTGGCCAGCCCCCGCCTAGTCTTTCTGCAGCAGAACCCTTCAGCTTCTGTAAAGAAATTCCCCACGAATGTAAAGATGTTCAAACACAAAGGTCATTTCTGACAGTCCTTCACTGTGGCTGTCAGACTGAACACATTTTTACTGGAAGAAAGGGAAAGAAAAGAGGAGGGAGCGGGAGTGTGGGGGTCTTAATAGAAGAAGGAAGCAGGATTTGAATACATATCACCAGCAGGAGAGAAGGTAACGAGGTAATGAACTCTGGCTCAGTTCAGGGTATCAAACTCAAAATCAAATCCACCCCCCAACCAGCCCCCACCAGTGCCAGTCCCAGCTTGTTGTGTCAGGAGAGACACACTGTTGGATCTAGAGACAGTGACACATGGTGAGTCCGGGGTCTCTGTGTGCGTCTGTGTATATTGGTGCCAGCCTCCCCAGACAGACAGAACAACTGTGTCAATGTCATCTACATATTTGTTTACATTCCAGCCTATCGATCTGTCTGTCTCGCTCACCTGTATCAGTCTGTCTGTATTTAATGTCTCCCCATTTGTCTTGCTATCTGACACCTATAGATAGCACTCATTACCCGCAACAAGGCTGGAAACAAGTTGACGAGAAGCAGCTGTCCAATCTCAGGATATTTTCAGAGCACTGTGATGAGAATACATACCTTTTCAGCTTTCTAATTCCACAATTAAAATGAATACGGGACACGGCTTGGAATAAACAAATAAACAAACCAACAAATAAATAAATAAATAAATAGGGATCGGTAGACCTTGATTCAGAGGCAGTTCTGATTGTGCTGATAACACCATCTGCTGGCAATGATCGAAACAGCAGGCAGATGAAATTCAGCATGTGAAATAAATGGAAGTTTATAGTTCAGGAAAAAATGCATAGTAAAAACCACAGCTTATTAAGCCACTGCTTATTTCCTCTGTGACCCTGTGCTTCTGAATTAGCATTAGTAAATGAAGTCATGGAATGCATATGGCTATTTTCCCCTTGCCAGAGCAGGTGAAGAGACACCGAGTCCAGCCAGGGCAGGGCTGTGGCTCCGTGAGGCCTTCACCGGTCTCACTGTCCATCCCCCTGTCCAGACTGGGGGTGCTTGTGCTCAGGTGACAGTCAGGCATTTCTGGGCACAGAAGCAGCACTGCGCTGGCAGGTAAAGACATTGGGCATTGTGGTGCCCAGGTGATGCTTGCAAGGAGATCATTCTCAAAGCACTCTCCATCATCTGCGGGGGTCTGTGTTGTTGTGAGAAACAGAAGAATAATGCGCATCAGAGACTGAGCCTTCCCTCTGTCAGCACCTTGTTTGTCTAGGGTACAGAGACCATCCAAAGCCTGGCACATTATGTGGACAGTGGTGCACGCCTGTGGGCTTTCTATTAACAACTACTAACAACCCCCCCCACACACACACACCAAAGAATCAGTCGCTTATGTTATTTTTTTCTATGATTTCTTGCTTTTTCTTGTATTGTCTCCAGGTATCTCTGTATTAAGGGAGGCCTTGAGGAAGCGTGGCTGTATCCACTCAGCCGCCCTGAGGAATGGGGGAGGTAGCGCTCTCTGATGGGGGGGTGGGGGTGTCGGTGCGTGGCAGGGGGAGCAGGGAGGGGCGCCAAGGCTTGCATTCCTGCTCGTTGTGCCACGAATCCCACTAGGAGCTGGATCAATTCCACACCGCAGAGGAGAGAGCGAGAGAGATTAGAGCAAGGAGCACAAAGCCATCAAAGGCCCAGTGGCCTTGAGTGCCAAGGCAAGAGCGTGGCTGTCTAGGTGTTCCATCAATGGGAGAACAAATGCCCTGTCACTGCATTCAGGGCCATCTATTCATCTTCCAGTTCGACACACCTTGTTCACTAATTCACAGAGTATGTGGCAGATGATGAGAGGTGTGGCAAACACTCGTTCGCCCGTGATATGAAACCTGACCACGCCAAAGCCTGTGCCTGTCCAGCAGAGCCCCTCTCTCCCCCTGGGGGGCAACGGGGACACACTGCTTTGTGAGGGGATGTTGCTGGTATCAAGTAAGTTAAAGGCAGGGGAGCACGTTTTAAAGGGGTGGAGGCTTCGTTGTCAAACCTTCTCTCTCCACTATATCCTCACCACACAATTTTCAAATGTTTTTTGTTCCACCAGAAATTAATACAACCGCTGAAATGCTCAATTGATCCAGATGACCACTATCCCCAGGTGGTGAGCAGGTGGGGATTTAAACCTCCAAGACCTGCAGGACTGTGAACCATCAGGAACAGGGCTGCCAAAACACGGACCTGAGGACCAGTGGATCATCCCAGTGAGCTGCCAGTCCGTGGCACAGGGTGGCCCTGATGGAGAAGGATGTCATATCCATGAATACTGATGATCCCTCCAAGGATTTCAATGGCTTTGACCGAATCTGCGCACAGATTAAGGTGAGCAGACGTCAACAGGAACCCATTATTTAATTAGGTGGAGTTTCAGCAATTAATGCCACCTTGATTGATGTCCTCACTAGCTCCTGGCAGTCAAATAGGGACAGACCAGCACTATTGCATCACAGACCAATCCATCCTAGTTCAATTATGGAGCACCAAGGGTCAGCCAGGCGTCTGGGAGGGTGACTGTGGAGTTGTGATCAATAGCGGGACAGATTTGGGAAGGCAAAATGTAATGTACCTTGCTGACGTGAAGGCAAATTAAGAATTAATATTCGTTAAACCCAACAGTGCTTACGTGAGGCTAATCTTGTGACTCAATCTGTCAGAGACTTTGATTTTGGATACAATTCTGTCTTGTGCTGCTTTTCAAATTCTCAGTACAACAGACACACACACACACAGGTCGTGCTCTGGGTTAGTAATCCATGTGTACAATAGTGTTAAAAAAGTCTTGCAACACATTGAAAACCTCACCAAATTCATGGAAATATTAAAGCCTCTTACAGCAAGAGAGGTTTGGGTAGTTTTGCAGTAATACGATTGGAGTACCATGGGAAAAACATAGTAAAAAGTAGTATGGTGTGGTGTACTGTGGTAACACGCAACCAAGTGACTCGAATTGTCTACTCCACTATTCCATAATAACCACAATCTGTGATGCCGATACAAAATGAACCATCACAAATATACTTATAAAATATAAAGATGTAACAGTGATCAGTGATATTTACAAGGTGACCTGAATCACACTCTGGGTTAGACCAGAAATGCTTATCACTCCACGTATGTGAAAGGCAGCAGGAGAGATACGAAGGAGTTATCATCATCATCATAACGGGAAAAAATAATATGCAGTTTGGGAAATAACTGTGCAGCACAAGAACAGAGAGAATAAGCATTTGCCTAGTACAGGTAATGGATAGACGTACCCTACTGTATATGACCGCTGTTTTAAAGGAAACAGCCTTAACTCCTGAGCAAATCCTTACTGACAACAGCTTATGTCAACAATGATATTCTTTTATATATTAGGCAGTCTAGTAACAGGCTGCGTCTCAGAGTGAAAGAGACGGGACAGAATCTCAGTCTACGAGCACTAACCGATCATGTGACCCAATATTGAAAATGAAGACTTTTGTTTGTTGCTGTGGCGATCAAATCCCCCCGCCCCCCCCCTCTCCCCAACTCTGCAGAATGATTTGCATTCCTGGGATGCAAACCCTCCAGCTCCGAGTCTGCTCTGACTGACAGCTCGGCCTGCCGGATGCCGTCCCCCCAGTGCTTTGTATCAGCGCTTTGTCCATCAGAGTCCCCCCCAACCGGAGACTGCCAGCCCCCCAGCATCTGTCCTATCCCGACCAGCTCGCATCACCTGTGACCCCCCTCCCCCAAAACACAACTGCAGGACCCCCGACGAGGGACTCACAGGCATCTGGCGGAACGCTGGGGGGACCCACAAGGTCAGCCCATCCTTCACACACACGCTGCTGGTCCCTCACAACCCAGGGATGGGAGGCTCAGCATGTCTGCCTCAGAAAGCACAGCGACTACACAATCTAATGGGGTTGTCATGTGCGCGGGGGTCTGGGCCGGTGCTGTGTGTGGCTGGGCAGGGTTTCAATCCACGCTCCAGTGTTACAGGGGGAGAAATATATTATCATTATTGTTGCTGCAATAACATAAACCATTTCAATTTGCCAACAGCTGCTCAGCTCTGATGACAGCTCGGTCTGGGAATGGGACTTCTCGGTCTCTTCTATCTTCAGAGAGCCAGCCTGGAGGCCTCCCACATGGCCTCCCACATGGCCTCCCAGGACAGCCAGGATAGGGGGGAGCTGCCCCACTTCACCCAGTCCCTGCACCCCCCATCACCCATGCCACACTGGCACCCTGGCACCCTGTGCTCTGAGCAAACAAGCAAGACATGTCGTGCATTTATCTCACCTGTGATGTTAGAAAACAAATGAGAGCAGGATTACATTAAATTCAGGATTGCCTAGATGTGATTAATGCACAGCTTCCCCTGTATGAGAGTTGGACTGATTCTGCTCAAACGCATCAGGCAACCCATGCCACTCTGCCACCCCAGACAGACGCCCAGCAGAGAGAGTGTGCAATCGCTGCCCTCCTCACCCAGCCTCTCTAGCGCTATTAAGGGTGAGGGAGCTGCTGGCCAGGGCTCACCACTGCACCCCCTGGAGGCCCTCCGATGCAAGAGCAGTCATCAGTGGCACCACAGTGCTCAGTAGAACGTGCTAGAGGAAGGCTGATGGGACGTGTGCTGTGCAGAGCTGTCACCCGCACTCTCTGGGCGCCTGTCAGCCTGGCACTCTGCTCATGCTGGAGAGGAGCTCCGAGGCCTCTGCCTGACTGAGGGGTCAGAGGTCACTCAGCCCTGGACTGCAGCCTCCCTGAAGCTGCCTGTCCTTTCAGCCCCAGTGCATCCTGGGAGCCACCATTCTGGGCTGACTGTGCTCAATCACACCCAGGAGAAATCCCTGGGCCGCTGGGTACCTTGACTGCATGATGGGCATGGTGACAGAGGAGAAAGAGATAGGAAGAGAAGGGAATGAGATGCATACAGAACCGCAGGGCTCTTGGCTAGTGTCTGGAGCTTCACCAAACAACACATCCTGGAATAAAGGAGACCAGTGGCAAACACAGACACTGCCAGTCTGAAGCAGAGCCAAGACAGAACCAGATCGCACGTCTCTGAACGGCACAAGAGTCGCGGTGGAAGGCCTAGCCGATGTTTTGTCCTCTTGTATGAGATTTATTAATCAATTCTGTGCAATGGAAAACATATATAATTCTGCTAATGACAAATGTGCTTGACTTTCCCCAGCGGTATTATTGGATATCCATTCATGAACAAGAAATACTAGCATGAGAACCTGGACATAGACATTATCTAAACTCCCATGCTGATGAAGGTTCATTAAATTACAAAACTGCATCACCAACTAAAATGAGGCAGTGCTAGCCTTTGGATGATCAGTACCCAGACTGCCCTGCGTGCATCTCTGTGCAGGTACCTGCGTCTGTCAGGCAGCCACACCAGGACACTCCTGCAGCTGTGCGGAGAGAGAGCGGCGTCCAGCTGCATATGAAGGACTCCGAGATCCCCATCACTGACACTTTCACTAGCTCCTCACCGACCCCCAGTGCCTTAGATAACGACACCTATAACAATTAAAGGAGTTTAACAGGAAAGGACTCTCCGGCAAATACAGCAGCTTCTCGCCGGGCCGGGCTACACACTTGCTTCAGTTACTTTACTGAGCAGCACCAGGCACCTGCCAGGCCCTCAAACACACAAAACTAGATTCAGACAAGACACATCCAACTGATAAAGCACCCTAGTAACCTGTATAGCTTTCCATCACACCTTCTATATCCTATAAAAACGTGAATGCAGGTCCCAAGGAGAATTCTGGTTATAATCCATGATATTGGCTAGGAAGAGAAATGGCTCCTCCAATCCTTTGTAGCACTTCCATTTCACCACAAGAGGGCCCCCTGCGCTAAACACAGCTGGCCCAGTCTGTGCAGTGAAGTCCGTCTGGAGACGAGTTGCCCAACAGCCCGAAAAGAAAGGGATTCATGTCAGAAACGCAGGAATTCAGAAGTGTTAATGAAAGGTTTTATTTTCCAAGTACAACTGCAGCTACCCTAGAACAAGGCCCTTCTCGAACCAATCTTCTTGCCCATGCGTTATCAAACAACTCTTAATGAGAATAAAGCAAAAAACTGATTAAATGGTTTCATTGTCCTGAAACAACCCCTTCCCTCCCCCAAAACAAGAAAAAAATGTATTTAAAACTTTTATTACATTATACAATCAATAAAATATTAGTTAAGGCAGACCAGCAACAGGTAACAGTGCTAAATCAGGATTAACAAATACAAGGCTGGTCTTCGACAATCTCATTTACCAAAACAAACAAACAAACAAACAAACAAACAAAAACAATAAAAACTGAAAATGAGCTGCTGGTACTGGTTAAAAATAATAATTTAAAGCTGTATTCTAGTGTGCAGATGCAATACCATTGTAACAAAAATAAGCAAAGTCTTGGCCCTTTTTTCTTCAGTTATTCGGCGGTTTAGGGTTAATGTAACGCAAAGAAAAAGAAAATCGGCTTGAACAGTAGTAGGGCAGAAACACGGAGGGTAAAGGGGCAAGCAGCGACGATTTCCCACTGATGCTGGCGCCACCCCGCTACCAGTCTTTTACTTTTGAACCATTCTGCTTCAAATGTCATTGCATGTGCTAAACGGCAAAGCGGTGATGGATCTGGAGAGCCCATCCTCCAGCGTGGAGTAGATCAGTTATAGTATAGCACTGAGCAGCGCAGCAGAGGGGGAAAAAAAAGATGAGAAAAACGAAATGGTCAACTCACAACACAAGAGCAGCCAATAGCAGGGGGCGGGACGGCGCCAGGTGCCCCCCGATACGCTCTCCCTCTCCAGCAGTTGCAGCTTTGCTTCGGAGTTTTTCGTTCAGTGTTTATTTATTTATTCTTAAACCCTTTCAATGAAACGAGTCTTTCATTTCAATACTACAAACATCTACAAAAAAAAAAGAAAGACCGCAGGGGTACAACTCTATTGAAGATTATTGTGTTTTTTGTATAGTTCGACTGTGCCATGAAGGATATGTTGAACAGCGTAGTGTTGGCTGCCGAGCCCCGCGCAGGCAACTCTCCAGGCTGTGCTCCGTCTCCGCTCTCTCTCCTCTCCTCTCCTGGTGGTCCATCATCTGCGAGATGCTGCCTGTGACCCCAGTCGGCAGGAAGGTCACGCCGGTCCTGAGGCTCCTCACTCCATTTTGTGCGCCCACTTCATGTCGTCGCTCCGAGGCTTGTGTCCGGTCACGGTTTCGATCAGACCCTCCATCCGCTGCCAGAAGCCCAGACAGTGCAGAGGGAAATTCAGCCAACCTGATCAGGAGACGAGCGAGGGAGGGAGATGGGAAGTGTTAAGGAAATAGATATATAGTAGCTTCACTAACTGCTAATGAGGAGTGAATCTCAAATCAGCAGACTGGAAAAGATACCATACGTATGTGTATACGCACACTGAAAACAGTACACCACCGAATAATTTACAAGATGCTCTGAGCGGTGTCACGCACACAATCCCTAGTGAATTGCATGTAACCTGTGATTTAACATGCACAGAGGCACACACACACACACACACACACACACACACACACGTCCACTCCTCCACAAACAATAATGTGTACACAGCAGTTTGGAACTAAACAAGGTCAGCAGCATTTCTCCGGCAGTTGCTTTTAAAAGCCTCTCTCTCAGCACAATCACTGAAGACAGCTACTTTGTTTTGTGGGGCTGATTGTTGAACCAGGCCCCCCCCACAGCCCTGCTGCTCTCCAGCCAGCGCTGCCCACTGCATGCGAGCCGTTGGTGAGTAATGCAGCTGCAGCCCCTGCCTTTATTGTTAGAGATCTTTTTCCAATGCAGCCTATTTGTTAGGACTGACAGTAGGTGACCATTAAATATACATGGAGATTGTCAGCAACTAAAAACAAAAGCTTGGGGCGACCCCCGGGGGTGTTGGGGAAGGAGGGGGGTGGGGGAGCTGTCGAAACAGCGCTGTGGTGTGCAGCCGGGCTCGGAGTCCCCCGTGGCCCCCGACACACTGCTTCTAATCCCACTCATCATAGGTATGCACAGCCAGAAAGCGCCGCTCCTCCATCGCAGTGAAGGATTGGGGGCGTCCTCAGCTGCTCCTGTACCATCTATTCTGCAGGTCTGCAACGCAGGGAGTGTGTGTGTGTATGTGTGTGTGTGTGTGTGTGTATAGAAAATAACATTTGTACACACAGTCTACACTTTTCTGAGCCTGTGTTGTTTAATTTATTTCTGTAAAGTAGAAGTTGCACCCCCAACCCCTTCCCTCACTTGTTAACATCTGTGTCAGGCGTTTCAACCATGACCCTGCAGAGTCGACACAGACTGACAGATAAACAGACAAGTGCCACTTACAGTAGGAGAACTGCACAAATTAAACAGACACCAGTCATTCACAATACCCATCACACCCAGCTAGCCACAGAGAAAAGTCAAACGCACAAGATGTCGGAGGACCATCAACCTACAAGGAGGCAGAGCTGTCGCCCAGTTGGAGAGTTTAGTTATGCAGCGCACCTCCTCTCCGTGTGTAACATCCATTCCCCTCCGAAATTAATGATCAGGCTCCTCTCTCTCACAAGGAGCCTTGAATCTTCTTAACCCAACATTACAGGAGTCGGGATGTCTGTGTCACCGAGGGATTAAGCGCAGAGGAGATATAAAGACTTACTCCTGTTCAGGCAGTGAGAGGGATGCTTGTGGTTGTTTCCTCAGGGCCGTTACCATCTCACCTTTTTCGCCTGCAACTCTTAGATGCAAGAGACACGTTCACTATGCCCCAGTCGTCACCCCACCCCGGTCTCCTCCTCCTCCTCCTCCTCACCTGTGGTGATGCAGAAGTACGTCTCGTGGGGGGCGACGTGGTGGATGCGGTGGTGCTTGCGGGGCAGGATGATGTGGCAGTCCTGCAGCAGTGTGACCCAGCGTGGCAGCCCAAAGTACGAGTGCGACCACTTGTGGATCTGGTTGGTCATGGTGACGAAGATGGCCAGGGCGAACACGTAGCACTCCCAGGGGTACAGATCGGCCAGGGCCTCTGCAACACAACACACAGAGCAGTCAGCGGGGAGAGCAGACACCGTGGCAGTGAGTGTGCACAGGTGCAAATGTCACACTACTGTGCAGTGGTTGGCACCAGACGGGAACACCAGGGAACAGAGAGGCAGACCAGATATCAGAGGAGGCCCCTTCACCCGCTGACTCCTCTACACTTCTTCCTGAACCTCCGCCTCATAAACCCCACTACCCACGCATGTCCTCTTCCTCCAGCAGAGCGATCACTCACCACCCTGCCAGAAACGGACTGCTCGGGTTGGCTGGCATGGCAGAGACCCCATAGGCCCGGACGCAGAAGCCCAGGCGCTTTCCAGGATGCGAGCAAAGTCATGTGGTGCCGAACACCCGCTCGCCCCGGCCCTACCCCCTCGCCACCTCCTGTTTCTGGCACACAGCCTGACCCACAGGAGCTCTGAACCAAGAACACCAGCTGTGACCTCCTGCATCCGGAGACACAAGCCCTGACAGCACTACTCTACCCCGGGACCCGGCGGCAAGGCCCCGTGCAGCGCTCGGTCAGGTGCTCCTACAGGCACGCCACTATGAATTAGCCAGAGGGCCGGGATGTCCACCCTTCTGCAGCACCGAGAGCTGCAGCAATTAAAGCCTAATGCCCCACTGACCCATGGGCTGTCAGCCAGTGTTAGGGTCTGAACAGCAAACACTTCCTTCTTCAGTACCCGACACCGGGAGCGCCGACCGCCTCAGTGACCAGCGCTCGTTGAGGACTTATTTCGCCCTGCTAAGCAGTGCAGTTTTTTGTGCTTCTGCCACGACTCCTCAGGCGGCTGGCTCAGAGAAATAATTATCACGGAAACGAACAAATCCCATTTCCTCAGCACCGGGAGCACCAGTAAAAATGTTGACAAATGCCTACATAAACGCCCTGCTAATCAACAGGTTCCACACAGTGAAGACTGTCTGGTATTAAAAACCCCAATTAACACCTTTCTGGCACAACAAACGAACACAGACTCCGTGTCAGGCTGCCACAGAATTAACGCCTCAGGAAGCAAAGACAGGGACAACTGTGCACAATATTCTCTACTTACAAACCAGCTCATTGTCTGCACCTGCACCAAATTCACTCAACTTCTCTTCCCTGGACCCTCATCTAATGTTGTTCTTGTGAGATTTGCACACTCAACCTGAGAGCAGGTGTGTCCCCAGCAGCAGAGCAACTGAAATATCAGATCAGCCAATAGCATAAAGTGCTGCAGGACAAAGACCCCAGTTTCATTAAAGGGGAGGTTCAATATATTTTGTCATCTTCATAAAAGTGTTTAAAAAATAAAGATAAGTCATGTTGACATTCAGCCAACGGATTTGATATGGTAAAACATTGTGACATGACCTTGTAACGGTTGCTATTGATATCATTTTACTGGTCAAAAGATAAAGGATACATTTGCAGTGTTGTCTGTATGTAAAATAAAGATTCAAAAGCTTTATAATGCAAATGATCGCTTTCTTAATAGCTATTTCCAACTACTGCCAAGAGGGCACTCACTTCATCCTCCAGGAAAGCACCAACAGAAGCAACGCACTTCCACTGCAGAGCCAGGCAGAGGCAGCCTTGCAGCTGACTGCCGGCTGTGCTTGCGGCTCTGACCACCAGAGGGCACACTAAGCTCCCAATTGACACAATCTGTGGCGCACTGCTGAGCAGTGAACGTGTTGTACGGTCTCACTTCACAGGCCCTGCGCTTCTCCTGCCCTGCGTGCCCATTCCCCGGGGAAGCATCTCTCCAGCGAATCCTCGCCGCCTCAGCTCACACCAATGCTTTTTTGTGTTCATTATTATTTTGAAACATTTCACACATGGAGCAGCAACCACACACCTAGATCTGTCGGTCAAAATCAAAGACCAAAGGGGACACCGTCCAGAGCAGAGAGGGGCTCTGTGGTTCACCTGTGCTCCCCTGTGGGAGGTGGGGAGGGGTGTAGATTACTCAGTCATCTGAAGACGGCTCGTTCTGTGTCTGCTGTTGTAATTTTAATTAAACTGGGCTGGGCTGAAGCAGTGGTGTAAATAATCGATGCGGTGACACAGACACAGAGACGCACTGAGGGGGGGCTCCCTTCACCTTCCCATCTGCCCCAGATTCACCGGAGCTCACCCTCACGGTCTGGACCGATCGCAGTCTGCCAGCAGGGAAAGCCCCGCCGTACCACTATAGGAGGCGATACCAGGTAGCCGGGTCCCGGGAGAGTCAGGTTGTCTCTGGAGACGACGGCGGCCCCCAAGGGCAGGGGGAGTGAGTGTGGTTTACCGGCTGAAGTAAACATGTGTGGGAGTCTGCTTTCCCAGGCGCCTGGCAGCTGTAGACTCGCACGCACATACACACAGGGAACAGGAGACAGCCGGGATGCGGGTCTGTGTGCACACAGCCCTGCCTCAGCCCAGCTCAGGCCAGTTTGGTCTGGCCCAGCCCAGTCCAGTCCAGTTCACCACTACACACACTCAAAAAGGAAAGCCGCAAACAAGCACGTCAACTGTAGAGGAGAACTGCAGGACGGCTCTGCTTTCAAGTCAAAATCGCAAAAGTTCTCCTGATGAATCACCAAGCAAAAAACAAAAGGCCTAGAGTATATGGATCTGCCTTTATTAATTCGTCACGGCACTCCGCTGACGGTCCACTAGAGATCAGGAACCCCAGAACACTGGACTGCACACCACACACAGCTTAGTGTAGCGAACAACGGCACACTCGCTCCTGAGGGGGCACTCCTTGGGAAGAGTATCGGACCGATCGGGCCACATCCGCCCTGGGAGATAGACAGAGAGAGGAAACACAGCACTGACCTGGAGAATAGCAGAGGAACTTGTAGGCCATGTGAGCCAGTGGCAGGATGGTGATCATGCAGTTGTCCCCATTGGTCTCGATGAAGTCGTGCCGGGTGATGGCTGTGGGGTCGATGTGATGCTCTCTGAACGGCCTGATGAAAGCCTGGAGCCAGAAAGAAGAAAGACAAGAAAAAGGGCAGAACATTAAACAGGTCAGATACCTGTGGTAGGGAGCAGTTCAGTGTGCAAGAGTTCAGGCGGCTATAAATACATAAAAGGAAAGATTTGAAGAGACCGTGCCAATTGACACGCACTGCGGTGAGGAGATTAGACGCCGTAACACCGTGCTAAACACAGCACTGAATCGGCTGTACAGAATAAGAACAAGAAAAACAGCTCCGTTCGAGGCTATGGCTTTATAGGGACACCTGTACACGTGTCAGTCTGCTGCTACTGATCCTACAGGTCAAACAACATTCACAGATCATTCAAGTCAAACAAGGTAAATGACTGCTGCTTACTTTATATAGCACAGCCCTGCACGGGCAAACAGCCCTCTGCATTTTTGATATGTTTGACAGGCGTCGTCAGTTGGTGGCTAAACATCACATGACTCCTGACTGACTTGAGGCCATCGCTGCTACAGTAATAGGATTGGGAGGCTGGCTGGGTTGCAAAACTAGTTTCTGAACCAGGCCTCCATTGCTGACCACTGCAGGGCTGTAATTAGCCAGGGCAGCAGTCTTGTAGCTGAGCAGCTCTGCCATCACCCAGGGGTCACTAGAGCAGTGGTCTGTGTGCGGTGGGCTGGATTTGCTAAGGTTTGCTGTGCTCTGAGCTGCACTGACACAGTGTGTGAATATGGGCTCTGCAGCCCCATGTACTTCACACAGAGAGGGTACAGGGCAATGGGTCCTGCCCGCTGTAGAGAACAAACAGGCTGCAATGTTGCCCACTGATTCAGTTTTGCAAATATGGTTTTTGAAGAACATTTGGTGCAGCCATGCCCGAAGATGCTCAGTTATCTTTCCCGTTGCCCAGATTAAAGCGTGTTAAGCCCACTGATGGAACACAGCGCGTGGCCATGCTGTTTGTGTGGACAAACTAGTCCACAGGCCATGCTGATGCCATCTCTAATCCACGATAGTTTAACCGCCTGCCAGTCTGGTCTTCGCTCTAATCACTGTGAACAATCGCAGAACGCACGCCACTCTGGAAAAAAAAAAAAGCAATTGGAAGAGCAATTTTTTTTGCTCAAGAACGATACATTTTTTTTTTTTTTTTTTAATCATCATCCCAAAGTAACATTACTGCATAACCTACAGTACATCTCCATCCATTAAGTGCCGGCTTTAATCTCTAACATCACACAGTTAGTCTAAAATACTCATTTAGATTTCTGTAAATTCAATTCTTTGAAGTCCGCTGTTCCCAGGTGGCAAATCCTAATTATACTAAACAACTGAAAGAGCTTCAGCCATCATGTGTAGAAATATAACCCAGCTCTGCAGGACTTCGCACTGAATCATTTACACGCTCCCTCTACTGATAATGAAATACAGGCTCCCCAGGACCTACTGCAAGATGCATTTTCCTACACGTCTGTGTCCTCAAAACGGAGACATGACTGTACTGCTGACCCAGGAACACAGCAGCCTGGGGCTCTTGCACCCGATAGACACATATAAAAAACGACTCTGGCTTGTTATTCTTTTATGTATTTTTTTGCAGACACTGCCTGCAAGGCGGACACACATGGGAGAGAGAGGAGCGGAGCGAGAATTGACAACCAAATGTTGTTATTATTATTATTTAAATATGATCGCTCCAGTTAGGTACATTGGAGGACACAAGCTTGCTACTCAACTGCCCTGAAACAGGTTTTATCCGATTGAAGGAAAAAGAAATAGAACAATACAATACTATTTGACTGAAGAGAATGCAAGAGTGAAGGGATTGCATGTGTTGCAGCTGAATTGTGTGACTTCAGGAGTCAGATGCACATTAATCCTGACACAATAGAGGGGTTAGTGTGTGTGTGTGTGTGTGTGTATAAATATGCGTGTGTGTGTGTGTGTGTGTGTGTGTGTGTGTGTGTCGGGGGGGGGGGGGGGAGTGGTGTATTGTGCTCTGGACATAGCCATGCATTTGTTTTGTTTTTTGTGAGACTGAAAAGCCTGAATGGATGCGGGGAAAAGGGATGACATTTCATGAGCACGTGGGGTTTGGGGGGACCGCAGAGAACGGATCTCAGCGAGTTTAATTAAGCATCGCCCAAAACAGAGCTTGCTGCATCTATATTCGTTAGCATTATTAATGGTTCTGTTACTGCTCATAACCTTCAAAAGTCTTTTTTTGGAACGGGGCGGGGGGGGGCGGGGGCCGCGGGGCTGGGGTTTAGGAAAGGAACGCGAGGGAAAGGTGTGCAGATGTGTGTTAGCCTTGGCAGTCGACCCCCCTACAGCACCGTGGCGCGCTGGCTGCACAGCTCCGCTCGGTGGGTCCAGGCTGAGGGTTCTGGGCACAGTCGTGTTTCTCTGGGTATAAGATTGGGGTCGGATGCACGTCTGCGTACAGATGTCAGGGCCAGGGCGTGCAGTACGAGCGCGTCTCTCGCAGGTGGACACTGATTTTTCATTGTGGTAATGCCAGGCAGACGATTCAGGAGAGAGTCTTCGACTCCGATAGTGTTTCTCCAGCAAGAAAAAGCTACATAAAATGTGAAGAAACACACACACAAAAACTGTTCTGCTGTAAGTATTAATGACTTCTGTTTAGTACAAACGCTTTAGGAAATCTAATTTATTTTCCAACGCACCCCAGGTGGTGTGATGAGGTGTATTGAACTATAGCTTTGGATGTGTTATTTATTGACGCTGTAAGTTGGACAGGAATCCTCTTCCCTCTCCATCCAACCTCTTTCCCCTACTTTCACTTCTCTCCATCTCTGTATTGCAATCCCACAATAGCCCACTACCTCATCTCTCCATCTACACCCCTTTCCAATGTCCCAATGTCCCAGTGCCACCCTTTCTCTCTTATCCTGCACTCCCCTGCCTTTCCCATCTCTCTCCACTCACCTTGCCGATGACCGGAATGTCAACTGAGCCCCAGGTATCGGCTCCCCAGTGCACCAGGCCGGAGGCGAAGTCTGCCGTCACAATCCCGGCAACTACAGCACACAGGAGCACAAGAGCAGAACTGTGAGAGACCTTGCGGCCACACACCTCACTCACCACCAGCACACATTGATCATTCCCCCATATCAATCCACTGCTGGACGAAGGCCTCGCCAACATGTTTCCACTTGCCTCAATCTACAGCTTCTCTTTTCCATGTCACACCTGCAAAGTGTATGGTTTCATCTTCCCATCTTTTATGTGGTCGTCTTCTAGGTCTTATTTAATCTCTTGGGATCCATTCTATAGCTTCCTTTGTCCATCTCTGATCTGTTATTCTTTAGATTTGTCTGGCGCATTTTAACATTTTCACTCTTTCAATGATGTCACGTGTTTGTTTGTTCCTGAATCCATTAATTTATTTTACCATCTCTTCTTGTTATTTCAAGCATACATATTTCCATGCTTCTTTGTGTCGTCTGCAGTATTTTTGCATTAAGTGACCAGGTTTCACAGCCATTAGTGATCACTGGTAGTATGTATTGATCAAATACTTTTCTCTTCAGGCAATTGGGTAGATTTCCTACAGAGTGCTGTTTCTTACAATTCCACTCCATCCCATTTTAAAAGGCACACACACATGATATATATATATACACTCACCTAAAGGATTATTAGGAACACCTGTTCAATTTCTCATTAATGCAATTATCTAACCAACCAATCACATGGCAGTTGCTTCAATGCATTTAGGGGTGTGGTCCTGGTCAAGACAATCTCCTGAACTCCAAACTGAATGTCTGAATGGGAAAGAAAGGTGATTTAAGCAATTTTGAGCCTGGCATGGTTGTTGGTGCCAGACGGGCCGGTCTGAGTATTTCACAATCTGCTCAGTTACTGGGATTTTCACGCACAACCATTTCTAGGGTTTACAAAGAATGGTGTGAAAAGGGAAAAACATCCAGTATGCGGCAGTCCTGTGGGCGAAAATGCCTTGTTGATGCTAGAGGTCAGAGGAGAATGGGCCGACTGATTCAAGCTGATAGAAGAGCAACTTTGACTGAAATAACCACTCGTTACAACCGAGGTATGCAGCAAAGCATTTGTGAAGCCACAACACGTACAACCTTGAGGCGGATGGGCTACAACAGCAGAAGACCCCACCGGGTACCACTCATCTCCACTACAAATAGGAAAAAGAGGCTACAATTTGCACAAGCTCACCAAAATTGGACAGTTGAAGACTGGAAAAATGTTGCCTGGTCTGATGAGTCTCGATTTCTGTTGAGACATTCAGATGGTAGAGTCAGAATTTGGCGTAAACAGAATGAGAACATGGATCCATCATGCCTTGTTACCACTGTGCAGAGGCTGGTGGTGGTGATGTAATGGTGTGGGGGATTTTTTCTTGGCACACTTTAGGCCCCTTAGTGCCAATTGGGCATCGTTTAAATGCCATGGCCTACCTGAGCATTGTTTCTGACCAT
Organism: Amia ocellicauda; assembly: GCF_036373705.1. Lineage (NCBI taxonomy): Eukaryota > Metazoa > Chordata > Actinopteri > Amiiformes > Amiidae > Amia > Amia ocellicauda. Next base: position 16,712,659 of record NC_089858.1, on the reverse strand, counting down.
GTCCATCCCTTTATGACCACCATGTACCCATCCTCTGATGGCTACTTCCAGCAGGATAATGCACCATTTCACAAAGGTCGAATCATTTCAAATTGGTTTCTTGAACATGACAATGAGTTCACTGTACTAAACTGGCCCCCACAGTCACCAGATCTCAACCCAATAGAGCATCTTTGGGATGTGGTGGAACGGGAGCTTCGTGCCCTGGATGTGCATCCCACAAATCTCCATCAACTGCAAGATGCTATCCTATCAATATGGGCCAACATTTCTAAAGAATGCTTTCAGCACCTTGTTGAATCAATGCCACGTAGAATTAAGGCAGTTCTGAAGGCGAAAGGGGGTCAAACACAGTATTAGTATGGTGTTCCTAATAATCCTTTAGGTGAGTGTATATACACACACAATACAGTACTGTGCAAAAGTTTTAAGCAGGTGTGAAAAAATGCTGTAAAGTAAGAATGTTAACCTGGCAGGATGAAGCCGTTTGTGGCAGACTTACATATGCTGATGATGATTTTGAGGATGTGATCATTCGAGAAGTGGATCAGCAGGAAGAAGAAGTTGACTGTGACGAGGCAGACACACAACACCACACAGATCTGCTCCTGCAGCCGCTTGCCTGTGGACAGAGTCACACAAAAACAGATACGGAAACAGACATTGTTAGCACTGGTCTCAAAAATGCTCGCACAGCCAGACACCGTTCCACTGTTGGTCATGTGACCTGTCCTCAAGACAGACCGCACACACTGGTTGCAGAGCAGTTTAGCTAAGTCCCTTTTTTAAATAGAGGACTGTGTACTGAGCAGCTGATAATGAGGGAAACCATGCAGGCTGTAGAGTAAAACAATAAAATCAATAGAAGGTTGGACCGCTGTAATCCTACCTCTGCACACGGTGCAGGAATGGGAAATTCAGCAATAACAATAAGAACGAGACAGACGCAGACACATTACTGGTTATTTTGTCAACAACCCTACGGTGCTTATCTGAACCTTCAGCTGGCACTCCGCGCACCAACCAGGGTCAGGGTAATAAACAAACAGGGACAGGGTGATTCTGATAACATGTAAAAGAAAACAGACACAATTCAATTTAAATGTACTGCTCCAATGACATTTTTATAGAGAAACATACAAATTCCCAAAGACAGTATATAGCAGCACAAACGAAAGATTGCGAATGAAGAGTGAGTGAGATGCCCTGGCAATCTGCTGACAACTCTTTGGTTCAGGTCTTCTGCTCTCGCGGGGGTCCTGCTGCGCTGCTCGAGACTACAGTACCTCCCTGTCAAAGCAAAGCACACCTGTCCCTCTTCACGGCCACACAGCTGCACACCCCGAACAATCGGAGCTCTGTGATCGAGCGCTGGAGAGAAGCCAGGGAGCATGACGGGCGTGAAGGAGCCCCCGCGGTCCTCCCTGACACGCCTCTCCTAACTAAAGATCATCAAACACTAAATAAAATAAAATAAGATACGGGGAACAATCCGGGGTGAGGGGTGAAGAAAAATCTTTAATGGTCTGTGGAGTGACTTAATACAAGAACCCCCGAGGGCCACAGTGCAAATGTGAGATTCATTTATAAAAAGATGAAAAAAAATGGTGTTCCTCTTGAACAGAACGCGGCGTCTCTGGTGATGGCGGGGGGGGGGGGGGGGAGACAGAGACACAGCACCAGTCAACGCACCGCATCTCCAGCCTGCACGCTTAACACCAAGAGAGACATGCTTTATTGCACAAGGCTGCTTTTATTAATTCAATTTTAAAAATATTCGCAATGCCTTTTGCATTTCACACCCCCCTCTTGTTTTTTCTCCCCCTGGGGAAAGGCAAGGGAGCAGATGACAAATGTAAGAGCTTGGCTGAAGCGTCTCTCTGCGAGCCCCTTTCCCATCGCTCACATCCGCACCGTTAACTCTCTCCCTGCTGGATCCCGCAGCACATTTATCTCCCCATCTCTTACCAGGGGCCAGCCAGAGACACGACGCATTCATTTCATTCCCTGATACGTTGGCCTGCATTGTATTAACTTATTTGCTTGCTTGTTTATTTATTTATATTCATGTTGCCCATGCGTGCCACTTCACTGTCACAGAGGTCACACGCAGGTATTGTCAGCATCACTGAGACTACTTAATTATTCAGCACCCACCCCCGCTCCCGCTCCCTAACCCCCGAACGCAAAGAGAGTCGATGTCACCGCTTAGGAGCCGCTCGCCACACCGGATAGTATTGCATAGACCAGCCCGTCTTTGAAACTTTAATGAGTCTTAATTTTCCTACTTGTGAAGACTGGACAAGGCTATCACAAGCAGTCCCCTCCGCAGTGAGCGCAGCTATTTATAGAGGGGCTCCCAACACTTGGACACACCTGCCAGCAGCCGGGCCTCACCAGGGGTCAGAGTAGATCTGCTGAGATCTCCTGAAACCCACAGACACCGCCCAGACAGAGCTGCTGCTCCCCCCCCCACAGCAATAACACTGCGAGGCACACACAAGATTTCCGTATAGTAAGACGGCTAAAAACTGAAAACAAGTCACAAATACATGACCAAACAGACCAAATGTGTTGCCCTGGCTGCCGTGGAATGTTCCAGTTCTTGCTGCACAGTGGATTGTGACATCACAGTAGGTCCACCTCAGTGTTCATGTGTGTCACTCCCTGCCATCCATTAAGAAGCATGAAGGCAGCGTAGGATGTGCATTTTCACACTATGTCTTTGCATCCATCTTGTGCCAGGTAATCTCAACCAGTGTTGGCGTAGGAGGGGAAGGACATGGGGTGTTACAGTGGCCTCTGTACTCAGGTGAAAGTCAATAGCAGTGAGGATTAGCAGGACACACACTGCAGACTGCGCAAAAGCTTATCACACTCACAGCTCAATCAACAGTCCACAGCCTAGCAGACTAGAAGTGTGCTAATGAACTCAGGAGCTGGACACTAAACACACAGGCCCAGGGACACACGGTTAACAGATCGAATGACACCGATTCATAAAAATATAAAATAATAATCTGTTAATCCCGTTAATGTCCAGGAAAAACAGGCAGGGATCAGGCTGACACAAATCCAGTAGAGGGAGAGATAAGATAAGATAAGAGATACCTGACCTGAAACAGGATGAAGTCATAATACCACTTTACTGAAGAGAATTCGCAATGTTTTCTTGCACAGGGAGCCTGTCACCTCATCCCCTGGTTTTGCTACAAGTCTGCAATTTCTGGAACGGATATGTTTTGTGCTCATTTCAAATATATACATATACTATGATTATCTAAGTGCATAACCTTTAATGTAAATGTATGATATGTGATCGTCAGAGAGTGAGGGAGAGAGGAAGAATGGGAGAAACATGGTGGGAAGGAGAGAGATAGAGAAATGGAGAGAGAGAGTGTGCAGAGAAAAAGGTACTGTCAGGTGATGGGAGTCTGTCGTCAGGTGATGTGCGCGAGTCTTTGAATACACTCTCCCTGGGAGGATTCAAACTAGGCCAGCCCTCATAGGAGGTTGCAGAGGCTGACGAGCAGAGCCGGCACAGAGAGCCCCTGTCCTGGGGACTGGGGCAGACGCTCTGATTAATACACCGCTGACAACACAAACCACCAAACAGCCCGCTGCCATTCCTTATGCCAGCGTCAACCACTAATTTACACACTCCATCTCAGGGAATTAATGGGGAGGCTAATAAGATGAAATTAATCAGGAGATGGGCAAGCCTTTGGAACGTGCTGAATTTCAAGTGCCAAAAGGCGCCCTGTGCATACTAATTATTTGTGCCCCTTAATTTGTTTGTTTATTTTCAAAGTGCACAGTTGACGGCTGCATTTATGACCGGGTGTCTTGCAGGGACAGCTGTGACACGAAGTCGTCCGTCAGTGAAACACACACCGTGGACACTAGCCTTCACGGTGCTCCAATATGCCGAAATAACGCACATAAAAATAAAAAAAAATCACAGGACTGACCCGGGTTGTTACCACTGTTAATAAACCAGCTGTTATAGCCCTTTACAGATGTGGCCTGCAGCTTAATTACAGACCCACCACTGCACACTTCTGTACAGTACCAGCTGCATGGTCACGGAAGGGAAGTATTGGGAGGGAGGAAAATTACAGGCAGGTGCCAAGGTGTTGCCAAGGATAAGGGCGGAGTGTGAATTTGTTTTAATTAAATAATAATCATTTAAGTAAGTAAAGCAATTATGCCCATTTTAACAGTTCTATCGTTCCTGTAATGCAGCCTTGTAGCCTCTCTTGTAGCTGGCTGCACCTCAATTGAAAACAGATTTATTTTTTTCAGATGGGGCTTCATGGAGAGGGGGAGAGAGAGAGCGAAAAAACAAAAACGCTTTGAGCTCCTTGTGTGTTAAAGAAATTGCTACACCAACAAACAGAAGTTGTGGCACTTATTGTTATTGTATTACTATACGAGTCACGGTGATTACATTTTCTCAGCGTTTGCACAGAGTGCTGATAACGGTTAGGTTTTGGCATGACAGCCAAATTCTTGTGTCTTTCATACTTCACAATACAGCCTTTCTCCTGCTCTCCTGCACTTCCAAAGTCTTTGTTCTCCCTGGTGAAGCCATCAAGCCAACAATAACATCTCCCTGTGAGGCACAGCTCAGGGTGATTTTAAACCAAGCTAAAGGATGATTAAAGCTAACAAAAACCACAACTAAGACAGCAAACCTGCCTGAAGGCTTTGTGAAACCATCACAAATTATGATCTTAAGGTGCATTGTGCAACTGCACTGCACCATCCTATGTACCAATAAAAATAAAATAAATAAAAGTATCTCGTTTATATCTCCCCCAAGTCTCTGCAAACACAGCAATAAGCTCTTAAACACGGCTCAGGAGACGACCGTTAGAGAGTGACACAGCTGGCGATGATGCGCAGTGGTTCGGTCACTCCTCGAAGGCCTGTCTTCAGATTTTACTGAGTGGAGCCCAACACCGGAGAGGAGCAGCGGTGAAAGTGGGTCACTCGCTGAGAGAGGGAGAATTCCCCTGATCCAGGACAGGAATTGGACACAGCCCTGCTTTCTGCTCTCAGCGGCTGATCCACCTATGGCAACAGAAACAAACAGACACACGCACATACACAAAAACACAATGAACGGCCTTGAGGAACTTGCGACTGAAAACACACGCACTCTGTCACAGACCCTGTGGACCTTCTGACTTCATCTAGACAGAAACACACACACTTCAGGGCTAGTTGCTATGGACACCCAAATAAAAATACACATCCCGCAGGCAAAATTCTTCAAAATCCAGGCACTGGACAGCTGGTTGTTATAGATACTACCACATGCAGACAACACAGCCCTGCTGGTTTGGCGACGATAGATGAAAAACACACATGGCAACCTCCACCTACATACCTCTCACACTCACATGGCGGTGGATGCTCTCTACTGCACCCCTCTGTAGACGTGCAGCCTGATTTCTGAGCTCCACACAGGCTCACAGCACAGTGTGCCCACGCTGCTTCAACATATTCAAGCAGCAATTACACTGCAAATGTCAGCAGCGAGACAACAAGTCGCCAACACTGTGACACGCGGTGCTGATCCTCCTGTCAAAGCAGGCGCAGCGGCAGAGCTCTGCGTCTCAGCCCCAGAGAGCCGGCTCCGTGTCACCCAGGGGTCTGGCTAATGCAGAGTGAAGGAGCAGGAGCGGGGAGGCAAGGGAGAGGAAGGCTGCCCCTCTTGGGCTAAGGGGAGAGGAGATGTTTTGGATCCCAGTCCGCAGGCAGGGGGTCACAGAAGGACAGGGACAGGGAGTCTTTCCCTCTGGCTCGGCCGGACAGTGTGGCATCGCTGGGGTGACACCGATGGACACACAAACACACACCCTCCCAGGGGAATGCCGTACGGATTAAATGACACTGCAAGGACTGACCTTGAATGACAAACGGGAAGTGCACTATTGAAAAATATATATATGTATAGAGAGAGAGAGAGAGAGAGAGAGAAAAAAAATAAAGCTGTTGTTCTGAAAGGGGCGGGAAATCAGCTGGCAGGTAGAGAAGCCAATCAGAATCCCTTGCAGAGCACTTCGATTCCTCTCAGGTCCTGTCTTATATAAGCCTACACCAGGTGCTGGATGCTCCGTATGCGTCACTTTATTAGGGCACATCTGCGCAGACGGACATGTGCCACTACCGTCATGCAAAACATTTGGCTTTTCTCTCTCGTTTTCCTGCTCCGAGGCCATCACCTAGTGAAAGCTTTTTTTTCGCAAGTAAAAGATAAAGTACAAAAAATGAACTATGAACATAAAGTTGCCCAGCCAACGTCTCAAACTCTCAAAGTCACCTACTCAAAGAGTCCCATCAAATATTCATCATTGGCCGTTTAGTTTAACTTCTAACGTATTTGGCCGGCCTGCAATGTGTGAATAATTGAACGGCTCTGGGGGAGCTGCAGCAGGGAGCGGTCTCTCTTCCACCTTCCTGCTTATTTGTACTCACAGAGCAGGTCTAAGGAACACTCCCTCTTATACAATTAACTGAAGCTGCGGGACGTGCTTAGAAGCAGGCGTCATAAGAAAAAAAACACATGCACACACACAAATCTACCACAGGTTCTGGCATTTACATTTTTCTTTCCATGTTCTCTATTCCCTAAAACATTGCAACACCAAAGGACAACATTACAGATTACTACAGTGACTTAAAGGTGACAAAAAATGAATTAAAAAAGTGGTAGTTTTTATTCTACCAAGGAAACGTTAACTGCTACTGTAAACACTGTTTAGTTACCTGTGATGGTGCTACACTGACCCAGTAAAAGAAACTGTATTTAAGTCCATACTGGTGACTCCAGTGTGATCGTTTCATTGCTGTAATCTATTCACAAGGCTCCACTGCTGCTTAATACCAGACCGGCAGACTCATGCTGACAGTGTTTTACACTGGTCTTCACCCTGGTACAGTACAGAAGAGTCAGGCCTATTTAGCAAAGAACCACACCTTAAAAATCACAGAGTACCTCCCACCATTATATAGCTATTGCAGTGCTGGGGGGGGGAAACACCTAATGCCCTTGTAGCAAACATTCACAGCATCTCTCACAAAGCTGCAGAGCAATTGGGAATCCGACTCGCCCCTGGCGACCGTAGTTTGAGAAAATAAATCAACAAATTGCTTAATGTCCGCAGCATGCAGATTTTCTGACCAAATATTTACAAAGGATTATCAGATTCAGCAAAACCACGCAGTTGTCTATCCGTTATTTTCAGTGACCTGGATAATTAAATACACAGCAGAAGACCTGTGTGCGAGAATGCGGTTTAATGTGCAAATCTCGCATCGCAACACAATTTCCAAATTAGAACTAAAAGGATAACACGAAATTTGCTATTAGGTTTGTGTAAATTATTCCCTCATAAATTCCAAAACAAAAACTATTAAAAAATAGCTCATAACGACAGGCTTTGTCATGTGGCACGCATACTGATTTCTAATCATCCTAATCTCAGTCTCTGTTATCAGGGAGATACAAGATACTCAGGGTACATTCATCACTGAGAAGCCGGGCAGTCGTGGGACCCTCTTACAGTCAAGGTCAGACACTGTGTCCTGTTATGTAGTTTACACAAAAGCCCCGCTATTCAGTCATTGAGCAGGTGCTTTAGAAGATCAGAAACGGCTCCAAACAGCATCCTGCGTATTTAAGTAGGAATCAATAAGTGGCACAATACTGGAAAGAGGAGTTAGCCATGCATGGCACTCTGACATATGGCAATATCAAAAAGTACAGCTGTTTCCTCATCCTGGGGTTATTATAATGATGGTTAAAGTCTGTTGAGCAGACTAAAGCCTCATCAATCCAATACAGCTTTAAGCCTCAGCAAGTAAAAATGAGCTGCTTTTTCGATCAGCACCTTGTCAACAGATGCAGCGCAGGACAGAACCGCTTTGAGCGCAGGCTGCACTCTCTCCTGCTGGAAGATGGATCGCACAGGCATCCGAGCGGGACGCTAGATGGCCTTCGATCCTGTGACTAAGACAGAGAAGTGACAGGAATCTTTAAATCCACTGGGGCTTCACTGGGCTGTACCTGGAGGATTTAAAGGCCGAGTGAGATTGGGCGCTGCCGGAAAAACACATAGCCTGGCTGACGGTTGGGTTTGCTGAAACAATGTTAAGAAGATGTAGCCCTACAGGCCCACTGTGCTAAAGCTGCAGGCGCCCCACACTGACCTTTACAGTGCGTGAGTGATGCCAGGGCAACTTCACCTTCTGGGAATAAGCCATTCACTGTAATGGGTGTGCCAAGGTGGAGATAAGAGTTGTGTGCTGCACAGAACAGCAAAGCACAATACGGCCTACTTTGTTTCCAGGCTTGAATTTAACTAAAATACACTGTCAGCATCCACATCTGACACTTTCCTGTAAGCCTATAAAATTGCTCTTTAAGCCTACAGGAGCTATTGAGTTCCTCAAGTAACCAGTAGTAATCTCCCGATGACTAACAGCCTCATTGCCATGGTATGAAAACCACATCTGACTCAGTTTCTTCCGTTTAACAAAACAAAAACCACACCTTTCTAAAATGGAGACACTACAGTACTCAGCCATACTGGTGGATATCCATTTTCTTAATCCAGCAACGCAAATAGGCTGTAAATGACAGTCCCATGCATGATGCAAAACCTGCACGGTGAGATTTTATTTTTCAGTTCAGCGTGTTCTATTAGGTCTCAACCAGTCTACTGCACTGCAGCCCTTGCCTCAACTTGTGTCTCGTGTTGACCGATTTGGTAGAGCGCTCTGCAACTCCAGGTCGTCCACCATGCACCTCCACTGTACTGTGGCAGTGAATGCGGATAAGCCTGTATTACACATGGTGCTGAGGCTGGCGGGTAGCAAGCTCCAGTCTGCCTTGAATCCCCTCATTAAGATCAAAATGCATAACTAGATTAACTTATTAACGGAGACACCCCCTACAAGAGTAATTAATGAGGTTCCACTGTAGCATATGCTTAATGCACTTAAGAGGTTGCTTAGCAATAGACAAACAGTCTGGGCGTACCATCGTTATCGAAATAATAGCATTCAGAATTAAACTGATTGTTTTATTAATAACAAGTTACAGAAGCCTCCCTGAAGTGAAGGTTTTGTGGGACGCACTTGAGAAGTCAAGAGCTCAGAAATGTGGGTAAGGACCTCCTTTGACTGCAGCTTCACTTCTCTTTCTTTATCCCCTCACGTGTCCGAGTCACTGCCCAAACCAGAGTGACCTGGCTTATCCGGTCTGCCATGGATGGACGGACTGAGGGGAAGGGCTTCTTAACTGCAGGCCTGCCACGAACCCTCCTCATCCGGCTGAGACTGGCTCTATTTTCAGATTCCTGCTCTGGCAGCCGGGAGCCGCAAGTGTCTCTGCATTCTGTGATAAAGGTGAACCAAAGGAGACTACACCACTAATGACCCTTAATAAAGCTGTGACAGGTAGCTATTCTGTTCTGTCCGACCCCAATTCTTCCTCCTCCTCCGAAACATCCAATCTGGGGTAGACTTTGAGCTGCGATAGCCAACCTGTTTTTGACTTTGAAACACTACTCCACCCTGCTCTGCTACAGAAACTGTAACTGCGTAGTGAACAGGGTCTAGTGTTTCCAGTTCCTTGTTTAAAAAAGTGTGGCTAAAGCAAAGAATCTGCTGATAGGCCGTTTCTGTGCAATGAAACTAAAGTGTTGAGATTAGTTTCCAGCAGAGATAAGCGTCATGCATATGCAGTGCTTCCTGGTATAACCCTTATATAAGAACCCTTTGCAGGTTATTCTACTTTTATTGCTAAGCATGCAATACAAAATCAAAATCAACTTTAAACATCACAATAAATGGCCCTACTTCAAATTCAACACTGAACAACAGCCATGCAATAACCAACACACAACCGCACGCACCCTGCTATGCATCATAATAACACAGCAAACACGCCGGCTCGGCTGACTGATGCCCCGGCGAGCAGAGCAGCCGCGCCACTGCAGACACCGGTGCTAATGCGAGACAAGCAGGGCTGGGGGAGACTCAAATACTGACGATGATGATGATGATGATGATGATGAAAACACCCTCCCCGGCCCCGGCCCCGGCCCCTCACCTGGCGAGTAGAGCCCCGCAAGCTGCCTGGCCCCGGCGTGCTGCGGCCCCCACCGCGGGGCCCTGCTGCTCTGCGCGGCCGGGCCGTGCTGGTTGCCGTTGGGGTCCTCCTCCGCCATGGAGCCGCGCTGGATCTCCGCCTCCGACAGCAGCGCCGCCGCCATGCCCGAGCCCGCACTCCCGCCCTCAGCTGCAGGGCACACAAAGCGCGGACGGTTACGATGGTCGTTATTACCGTTTGTCGCACAGCTCTGCCCTGACACAGCGCCAGGGATGCGGATCCTCCAGCGCCACAGAGCCCGGCACCCGGAAATACACTGCGCACCGCCCGGACCTCCGACGCCTGTGCTCGGCGGAGTTATACTGTATAAAAGCACACGGGGCCGGCCCGCCGGGGGTCGTCGTGCCCTCAGTGGCCCTGCCGGCCGCGCAGGTAGTCTGAGCCGGGCCGTCCGCGCCTCCCGGAGCCCAAACTTTCTGCCACCGGCGCCTGGCAGCTGATGCGCGGCGCAGGGACGGTCTGCAGCTTCTGCCGTGTTTGGGATCCCGTTCCGCTGCAGGACTGAGCGCACAAACTGCGGCTTAAACCCCGTGTCTGCCCCGAACCAAACCAGAGGATCTGGGTGGAAATGAAGTCATTTACCTTCCATCTGTACGCGTGTGCTGTGCGGCTCTCGACACCGGCGAACAGGGTTTGTCAAATGCAGAGGATCCCCGGGCTGCTGTGCTGGGAGGTGACGTCGCCGCGGTCAAGTCACTTCACTGATCCGGCTTCCTGCTGCCCGAGCCTGGAGAGAGAGAGGGAGACGGGCCGCCGCTTCGGCTCGGCTCGGCTCGGCTCGGCTCGGCTCGTTAGATACCCGGTTGCAGGTCGTGCTGGTCCGGGTTAGTTTCTGTGACTCGGGCGGGACATGCAATCCTCACAGTGTTAGAGAAACAACTCGAGAGTAGGGGTTTGAATTGTCTTCACCAAGGCACAGCCACACTATCTATCTATCTCTCTCTCTCTCTCTATATATATATATATATATATGACACACACTACAAGATTTACATCTATACACATACACAACACCAACACTACACACACACCCCTACATTACACACACACCTTCACAACACATACTAACACTAGACACACACACACACCCACCACATTACACACATTAAACCAAACTGCCAGTGAGTGAGTGCGCTGGTCCTGCCCTTCAGAGTGTCAGTCTGGTAGGAATTATACATTGATTTAATATTGTATTGTTCATGTGTAACTATTGCACAGTTCTGTAGCACACCTGAAATTACACCATTTGCATTGGTTAGTTTTAACTGGGGTCAGGTAGACTGAGGTAATACAACGCACATAGGCTAGGGTCTCCCCTCATCAGTGCACTGCAGCGTCATAGATCAGCATAAGGATGCGGAATAGTATCCAGGTGTTGGGCTAATTCATTGTAAAATCTGTATTTTCTGAAGATTTGGTCAATTAACAAAAATAGAAAATCAAATATGATAATATAAGTGGTAGGTATGATGTAATGGATACTGTTTGTTATTTTGATAAATACAACACAACTATGCAATACAGTTTAAATAAATGATCAAATTGGGGTTCCATTGTGGTTGGGTAGGAGTTCACAGTAAACTTAGGCCTTCATTTAAGACAGTGGTTCCCAAACCGGTCCTGGGGGACCCCTACCCTGCTGGTTTTTGTTCCAACAGAGCTCTCAATTACTTAATTGAACCTTAACTGAAGTAACAATCCGCTTAGATTTTACTTTTAAAATTGTGTAAGAAAAATATAAATTCTATACTTCACTTAAAACCCCTACTGTTGAAAATAATTAAAAGTCTCTGATTTAGGAAATTATTAGTTCAATTAAGTGTTCAATTAAGTAACTGAGAGCTCTGTTGGAACAAAAACCAGCAGGGTAGGGGTCCCCCAGGTCCGGTTTGGGAACCTCTGATTTAAGATGTGGCTGTGTTCCCACTTTGATAAGTGAACCGTGTGTAGATTTGTTTGCTGAGCTTGAACTTGTTTTGCCAGGGTTGGGGTTCAGGCTGCTGTGTGGCCTGATTTCATACTGTATTGTGTATTGCGTTAGTTCAGAATAAGAATACTCATTATTACTTATTTGTGTGGCTAATTTAACAGATGTATTTATGTATTTATTTATAAATGTTCTGCGTTTCATAGTTTTAAACGTAACAGGCATGTGCCCGTCTGCTGCCATCTACTGGCCCAATAATGTGTTGAACTACTGGGACTTTAATTGAACTGGTCGACAGCGTGTGGTTGAAAAGGCATCGATGTGAATTCTCTCTCAATAAAACAGAGCTGTAGTTGTAGTGGTGTGAAAAGTGGGTATATTTATATAAAAATAACACTATTTGCTTTCAGGAGCTGACAGATTCCTCACAGTGTTTGATTTATTTGTTCATGGGGAAGTGTGTGTGTGTGTGTGTGTGGGGGGGGTGTTAGAGAAAGGGAGGATTTGTGTGGGTAACTTCAACACAACCATCAAGGCAGTAAAGACAACGCAAGACACTGTCCTGCTCTGCTCTAAATAACCCCACCTGCCTCCCACAGCACACATATGACACCATCACACCTATGGCACCTTTATTTGAAATAATCATCATCATCATCATAATAATACAAGAAAAATAAACAAGCTTTCTGTGTTACAAATATATATATATATATTTGTATGTCTTACCTAGTTACTCACGCTGGCCCTGGCATCCATGCGTCATTTCTTTTGAGGGGAAAACTGAAAAGGTGTAAACTTCACTTTAGGTAAATGTTGTATTGTGTAACAGCCTTACATATCAATGCTGTTCCCCTAGTTCTCTGGCAGTGTGTGTGAATTCTCATTCACTGCCCAGCCCTGTAAACACCTCGCAGGGCAAATGCCTTCATACTTTGTGTCAATTTCCTGTTTTTACTTTCCGCTGAGCCTTTTTTGAAAACAATAAATAATGTCAAGAGGTTCACAATTAAAATCCGATTCTGGCTAGTTTTAGAGTCTACTCCTTGGGGAACCGTTGAAAGATTCCTAGAAAAGAGCATCCCCCGGGCCTGCGCAGCTCCCAGCCACAGTCACGGCTCCAGCGCAGAGCCGCGCGGTCTGCTAGTCCTGGACGCCGTCCCGAGCTTCTGGTCAACTGCTGGCATGAGACATGCTGCTTTAGCTCACTCGACACATGGAGGCAATTAAAAACAACACGAAAAAACAGGAAAAAACACTGAAAATATATAAATGGATGTATTATTTTTATTGATAAAAAAAGGGGGAAAAAAATCTGCCTTTTCTATATTTTTCCCACATCCTTGTTTATGTGAAATATTAAAACCCCAGTGACATACATGTTCAACAACCAATAACAGAAATCCTTTGAGGTTTATGTTTTAAAATCACATGAGACTAATTTGGAATGACCAACAGTATACTTTTGTCTTTACTTTAACAAAAAGTCACTACATTTATTTACAATCCAGTCACCAAAGACTAAAGTCCTCCAAATATTAAAACGGAGCAACTGGCTGTTCAACCCCTAATCAGACACACACTATATATGAGGAGAATAAACTAGGCCAGTGAGTAGCTGTGAGTATTTATGTTCAGCCCAGAGTCTTGACTGTAGCTGCTCTATCATGTCAGTGTAAATCCCTAAATCGGCTTGTGACGAGACAGGCTCTCACTCACTCTTCACTTGTGCAAAGCTCCCCTCTATCATGTACAGGAGTCACAGAAGGTTTTGGGGTTCACCACCAAAATCAATACACACATCATAACTTACACCTCTGCTTCCTTGTTTGTTTGCATATCCTGTGTAACTTGGGCGATGTTTGACGTTTTCCAGCTCAGCTTTGAATGATTTCTCCATCTGTGAAGAGGTACTATTCGTGCTCCCAGCGCTAGGTGGCTCACTGCTGTCCTTCCCAATCTGACGACAACCGCCAGCAATGCACCTTCTCCAGCACGTCCCGTTCCCGGCAGGGTTTCAATCCCATAACCTGCCATCCCATAACCTCTGCCCTTCAGATAAACAGGAAGCACCCTCTTACCACGGGGGCACAGTAGACCATGGCATTATAATACAGGCACACCAGCCACAGGCCTCTCCATTTAAACGTTCAAAACCGCGTGTGAAAACACGGCGAGGTCTGTGGAACGGAGAAATTAGGAAACACTGACAAGTATTTTCCCCCCAACATTAAAGAGCTGTTAAAATAAATCCAGCTCCCTCTACCACTGCTATTTTAAGACTCGCAGGAATGCAATCCTCGGGGACTGCAGTTGAGGAGGAGAGGTCGAGTAAAGACATGACACACCCGTGCTGTATGGATTCCCTTTATTTTTTTTTTTACTGTACTAGTTATTGCGATCAGGTTAATTCACATTTAGAAAGCAGACACCATCCAGTTGCACTGAAATCGATGATATTCATTTGACAATAGCCACGTGTCCTGTGAACTGGAAAATCCAATCAAAGCATTAGATTTTGTTTGTTTGTTCTTTTTTTTTTTTTCAATTTTTTTTGTAATTACAAAAAAATATTATAATAATAATAATAAAAAGAAAACAAATCTGAAATATTACGATTGGCAAGCAATCACAACACAGCACAAGTACCTAATAACTGCAAGTAAAAGCAGGTACAAAAAGAAAAAGGTAAAAACTAAAAAGAAAATAAATTGGCACCTATCAATATGATACAGGAAGCAACAGAGGACAAGAGCAGCAAAGCAGGTCTCTAAACACTAGGAGCCGGAGGCAGAAGCTCATTTTTTTAATTTTTTCGTTTTTTGTTCAAAAACGCACTACTTGGAAGCAGGACGATAAAAAATACTTATAGCAGGACAATAAAAAATACTGAACGTAGAATACCTTTTTATTCATTTTTCTTTTTGTCTTTCTCTCTTTTTTTGTGTTTAATATCTCCCATTAATATTCATTTCCAACTGCTCATAATAGCAGCGCCTTGTGGCCAAATCATTAGAGTTTTACATCTGGGTAGCAAATGACACTTTGATTGGATGTAATGTTCAAATAGTCCACCCCACTGTTTCTCCGTCAAGGCCTGGGCTGAGCCGGAGTCCCGCGGCGCCGCCCTCACTGCGCGTGCTGACTCAACGTGTGGTTCTGCGAGAGGCAAGAGAAGAGAATGCATGAGGAGGGAAATAATAAGCCGCATGCCCACACCCTCCCACTCCCCCTGCCCAGCACACGGCACCCCCTTTGGCTTGACTGGCTGGTATTACAATGCACCATCTCACACACACACAAGACCCCAAGCAGGGCACCAGCCACTTACATGTTAATGGGAGCCCTCTTTAGTAGTCATGTTCGACCCAGGACACTGAACACTCTGGCTTTTTTTGTCTGGGGGTGGGGGGGGGTAGCCAATTCCAGCTTTCCTTTCTTTTCCTTTTCTGTCTGTCTGTCTTTCATTCTCTCTCCTTTCTCTCTCTCTCTCTCTCTCTCTCCGTCAAATGGTATTTTAATTCATTAGGTTAGTGAGCCAAAACCTTCTCCATTAAATTAAATACAATGTCTTTATTCCTTTTATTTTTTTTCTTACCCGCCGTTATTATCATCATTATTATTATTATTATTTCAGGGAATCCTCCACCCCCCCATGATTGGAATCAGAAGCACGGAACTGAAATGTGAACAGGGATCGCCATGCCAGGACTGAAACAGGACACGGGCCCAGTGGACACGTGTGCTGCACAGGGCTGACAGAGTTAATTGACATGTCAGTTTCCCCCGCACAGGGTTTAACATATTTTGAGTTTATTTATTTATTTGACAGAAGGATACTTAACGGTTTCCCTGGATCATACCCTGAATACCCGATAACACACAAAACAATCGCAACGATGATAATACATCCAGACACATTCCCTCTTTTAAAAATCGGCCTTGAATGAATAATCTCTAGCTGAGGCCTGGGTCCTGTTTTCAGTGCCACAAAAAAAATTTGCTGAGGATTAAACATGTTGTGGCGTTGATAAATATTTATTTTCTCGCCTTATCTTAATGCACATATTTACTCACAAGTGTTGGCAGCATTATTTCAGTCATGGCCAATTGTTAATTTCAGTGCCCAGACTGCAATCTTCCAGCCTAGCTGTATTTTTCTCTAACACTTTTTTCTCTGTACGAAGACATGCATCTAGAGAACACTCCAGCGATGTACCTAATCTCTCAGGGAGCCACTGACCCCATTAAGAGAACAATTCACTTCTCCTTCCAAAGAGGGTGCACTACCACCTCCTGGCAGCAGAGGTCACACTTGCTTCTTGGTGTATGAAATATAGCAGCAGAGAATTATATCGACTCCGACAGACTGGTACAAAGCTGCAGACACCGCTGTTACATTTTAATCAACAAAATCCTCCGGAAAAAAAGGGGAGACAAGCCTTATATTTCACACACACGAATGCAGCATGTGTGTTTTTCTTTCAAGTCTGCTGGGGCGAGTCTTGTGTCTTTTTTCAAGAAGGCTATAATTGGAAGGAAACTTGTATAAAATAGAAAATGCTAAGGCTTTCTAGGGTTTTGAGGGTGAAGTATTGATTCTGGTATAAAACTGACTGTAAATCTATATGCACGGACTGAAAGATTGTGATTCTTAAACATTTTAAAAATATAGATCTATTATTATATTATTACCAATTATAATTTTCACAGAATCCTCTTTCGATTGTGTCCGGACTCACTGTGTCACCCTGAGAGGCACTCAACCCACTGATGCTCAACAAGACTGCAAAATAAAGTGCATGAAGGGAACAAATCATGGGTACAGGACTTCCATGGAAATAATAATGACAACAAATATTAGAATGACCCCTATTCCTACTCTCCACTTACATCCTCGTTTACATTGAGGCGAAAAGCAGTTTAT
The DNA here is from genome assembly GCF_036373705.1 of Amia ocellicauda. Classification (NCBI taxonomy): domain Eukaryota; kingdom Metazoa; phylum Chordata; class Actinopteri; order Amiiformes; family Amiidae; genus Amia; species Amia ocellicauda. The sequence goes on along the minus strand of NC_089858.1, from coordinate 16,695,619 downwards.
TTCTTCGTGAAACTTGAATGAAGTCTGTACCGTACACAGCTGACCACTGCTGTACAAACAAACGAGTCTACTCTCCATTGTGCGTCACACACACCTCGGCCCTCTCCTCCTGTCGGCGAGGGGAGGCCCCGTCACCGCGGAGGGTGTCTGCGTTTCCTGTGGCCGGATAGAGCGGGGAGTCTGCTCTCGGTCTCTCGGCACTGAGGGTGGGAGGCCGTGCTTTACACTTGGCAGAGACATGGAGCTCCTCCACACAGGAGCAGCTCCACACAAAGAGTGTTTATTTTAGTGTGTTTGTGTGCGCACACAAACACACTAAAATAAACGCACTCTCTCACAGACATGCACTCCCTGGCGCACACACAACACACACACACATACAGGATTGATACTACACACGAGCACATGCATGCACGTGACCACACACGCACACGCTCGCTCTCGGAGCCTGGAGGTTTCAGTCAGGTCTGTTCATTTTGACGCGTTGTGTTTGCAGCATTGATTAGCCCAGGCAGATCAATACGGCGAATGGTATGTGGCTCTGAATCTGATAATGACTCTCTCAATGTGACACCTCCCCTGCACCGGTGTAATTGATATATTCTCCATGCCAAAAAGGAAAACGAATTACATTTTCTGTTGAACAAGCACATCATGCATCCTCTGTTTAAGCTGACAGGGGTTAGAGCATGATAGCCCAGGAAGAAGAAGTACAACAACAGCAGCAACAACAACAACAACTGGAAATGATTCAGATTTTCCTGAAGGGATGAAGCTGTTCGGGGAGCAGAGGCCACCGGTGCTCAAGAGGCCACTACAGGAGCTTTGGTCCGTCTCCCTTGACCTGTGACCTCAACTGACCCATGCCGTCTCTGTGATGCCCACATGCCCTCTGACCTCCACATGACCTTTAGTAGCACCTAAGGACCCGAGCTTAACAAGAGAAGAGTATCTCATCTCCTGGGGTGTGGTGAGGGTGCAGAGATGAACTCAAACAGGAAAATCGATGGGCTGAAATGTGCTCCGGCGTACTATGACCCAGCTGCCCCTCCTGCACAAGCGGCACAGAACAGGGGGAGGCTGTTCGTGGAGTAGAACAGCTTCTAGTCCTCTCTGGCAGTAAAGCACAGCAGAGGGAGGCAGCTCAGTCACCGAGCACACTGTCATTGTTTTCCTAAACTGAGGGGGAGAAAAAAAAAGGGGAGGCCAAATCCTGTGGAGCCTCTCACTCAGGGGAAATATGGCCCAGTCACATCAAGGATGCAGAGAGTCTCGGGGACTGCAAACAGAGAGAGAGAAATCAAATCTGTGTTTCCACAGCCTTCGACACGTAATGTATGTGAAGACTGCGCTCCGCAACGATGTCAGTTTCAATACAGCGTCTGTGCTGTGTGCGTGACTCCCGCTTCGCTGAGCCCTTGGGGCGGGCTTTGTCAATGAGATTTTTACACGTCTGCAGTCCCCCGTCCCCGAGTACAGACACACTCAGGCACACGCGCAGAGCTGCAGCTGAGAGACAGAAGTTTTCTCTCCTTGTTCTGCCCACTGACAGGAGAGAGAGAGAGAAAGCTACAGATGAGAGCGGTGTAGTGGCACGCTGTTCTCTGGCTTTGATTCTCCCATCTTTGTTTTTCAGCTCTGAGGAGTCAGGCGGTCTCATCATCTGTGCCCAGGCTGCGGACCCCGGGACCAGGGTGACAGAGGGTCTGAATGTAGACCTGTGCCTTGTTGTCACACCAGCACAGGAAAAGGAAACGCAGGGGTGAAGCAGCACTGAAGTGGTAGTCATCAAGGGCTCTACGCACACGTTTTTTTTTCCCTCCCTCTGTAACACAATATGAAAAATCACCTTTGCCTCCCGATGCACTTTGTGTGGGATTATTTTTAGCACACTGACAGTCTTCCAAGAGTCTGAGACTAACAGATGGGCTGTCCTACAGCCTCGTATGCTCACCAGTTTTCACTTCTGAGAGACAGGAAACTCGCCAGGGAGTGCGCTCTGAAAACTGCCCCCTCCCCCGCCTGCATGCTCCAGCCCTGGCCCGTTTCCCCAGCGCTCCCGGCCCGGCTGTGGACGCGGCAGGCGGAGCGGTGGGTCGAGGAGGTGCTGGGAGAGCCTGGGAGGAGAGCTCGATAAACCAGACTCTAATTCAGCCTCCATCACCCACAGCACACTCCAGAGCCATCTCTCTCTCTCAGTGAAATTAACTGGATTACATCAGACTTATTTTTTTTAAACAAGCTCTCCCTTCAGCTTTTGTTGAAGAATTCCTGCAGTTCACCTAATTAATCACAGAAGCCCATGTGCGTCTTTAATTACCTGGGCCGGATCTCGAGTCACGGTGCCACCCTCACTGAACTCCTGACCCTGTATCTCTATCTCCTATGAAATTATCAGCCATGTTTACTACTACCATTCCCATACCTCTACCTCTAGCACAGCAACTGCAACTGCAACTACTACTACTACTACTACTACTACTACTACTACTAATAATAATAATAATAATAATAATAATAATAATAATAATGGTGATTTGTTTCAGCTATAAAATCCTACTGACTTGTAAATGACAATTCTAACAGCGGTGTGATGCTGTCAGAAACAACAATATTAGCATCTCAAGCTTTGACAGGGCTACATTAGCTACAGTAGTGTGTGGGGGTGCAGTGTTGGTCCTGTGCCCATGTGGTACTCAAAGGGAGCAGGGAGTGACCATTTTGACCGTTTGACAGACGGTTCGAATATTTCTTTGCTTGAAGTTTGAATTAACATTTTTTTCTCATCTTTCAGTAAAGTGCCTTAAGATGCATTTTGCGAGGCTGATTATTGACTGACTGATCGATGTATTGACTGATTGACGGACATACTCAGTCCATGCTGGGGTCACTCGAGCAGCAGTAGATGGGAGAGCATCCCTCCTGCACAGAGAGGTCAGCGGGTGGAGTGACCATGTGCTCCCATGACAACTGCGGCCTCTGCTGACCTCCAAGTCTTCCTCCTCTGGCCAGGAGAGAGCGCATTTCCCCACTCGAGCACGGCCAATCGCTCCTCCTCCGCCTCTCTCTGTACCTTTAAGGCAAGTTTGTACAGTATGTTCCCTTCACCGGATCAATACAGCAGGCTCTACCTGAGGATGGCATTAGCAGGGACGCTGCAGCTAATTAATATGGCAGATTTGCTGTTTATTGATCACTTTTTTCTTCTTGTTCTCCAGCTTCAATAATTAATTTCTGGTGATTGACGGACGCGTCTCCCTCGAGATCGCGCCACTCCTGTGCATCTCTCTCCCTCTCTTGAAGCCTCCAATCTGCTGTGTTTGTGGACACAGCCCCCTCACACTAACACACATGCATGCACAGACACACACAGACATGCACACACATTCACGCATGCACATACACATACAAACACACACTATTGAAGCACTACTTTTATGTAGCTAGAGAGGCAGCACTGGCAACTATAATGGTGCCCAACTCACAGAAGTGGCCTAGTTACTGGAGCTCAGCCCCAGGGTGAGTGAGGGGTACCACACAAGGAACCAGCTGAGGAGATTATTGCAGTTTTAATATTATTATTAATAAGTCATTTAGCAGACAACTTACAGAGTATAAAGTGTCTCTTTATCTCAGATCTTAAGTCTCAGATCTTAATATAAGCAAGGATTTTACACACACACACACACACACACACACAAGCACAGCATAAGATGTCTATGTATAGTGGGTGTATAAGAGCATTTCAGGCTCCTGTAACGGCTCAATGAAACGTGAAGAGGCAGCACCGCACTACGCGCAGTGCCCTGTTGGTCGGCAGTCGGCTCAGCAGAGCCAGCGCTCCTAATGTCTGTCACTGCTTCTACTCACTGATCACCACAACCCATCAGAAAAACATCAATCCGATCAGTAATTTTAAGCGGAAGGTAATTTGTTCATTAAGTGCAGCCCCTGGGGTCTGGGACAGGCTGCAGGGGAGAGGCAAGAGGGAAGGACGCAAGTGTGTGTGTGTCTGTGCGTTTCTGTGTGTACGTGTGTTTCTGTATGTGCGTGTGTGTGTGTGTGTGCATGTGCGTGTCTCTGTGTGTTTCTGTGTGTGCGTGTGTGTGAGCATGTGAGATTTTGCCAGAATCTGTGGCAAATTCAGAAACCGAGAACCCTGTGCCCAGCCTGTGGGCTCTGACACAGGTCTGACTCAAGAGTTCATTTGGACCGTCTGGGTGCAGATATCAAATAGGAGATGGCGGGAGGCAGAGCGGAGAGCAAAGAGAGCAGAGAGAGAAAGACTGGTTGAAGCTCCCCACTCCAGATAAGACACTGGCTTAATTGATAAATAATGAAGGCGCCCTGGGAGAAGCTCTGCGCAGTGCGAGCGGACCGGAGCGCTGCCTGCCACTCTCGGCGTAAACAAGACCCCACCGGCACTACGGCACTCTCCACAGAACGGCCCTGCGTTTTACCTAGAGTCGTCGGCACCTTTTAAAGGGGTCCGTAAATTGCTGCGAGATAAGTTGCAAAGACATACCTAATTTGCTGTGATGAATTGTGTGCATGCTTCGCTGATCAAAACTGCAGCTGAGACCCATTACATTTAATGATCTAGACGTTTCTCGTGAAAACACTCAAGCATATACTGTTATGTCTGGGAAGGCAAGCAAGCAGGCTTTGTTTTTGTTGTGGGTTGTTTTTATATGGAGATATAGATAAATAGATGCACCCAGCAATGCAGAGGTGAGCTTCGGGGGGGTGGGGGTGGAAACGGAGAATCCTCTTTGACGAAGAACAGGCATCATTCAAAGATACCACAGCATTGAAATCCCATCCTGTCCTTCCAAAGTAAAATAAATAAATAAATTGAATAAATAAATAAATAACGAGAAGCATTGAGAATTTTTCCCCCAACAGAGTATTTTTTAGTGTGTGTGTTTGAGTTTTCTTTGGTTTCCCAGTGGCACCTCTCTTGTGGTCTCAAAAATCAGCCGATTCAGCACGAGGACCGAGCCCACTTCGCTTCCCGCCCCTCCACCGGCCTTCGGCACTGCCGGCAGCTGCTCTCATCTCCTCCCTCCCTCCCTCAACCACTTTTCTCATCAATTGTCATTATTGTGACTCCTGACTAATCCCTTCGTCGGGCAGGTGTGAGGGCAGCTCTCTTTTCTTTGGGGGCGTGCCTCGCCCAGGGCCCCTTCCTTAAAACAGTCTGTAGATGTCCAGATGCTAAGCAAGACAAAACTGGGACTGCTGGCAGGTACAGGCAGAAAGAGCTGGACGTGATGACTTCTGTGATGCCTACCAAGTGTCACTGTGAGAGGAGCAATGAGGATGGCTATTTGTGTTGTAAAGATCGGACGTAAGAGTGGAGTCGGCGTGATTAATCTCACATCAAGCAAGGCAGGAGGACAAGAGGAAATCACCACCAGGTAAAAAGTAGAAGAAAAACACCAGATCTTACACTAGTGTGGAGGCTAGGAGAAGCTGCAAACGATTCTCTAAAATCCACTCCCAAACACGTGCATCCCTCTGACATCCCATGTAATTGGAACAAGGGGAGGAAACTACATTTTAAATTACCAAAAACTAAAAACAAACAAAACAAAAACAAAAAAAAACAGCACAAATAAAAAAGCCAACAAAACTGCTGACTGTAGTTAAATATTTACAGGCGATAAAGGAAATTATGTACACACATGCAAATAAAAACACAGGAACGAGGGAAGAGCTCGGGGCCCCGCGAGGATAGAATTAAAACCAGCAAAGTGAAAAGATCAGCCATCCTTTCTCTGAGTGACAGCACAACACAAGGGGTACCGACCTGGGGAATTGCACAAGACAAAAAGGAGTCTCCGAAGTTTAAACAAAGCGCAGATTACAAATCCACAAGGCAGGGTTTAATGGTACTGATCACGCAGCAAACATCATTTATTTACCACAGTATGTCTGCAGTATTTATGTTGCGCTGTTGAGTGGGGGTAAAATATGCATGGGGTTCAGTACTTTCCTCTGAACCAAAGGAGGAACTCCACACAGACGCACAAAAGAACGAACCACTGGCACACACTCCCTACAGGAAAACTGCTCTGGATGTTGTCTCCTTTGAAAAGAGACGAGGAGACGAGGAGCATTTTCTGTCCCCACTTATCTCTCATTCCAAGGACATAAAGCAGACAAATGCGTCGACGGCTCTCCACATCCAACGACTGCTTGGGCTACACCTCTGTACAACACACAGGGCCCATCTGTCTCCACGCTATAACCCATAGCCGATTCCCGTGCCCTCTCTGGCTCCTGCAATCCATTTCAGCGCTGATCCTTGACCCGGTTCGGGGGCTGGGCGTGGTGGGCCCCGGGCGATGGCGAGGAGAGGTCTGCAGTGGTGGGCTTTTTGTGTTTTGTTTTGTTTTTTGCCACAGATTGTAAAAGACAGGGACCGAAAGGGCCTGTGGCGTGCCTGCTGGTAAATGAACTGGCCGTCCATATGCCAAAGAGCTCCCGTTCTTGATCACTGTCATGGCGGAGGTGGCGCTCAGTGGTGGACGAGAGGATGTAGGTCAGGCCCGTTAATGAGGGCGATGGATCTTCCCCCAGCGATGGGCCTCTGCTCCTCCCCTCCCCCTCCCCCACAGACCCTGGGGTACAAGCCTCCAGGGCACAGACTCCCACTCCCCCTCCACTGGGGGCTGAACTACAGCCAGCCATAGCCTCTCATTTATGGTCTCTGCAATATTGCTGAAAACTGGTTTCAGGAGGAAGCGATTGCAGCAAGAATGTTTCAATTTTGGTTTCAATATGTATTTGAGAATTTAACACTGAAAAGACAGTAGAATTTGGGGGGTTGATATGACGTGGGAGAAGACGTGTCCGCCTGCCTGTGTGTGCTTCTCAGAAGCAGGAGGAACGGACATTAGAGTCTTTATCAAAGATCTGTTCTGTCCGTTTACAGGGACAGTATGGATATTCCTGACTGGCACAGTTGGAAACCTGCGTTTGCAGTTGCTCCTGGTCTGTGTGGACAGTCCTTTATCCGCCAGGTCTTAACATCCCGCCCTGCCTAGTTCAGTATTCATGCCCTGCGTCCTGCCACAACGCACGCCCACAACCCACAGAGCGGGGCGGGGGGTCTCTCCCTCAGCTGTGCAACCAGAGAGAACAGCGAGCCTCAGGGAATTCACGAACGCATGTTGCAAGTGCACTCTTAGTGTCACACATCAGATGACACTAGGACGCTTGATCTGTTTATTTTTTTAACATTTATAGTCAGCATTTATTACGGTCTACCTGGAAAGGACAAAGCACAAACAAAGCTACTGGGGTATACCTAACAGGGACAGAAGCAGAGGCTTCAAGAGCAGCGCTCTCTGGTGCTTCCTCCTAAATCAGTGGATTTTCGAACCGGCGCAGAAAAACCCTCAGTGGACGAGGGACAGAACTATACACCCGGACCTCGTCCAGCAGTTGAGGTGACTGGATGCCAGGTTGTGCCTCCCTCACTCACACGCTCTGCCTCTCCTTATATGCCCTCACCTCACACTCAACGGACATTCTCCGGACAGGGGGGTTTTAAAGTGTACACCTGTCCACCTGTTGGGAGTGTAGAGAGATGACCCTCAGCGTCAGTGGAAAGACACATCCACATGTTAGTGTAGTAATAAAAGGACAATTGTGTCAGTATGTGTGTGTGTGTGTGTGTGTGTGTGTGTGTGTATTTAAGTCTATCTTCACATGTTTGTGTCCGTTTGTGGGGTGGGGGTTTCGCTCTCTACATTCCCCCTCCCTCCCCACCCCCCCACATCTCTCATTCTACCGTACCGCCTCCCTCTCCCTCTCCCTCTCCCTATCCCTCCACATCTCTCTCTCTCTACCTTTTTCCCTCCCTCCCCATCTCTCCCTCCCCCCCTCCCCATCTCTCACTCTCTCTCTCCCAGTCCCCTTGGAGCGGGGGCTCAGACAGGCTGTGGCGGAGAGTGTCAGAGGCTCGGGCTGGGGGGTCCCAGGGGAGCCGGCGGGATGAAAGGAGCCATGACAAACTTTCACAACGGTGCGGAGAAGCAGAATAGACAGCGGCGTCGGGAGACCCTAATTACACCGCTCTTATCTGGGGGTGTACTAACAGAGTTTCCATTAACCTGAGATTAGAACAGGGAGAGCAGCGACGCGAGCTGACATCAGACTTCTGTGCGGTATTGAAATTACAATGAACGCACACACGCACACCGGTGGTCAGAATTAAAGGGCCCTTGTGAAGACCAGGAGGCAGCAGAGACCTGAACAGAAAACTGACAGAGCTGCAACTGACGGACACAACTGCTTGCACACTGGAAAACACAGAAAAAAGAGACCGGTGTGTGTTAGTAACAATACACTCTACACTCAGAAACAGCCCCCGGACCGCCACAATCATGTTTCATTGGGCATACAGAAACACACACACACACACACACACACACTCCTTCTTTTACATGACACGGAGGACACAAACATGAAAAATGAAATCCCTTCGTGACCCACACACATCCCTCATTTCAGCGGACGTTTCTGCGTCGGGCCTCCTGTCGTAAGGAGAGACAGTTCCTAAACTGGAGCTGCTGTAATAGAGCAAACCGGTGAACGGTGGGCCGCCGCGGTGGGGGGAAACTGATTAGTACAGCGGTGGGATCTGTCACTGACGCCGATCGTTACGGGCACTGGGGGGGCACCGTCGTTAGGAGGTGCCATTAGTTAATCACGTTAACCTGTGATTTTCTGGGAAGCACAGGGTCTTTTGGCAAGATAAGAATTTGCAAGAGACTACACTTTAGCAAAATTTTAATCGCCTCGTTTTTTTGGTGTCGTTGCTGCTGGCACTGGATTCGTTTCAGTTACCAATGCATTCTGTTCTTATCCGATTTAGTCAATCAGTAAGGGGAGGTTGGGAAAGGGACAAACCTGCAGCTCGGTCTGGAAGAAGAACTTCTGCGGACACTGGGAGCAGTCGTAGATCTTGTCTTCCTGCCCGTGTACGGCGAAGATGTGCTGCTGTAGCTTATTGGCCTGAACAAACACTGAGGGAAAGAGGGAGAGGGAGAGGACATTACTTCTCTCGTAGCACTGGGTGAAACAGACATGATGTTACGATTGTGTTGTTATTAAGGAGAGAGAGAACGACAGAGCAAGACACTTATAACACTCAGAGACAGACTGGATGTTATTGTTGTAATAAAGGAGAGGAGAGAGACAGAGAGTGGATACTGTTACTCAGAGAAAGACGGGAGACAGGGAGCGAGAGGCCGGCTGTGAGCAGTGAGTCTGAATGGCAGCAGTACAGAGACAGACCAGCCCAGTCTGTAGCCATTACCAGCACACTGGGCCTTACTCCCAGCAGAGTCTGTGATATTTATCAATAAATCATCATTTCTCTCTCTCTCTCTCTCTCTCTCTCTCTTTTTGTTTCAGTAAATTTAGTTTGCAATGTGGAAAGTATAAATTATTTAACTTCCCCAAGACTGACGCTTCACTTATTTATGACCACCCTGGAATACAACAAAACTTTAAAAGAGCTCCATCTCCCAGCAGAGTGAGAGAGAGAGAGCGAGAACTAAAGAGCAGCCGTGTCTGTGGTGTTGGGAGCGCGTGTGAAGCGCTGTGAACAAACTGAGGGCTGACAACTTCACACAGGCAGGCAGGCAGACAGACAGACGGGGCAGGAGCATGGGATGGGCCCACTGGGGGCCTGAACTCCAACACTGAACTCATCTACCTCTGACTCAAGATCAAATCAATGAATAAATAAATGTTTGTGTGCATCTGTGTTTTCTATACATTTAATATTAATTTTAATCATAATAGTGTGCAATGTGACTGCTATTAACATTTGAAGCAGTGGTAGTAGTTATATTAACTTTCTTGGCCATATCTCCATGTTTTCTCATCCAGCTGGTCCACCACTTCAACCTGGGGCATTTCTATACACTGTACTCCATGCCGGGTCTTTGATAAAGCCAGCCCACTATCAACAGAACTGCTCATTATGCAGAATAATTAAGCAATGGAAGGTGTGCCAGCAGGGGAGCCAGGCCTGGGGTGGGGGGGGCATGGGGGTGGGGGTGGGGGGGGGCAATGAGGGGTTACGTGCCGGTAAGCCCAGGTTCTGTGCAGTCAGGCTCCTGGGTAACTGTGCAGGGAGCTCTGCCTGTGGGCGCCGTATTTAGACCTCCACGGCCCTCGACTCCCGCTGACCCTGCCCAGGCGCCCCTCGCACTCACCTGTGAAGCAGACCGGGCACTTGAATGTGCCGCCCATCCCCTCGAAGCTGTGCTCGATCAGGTGACACAGGAGCTTCGCCGGGGAGTCAAACATCTGGTTGCACAGCTTGCATTCGTGATTGATGCCTTCCTCTGCAAAGAAGAAGTTCAGATTAGAAGACTGGTTTCCAGCACAGGAGAGGGGTAGGACAGCAGAAAGGGTAGAGGCTCCAACACGCACGGAAACACGGAGGCAGGCGTGTGCGCTCACATGCACACACACCACGCTCCGACTCCCATTGCTCTCCACATTCTCGTGAAGTTTGCTCCTGTACACCACCCACACCAACACCTGTTCTGTAAAGACACCCCTCCCACAGAATCTCCACCCTCCTGAGCTGGGGACACACAAGCAACTCCTTCAATAGTATCCTTCCTTCCGCAAATTAATTATCAAAGGATGACAGAAATGTGAACGGAACAGACGCGGTCACTAATCCAGCTGCACATTGTGAAAGATTCACAGGAGAAGAGCCGAGAGAAGACGAGAGCTGTCAGCAGAGGGACAGACCAACGGGCAGGAAAGCCTGGACAAAAACCCCAGAGCCAGCCAGACACCCCCCCTCCGCTCCTTCCTTCCAAAAAACGTCTCGCTTCCTCAGTGGCGGTAATTGCCGGACGCCCCCTGGAAGCTGGGCTATCTTCCCTCATCATCGCACTACAGCCGGCTATTTTAAGACCCCGCAAATGACATCACCCGCTCCCCTAAGAGATGAAAGGCGGATAGCGCGGCCCTGCTGTGCAGTGGAGCTCTCTTATCGTCCGCAGCACAGAAGACAGTGTGGCCATTTTAAGCCCGATTAGATCCCGGCACCACTGTCATCATCCAGCCCTGCTGCTCCCCATCACAGCAACCCGGGACTCCGTGGCGACACAATCCACATTTTCTTATTTTCTTTTTATAAATGCATGTCTCCTATTTTACTCCTCCCCCCCTCTCCCCTTGGCGAGTCCTGCTGGGGTGTACCCGGGCGGGCAGGGTTAATAAAGTCTTCAATCAGACATCCTAAAGCACTAAATCTGTGAGGCTTTTCATTCGCCCTGATTGAATCCAATCTAGACTTAATCTGAAAGCCACTGCTCTAAGGTACTAATCCCTGTTTGAATAGTTATGGGAAATGAATTCAAAGAGAAAAAAGGGAATAGGGGAGGGGAGGGGGGGGTGCTGGGTTTGCAGGGCAGGGGGGTTGACACTTCTTTATTTTTTGTATTATTTTTGCCACATCCAAGGCTTTGAATTACTCTTGTTGACAAGATAAGACTGTGCTGTAATCACAAGACGGGACAAACATGGCCTGTACCGGAATACAGGTCAGGACCCGGGATGCTATTCTCAAATCTCAGGGGGCCGGAGAGCCAGGTACGGCGGAGGGAGAGAGAGCTGGAAGAAACGGGGGCAGAAGGCAGCAGCAGCAGCAAGTACAGAGATAATTGGGCCTCCTAATATATTATATATATATATATATATATATATATATATATATATATATATGTGTGTGTGTGTGTGTGTGTGTGTGTGTGAGAGAGAGAGAGAGAGAGAGAGAGAGAGAGAGAGAGAGAGAGAGAGAGAGTCTTTTATACCACCCTCTATCTTAAAAAAAAAAAAAAAAAAAAGAAGAGCCCTTTTAATAAATTCAACAATTTTACACCTGTTTTTGTCAGAGAAATTACAGGTTCAGTCCCCCCCTCTCTCTCTCTCTCATTCCCTCCCTCTCTCTCTCTCTCTGAACGTGTCTGATCTGCAGGAAGCTGCCAGCTTTAAGCCATGTCAGACACAAAGCAGAACCGCTCGTTTTGTGTAGAAGCATCGTGGGGAGATGATAGTATCCTGTAACGTCCTGCCTGCCTACTTTTGTCTCAAAGAGCATTTGATCCCTGGCAGACGTACAATAATTTCCATCTTGTCTCCAGGGAAGGTCTGCGGGGAGGAGAGGTGATTATCGCAGAGCTGAAGGTGAAACCTGGGTGGTGCCAAACTTCGAGCGAGGAAAACTCTTCATCTCCCTCTCTTTATATCCAGATACAGATATTCCACATAATGATGTCTCTCTGCATTCATATTTATGTGCCATTTTGTTTTTTTAATTGCAATCGCTGCAGCTTGGAGAAATTATTGCTACAATGTACTACGGGTTCTTACTTTCACTGCCTGGAAATTGACAGGAAGTCATCATAAATAAAAGCTGTTTTGTTGTTAAATTACAAAAACCCAACATACCAGTTAATCTGATGTTTTAACAAAACTGGCGGGAAATCTAAACAACTTGCTTTAGCATAAAATATCTGGTCTATAAAATCCTGGCCAATCACAGCATGCGATTTCTGGTTTACAGATGGCTTCTAGTGACATAGGCCTCAAGTCAGGGGTCTTAGTTTGCGTTATTTCAATATCTTCGCACCTAAAGATTCCCAGATCCTTCCCCTCACCCGACTCCAGACTCCCTGCTCATGAGGGCTAATGGCGCCACATATCTGCCACATATCTGCAGGTCGAGTGTAAGGGGAACGGCGAGTGGCAGTGAAGGATATTGGGTTTTAACGATCGGCGCGGAAGGGTTAACCTGTTAAAACACAGGCATTCTTCAAAGCTCCCTCACACTTCCCATTAGATCAGACAGAGTCAAACTGTAATTTCCGAGGGTGAGGAAAAAACAGACAAAGCTGTTAGAATGTATTAGGTATGCAGAGTGAAAGGGAAAACGCAGGGAGGAAAAAAAAAAAAAGCATTTAACTCCAATTGGAGGAAAAAAGAGCTAAATAAATAAATAAGAAGTAAAAGCTCCTCCACCTCCAAAGGTATGCACTATCTTAATTGAGAAACGGCATGAGGCCCTGACACATACACAGAATAACTGATGAGGGCTTTCCATGAAACTAATAGGGGAGAGAGAGAGAGAGAGAGAGAGAGAGAGAGAGGAAGAGAGAGAGGGACAGTGGGAGAGGCAAAAGAGAGATGCATTAACTGGTTTATTTATTATTGCAATTTGTTATTCCACCAACTCTGCCAGAGTGAGTGTTATTTTGCAAAAACATTGGTGCTATTTCTCGGATATACTTCAAGCTAATTAATCTGGGGGGACCAGGTGGCGCCCTGCTTGGAGCCCCTGGGGAGGGTCTGTGAGAGCTGGCCTGTCGACTGGGGGCCCCTCGGCCCCTCTCCCTTGTGACGCGCGCAGAGACACAAATGAGCTCCGCCGGTCTTAACACAAGTCCCGGGGGGGTGCAGGCACTCTTGAAAACAGTGCTCTTACAATTAGGTTCAATCTGAGCCCTCCTTACGCTGCGATTGATGGAATGGACAAGGAGAGCAGCACCTGGGGAGAAGCAAGAGGAAGGGGAAGGAGGGGTGGGGGTGGCAGGGGTGTGTGTGTGTGTGTGTGTGTGTGTGGGGGGGGGGGGGGGCTAGCAAGGGAGAAGGGGGGGGCTAGCAAGGGAGAAGGGGGGGGGGTGTGTTCCTTTGGGGGCTAGTTCAAGGTGTGTTACCATAGCAACGCAGAGCGAAAGCTCGGCACTGCAGTTGACCCATGGTGGGGGTAGTGATGTGGGCCAAATCACGCACTGTTGGAGTATGTGCACTGTGAGCTGCATCCCACTCTCTGCTCTGGGGCTGGCTGTACCCTGCAGAATTTGTTTTGCGTGTGAATGTAAAATTACAAAGCTAAAATTAAAGAATATAAATGTTATATTGTATATAAATATATGTATACATATACACACACACATATATTATATAGTATACACTTACATATATATATAAAAAAAGATATATATAAATATATAAATAAAAGTCTACAACCCGAGCCCTGGCTCTTGCCGGTTCTTCCCTGGCCACTGTGTCGTTTCACACGTTTCTTATTAACTCCGGTAAACATTTCCGGAGAGAGAGCCCGGCTGCCAGTGAGATGGAGTCTCCGGCTCCAGATATTTTTGGCAAGTGGCGATGGCATATGGAGCTGACCAGCTTGGAATCTCCTATCAGATTACATAACAGTGGGACGCTGGATCCTTACACCCATAGAAACCGACCTTCACAAAAACAAACACACTCCGCTTCCAAATGCCTCTCCCTCTCCCTCTCCTTACTTCTCTACCTCCTTTTCCAGTGCAGCATTGACTTAACAAGCACACATACATAAACAAATACAAATACAATATATAGACACACAGTACTGCTACTTGCACTAGTTTTTGAATTTTTCATTGTGTTTGTTGGTACAGCCGGTGCTGTGTAAGGGCTCCTGTGCCTGTCTACTCTGTGTCTTACACGGCGGGTCTTTGATCACTCTGCCTTGAGCCGGCATCATTAACCCAGGGGCCGGAGCTCCACGCCGTGGACATACAGGAGCCTCATCAATACCCAGAGCCCTTTAACAATAGATGGTCTTCAGCTCCAGTATGTGTGCTTATGTTTATTCTTACACTGCACTCCTCTTTAAAAGCAAGAAATTCCCAAACTGCCTTCAGGTTCTCTGTCCCCCCCGTCCAGCTCTCAGGGCCTCACAGCCGCCTGCGGACACCTGCCGCCCAGTCCAGCTGGTCACTGGCTGCTCTGGACGTATGTGACCATGTAGGTGCCTCTCACTGGAACAGGGGCATCACAGACAGCTGCTGAAATTGCTGGCAAACCTTAATTGGCAGCATAAATTAATATATATATATATATTTACACACACACACACACACACATATACACTTAAAAATAAAGACACTGATAAGGATATTTTCATGAAAATTATAATTGTTTTGGAACATTTGAATGAGTTGGAATTCAGAATGAAAAAAATATATAATAAAATAAATTTAGAACGATCTGAATTATGATAAACAATCAAAACCATGTACACACCAGCCTCCCCGCTCTCCTTTGGCTGAGGCACAGTGCTTAATCTGCAATAACCAATTCACCTTCACTCCCCTCCTGCCAGAGAGCTGTCCCTGATCCGTCGTAACGGTCTCTGCACTCTTGCTTAAGTCAGTAGCAATAAACCTATTCCTTAATTCAACAACATAAATGCCTGCATCTGGGACTGGGGCAGGGGGGACCGGATGCAGAGGCCTGGTCGCTGATTGGCGCCCCTCTGATGTGCTCTGCTACTGATGGTTCAAACGGCCCGGACAGAACTGAGCAATCGGGCGGTGTTGTGCGGCAGCTGAGTACCGGTCTGTTATTAATCTACATGGGGTAAACAGAGGTGGGGGGGGGGGGGGTTCCAAGTCCTCTGCTGAAATCTTTGTGCTGCCAGAATGTGGCGAGAGGTGGTTTGAGTTACCCCCCGGATGCTGCCACACCTCTCGCAGACACTGTTGCCCGAGCGCCCATGCCCTCCACCCGGACACAGCCTGGCCCACTCCCTCACCAATCAGGTTGTAAAGGTCAGCGGGTGGGGAGAAGCCAGCCCCTTGAAACAAGAGATATCCTCACACACACATACCCACTCTACATCAACCACACACACACACACACACTCTCTCTCTGTTCCAATCTATCGCATTTCATATAATCTATGCAAAGATATTTGTGTTTTGAATGTTAATTTAACATTCAAAAGTGTCCGTGGGGGAATTGGCCTAATCAGCACACCAATAAACTCGCAAATGACTCCAGTCTTTATAAGCTTGTTAAGGACAAATCACTCCCTTAGCTTCTATTTGCTTCAAGTGCAAATGCTTTTCTTCTCTCTTCTCCATCTACACTTTAGTGCCTTGTTTGAGATCCTAGCCTGAGCGATCACGCCGGGGCACACATCAACACCAGCTACACTATTATGAACAAAAAATTAAATAAAATAAAAAAACAGGCACCTTTTCATTACTGCTGGCTTCCAATACAGGTGCTGAAGCAGACGGAAATGCAGTCCTGCAGCAGCCCTCCACATCAATAGTGTAAATACCAAAGGGGCAGCACTGCAAATACCAGCAACCCAGAACTCCAGAGAGAGAAAAGGACTTTGAACTAATTATATATAAATATAGACATAGTGCACTCATTCCTGCTGCCTGTCAAGAAGATTGCATGCCACTGACACCCCAGCAGCAGCCTGGCCAGCTTTATTCATTCATCTCCCTCTTTCCCTCTGCCTCTCCCTCTCTCAATTCAAATTCAAAATTAGATTTATTGGCATGACAAGTTATCTGTGTGTGTTCAGGGGATGGCATTGTTCTCTCCTAGTTTACAGCTCTTACAGCCCACCTAACACCACCCCCCAACACCATAACCTCCTAACAAGAAAAACACAGCAAAGGCACCCAAGGTCACAGAGAGAAATCACCACCACCACCACCACCTCTCCTTTAGAGAACCAAAAACTGGGGCAAGCGACCTGGGGGTTTGGACTTCTGATGCCTGTGTGCCGAACTCAATGAGAGGTGTTAGCATCTCTTGCAGCAACTCTGGTAGACAGGTAGTCAGCGTGCGCACTGGACTCTGATGGAGGGATCGGCCAACGCACAGAGCGAGGTCCTGCATACCCTCACCTGACCACTGGGGCTGACCACTGCTGGGACTGAGCAGTAAGTGCAGCCGCCTGGTCAGTTGAAGGTCAAATTCCATTCACTTCCCATGCCCCTCCCCACCCTCCCAAAATTGAATAGGCTCACACCCCCATAAGCCACAGATTGTTAATGAAGGCGCAAAGAGCAATTATGCTGCTCATGAATTTTTTACTAACTTAATACTGGCCTGGGTATGAAGTGAGGGCCAGATTCACGTTTAGTGTTATTGCATTTGAGCTTTGGCACCAGACACTGATACCAGCAAGGCACTTGGCCTTTCCGCTCGCCGAAACAACTGGCGGAGGAGAGCTCTGTCCGGCTGGCATGCAGCTCTGCGCTAATACGAGGAGGTGTCTGCCTCCTTCTGCGTCCCCCTGGGCATCCCCCCCGCCATGTTATGCACGTGCTTGACAAGAGTGTGGATATTCTCTGGGCAGGAGTTGAGCACTCCCCAGGAATAGTACAGTGTTCCATTGTAATGTGGCAGGGCTGTGGGACAAAGCACTGACTGGTGCCGTGCACTGAGCTCCGGGAAACACAGGGTCGAGATTGCCCGACCAATCCCAGCGCCTCTTCTGCTCCGCCGGCGGAAGGTCACAGAGGCAATGTTCCGTCACACACAGCGGATTCTAGAACGGCCTGACAGCTGTCACTGGAACACCTGCTTCACAACATAAGGCCATTTTACAACACGGACAGAGGCGTCGGAGGGGACTGTATATTGTTTTACGATGCAAAGGTTGTTTCATTCTTTTCTTTGCTTTTTTTACGGACCAGATTTGCATGCATTTCTCCAGATGCAGGGCTCCACGGCTTCCGGACACCTTTACACTTGTATTCAAAGCCTTTTTTAAAGTGTAACCTATCTGGCTCTTCGATTGAGCAGTAATACACAAGCCATCAACGCTACGCCTGCCCTTCCTAAAATTCTACAGAGTTTGCATATAAAAAAATAAAAAAAATAATAATATATTAATGTGTGTGTGTGTGTGTGCCTGCGCGCACATGGATGTATGTTTATGATCACAGTTAATGTTCACGGTAGATCTCCCAAATTTGGCTAAAAGCAAGTTCTGTGAACCATTTCACAACAATTCTTATTGTCAGTAAGTCTCCTGAGATCCAGTCCTGTGTCAGTTTCCACTTTACTTCACCTTGTCAGCTGAAATAATGATGATAATAATAATAATGACTAATAAGGCACAAACATTCAAATCTAACAGCAGCTTCTTTTCTGATGTCTACTCTTTTTATTTTGACTTTATTAGGACACCAACTATGTCTTTGGTCTACTGGTTGTAAATTATCTGGCAGTAAAGGAAAAAAAAAAATCTAAGCAAATATGAGCTAGCAGCAGGCAGCTAATAATGCGCCTCCAGCTGTTACAGTTAACCTGCAAATATGGCCATCTGCACCTCAGGAGAGAAGGAATGAGAGAGACAGAGCAGGGAGGAGAGAGAGGGAGGGAGGGAAGAGGAGAGAGAAAGAGGGAAGAGCAAAGCGAGGAACCCTGGCCAAAGCTGGCTTGGTGGCGATCGGTGATCTGCAGGAGTCACCTTGCTGTATCTGACCACAGGCTCAGCCTCTCTGGTCCGAGCGCACTTCTAGGACAGCGTGTTCACATTGTGGGCTGCAAGTGGACACCTACTGCACGAGCAAGGCGAGGGTCAGTGACTGTAGACTCAGTACTGTCGCTCCGCAGCGATCACCATTCGGTCCTATCCATGAAAACTGCCTCCAAAACTAGGTCTCTGCCACTGCTACGATTACTATGAATATTACTACGAATACTATTAATAATAATAACAACAACTCTACATTGGTATTTTAGTACCCAAATTTAGAATAAGGAATCAAAAGGTCTGAGCACACGATAGGCGTGTGCTGGGACAGAGAGAGGGGGTTTGTGGCCTGTAGCGCAGCAGAGAGGAGGGATGTGGGTTTATTGGTTCGGCAGTGAGCAGCGAGCAGCACTCGACGGGGCTTGTCTGCCCAACTTATTATATTTTTTACGATGAACGTAAAGATTTTAAAGCCTAATTAAGTTAAGTTATCTCCGGCTTTTCCTGTTCGGAACCCAAGACCTCAGGGAGATGGGTTTTTCCATCAAGCCTGCAACTTCTTATAAAGCTGCGTTAAACCCTAGGCTTCCATGTGTTTATAGCCAATTTAAGAGCAGGAATGTAAACGTCGCGAATTTTTAACAGTCTACCATACTTCTGTTTACCAAATTATTGCAACATTAACTCGAATGAACCCTTTATGACTTGCATGCGCACAGTTTTGGCTGTACACGGCCAGCAATGTTCACATGACCCCGACGGAATGAGCAGATCAGGTGGCAATATAAACATTTTATGATGAATAAAAAGTGTTTTATTTTCTCCCCACCGCAAGTAAAGCAAATGCAGATACTGTGGATTTGGACGAATTGGGAGACTACAAGAAGCTCAAAATCAGAGATGAGCACAATTGAGCTAAACACTATTTTCTGAGGATGAGAGAGAGCGAAAACCTACACAATATGAAGTAAACCAGTAAAGGCACTTTTGACCACAGAGCTGGTATGAAATAAGTTGCTGTACACTAGATCACTTTGTCCCAAAGGAAAACAGGCCCTGACATCCATTCAATTAACACAGCGGCCCTCTGAAAGGCTCTTCTGGAATTTCTTTTGCTTTTATTATTTTTTATTTTTTTCAACCTCCGTCTCTCCTACAGCGGCCCCGCTCCCTCTACGGTGTGCAATAGCTACAAAAAGACCACAACAAGACAACACATTAAAAGAACCCCGTTGGCTTCCCTAATATCATAAAGGCCATATATCAGAGGCAGATGAATAATTCACACAGAGTTTACAATGTTTGCAAGCCATTAATTTCTCTCAGAGACGGAAGATATCCCGAACAGCCAGAAAGAGAATGAATTAAGGAATAAATCGCCAGATTGAAATGCAGTTATGGGAACGTGTAAAGTGCCTAAGGTATATTGTCTTGGAGGGCTTCAGTGTGCAAAAAAAATTAGACCCAGCACAATCAATGAATCAAGGACAGTGGGAGGGCAGTGGAGAGGAGTGATCACGTGAGAGCGAAGTTCTCTAGAAATTGTTTCTACCCCAAGTAAAGAGAATGACAATATTATAGTACCCTCATTACTTCAGCACTCTTTTTTCTATAACTCTGCTGAACACTACGATTAAATTGTGTAGAGCTGCTTAAAAACTGGGTTTGAGTCCAGTTTCATTTTGGGCTGTTCACTGTCCTCCAAATCTTGCTTTGTGCACTGGCATTGGAGTGCTGTCAACACCTTCACAACTTTAGCAAAACCGCAGACGGGCAGCCCAGCCCAGCCCAGCCCAGGGATGTGCACACAAAGTCACACTGCTTCAGACTGTGAGCCAGGAAGCAGAGGATATTCCCTGAAACTAATGGTGGACAGATTCAGGCCTTAGGACAGTAGAGTCTTTTTAACAATGAGAGAAGGCGAGAGAGGGAGAGAGAGGTACCGATCTGCCATGAGATGTGAATAAATGAAATCGCTCCGCACAGAATCGCCTCCGCTCTTGCATTGGTAACACTTCAGAACACGTAGGAAAAAAGCTTTAGGCTGCCAATTGCACTTTTGTTAATATTAATGTTTCTGCATTACTAGGTAACTAGACCCAGACTGGAGGGGTGCAGGTAATAAATCTGTACCCATCCTCTATATTCCTTTACACAATAAACCGATTTTCCACACTAATAAACCCAGAGTAATTTAAAATAAGGGTAATTACTTTTAAAATCACAGGTCAAAATAACTTTAAAATACAGGACGTTTTTAGGGGGGGAAATCTTGAATTGGAAATGTGCTGGAGATTATATATATACACAAACACACACACACATATATATACAAATAAACAATTCCTGATGTAGTCCTTTAGGATATCTACAGGAATATGTGTGTGTGTGCCTGTTAAACCCCCATGGGGGTTATTTTTTCTAAAAATACATTCATTTAATACAATATAAATTATAGGTATTTTATTATTTGGAAAAAGTGACTGAAGGGAGGTTTAACCCAGCCTGGGAAGCAGCTCAAACTGCTCAGCTCATGTTAAATATTCACAGATCTGACATAAAATAAGCCCGACATGCATTTCTCATCATGCCTTATACAGTTCAGATTTTTATTATACAATTGATTTGATTTGTCCTGAAATCCATCAATATGTACCAAACCTCCATCACCCACAGTCCTAATCACCGCCTTAATTCATATGACACTGACACATTAATCGCATTTTCTGCTAAAGAAATCTGTGCACTTCTGTTAAAACATGTGTGAAATACCTGATTTATAAATAGCCCAGTAGCAGCAGCCACCCTTCAGTGAGACAATGCATCAAACGCAGGCTGTTTGAAGGTACGTTGAATATAAAACATACTAATATGAATATCATTGTGTCAAGGATTTGAGATATTAAGGATGACAATGCATTATTAGTGCAGCACAGAGCCCCCCCCAAGAGAGGAGAAATAGGATTTCAAAGACCACAGTCAAAAATCAATATTAATGCACACGAATTCACAACAAAGGAAATATGTCAGTTCAGTATTTAGAGGACATTTTTTCATCTTAACTGGGATTTTCAAAAAGGCTGTTTATACCGCTAACGATTTACATCTGTCAGCCCAACCAGTCTCATTGAAATCAAAGCTCATTTTACACTGCCGGCTCTAATTTGGCATGGCACAATTACCCTCTGTCAAAAAAAAAACAAGGAAGGAAGGAAGTAGTCTCTCTCTCTCCTCTTGAGTAAAAGCACAGTGCAGTTCCTGGTCGTTTGCGTTCAAGTGTCAGGCTGTGTCTGAGCCTGTCAGCCTGCTGTGCGCCGGAGCCAGGGCCCTCCCTCGACCAGGGGGTGATATCTGGCTCTCGCGAAAAGGAGAGGAAAAAAGGAAATCTCAAGGTCACAGTGGCGTCTCCACCGTGAGGCTCACCTCCAGACGGCACCCAGTGATAAGAGTGCAATGCATCTGCAGTGTGCAACCGATTACAAGGTTAGTGGGCAAAAAGCAAAATTAATAAACATCAAGTTAAGTTTCTTCCACTCCAAGAATAGTTGTGTGATTCTTGAGCATTGCCTAAATTTTCCCCACCTCACAGACACGGATCCCAGCATCAGATATCGGCCAGGACCCTTTTTGTCTGCTTTGCCTGCGCTCCCCTCAGTCAGCAGGCCTGGGAGGGGGTGTGCAAGACACGGCACGGCATGCCTGGGCCTTTTCCTTAAGGTACTGAACCATGTTTCACAACGACCCATCGGCAACAAGCCCCTCGTCCTCAAACCAAGCCAGCGATCGCGTGGTGTGATTGCAAATTACTATTATTGTCTTCTGCATTCGTGCTCATATGCAAAGCCAATTTCATTTAGTCTTAATGAGCCAAGGAGGGTATTGACTGCATCAACTCAGCAAGAATCTCACTGGCCCGGTTACAGAGAAGAGAGCCCTCAGCATCTCTGAGTCTGCGAAGGAATGGACCATAACCAGAGTTAGCCCAGCCCGTGACAGCTCTCTGTGCCTTGTTCTGCCCACGGTCCTCAGCATGTTTAGAAAGCGCAAAGAGCATTGTTGTTACTGTCAAAATAACATCTGTTTACAGCTATTGAAGCACCTGACAAACAGCTGATCTCACCGAAAGTACAGAAGCGGAGCACATCTGGGCAGCATGTCAGTGGCCCAATCCAGATGTTTAAATCCTGTCTATGTAGCCCTAAGCACACCTGGATCCATGGGACATATATATATTTTGTTAATTAGGGACTCTTTGCATGTATAGATACATACATATACATACTTGCTCGTATGTAATCCCTGTTATTTATAAACAGGGCTGGCAGTTAACCGCTTGGGGTATATTCACACATGCTATGGCTTATCAAGCTCATGTAGTGTGCTAAATTTAAGAACTGGCACAGAGAGGCCAACAACACTGTGAGGCAGTAAACTGCTGCAGCTGCATTCTTCTCCATCAGCGCAGCGCAGCCTGGGCCGACAGCACTAATCCCCTTCGCTCCAGCAGCAGCCGCACCGAGAGCGCCGGGGCCGGGCGCCCAAGCAGAGGGCTCTCACTCAGGCGTTACAGATGTTGTTTGTTAGTTCACTTTATTTTTTTCTAATATATCTGCTTACTTCAGGCGTCCCGTTAAAAACAATAACTAATATATACACACACACACACACACCTTCAGTGCAAAAACTACTTTTGAGGGAGGCTGCAGCACAAAGCCTGTTACAAATGAGCAGACCCCAGCAACGCTCCTGCAAAGCTGCCAGAATATCTACCCCCACCCCCAGCCAGGCCAGTGCTCCAGTGCGGCATGTGCAGGTGAGCTGCTGCT
This sequence comes from Amia ocellicauda, assembly GCF_036373705.1. NCBI lineage: Eukaryota > Metazoa > Chordata > Actinopteri > Amiiformes > Amiidae > Amia > Amia ocellicauda. The sequence continues at coordinate 16,672,462 of NC_089858.1, read as the reverse complement.
CCGGCGGACGTGGTGCCGTGTGTGTTTAATTGCGGCAGCACCCTGTGTGCCCGGCTTGCGAAGCCTGCAGCGTGCCAGGCGTGTCAACACCTCTAGGATGTGTTCAAGGGTACTCGGCGGGGGGAAAGCGGGAGGACGCCTGGGCCCCCTCTCTGCCCCCCCCACTGAAGCCCCCCTCTCCCCACTGCCACTGCTGCAGTAGCGCACAGCAGAGAGCGCCTGTCAAACCTCACTTATCATATTTCATTAATCAGCTGCCAACATGAAACGCAAAAACGCTTATTCTCGGCCTTTTGTAGAACAACAGTTGAGAAAAAAATAGAAGGGAAAAAAGGAGGGGGGGGGGGGATCCCTCTTAATTCTGATTTCATTTTGAAGTCGCACTCCAACTACAAAGCACTCCCACTGAACGCCAGGCACTGTGATGGCTAATTGTTCAGATCTGACAAGTTCCTAGGCCTGGATGCGAAGAGGAGGCCTTTCTCCCCACGGCGTCTGCGTGTCCCGAGCCCTGCACCCTCCAAATGTGCAGCCTTGCGCTCAGAGCACCGGGGTGGGCGACCGGGCACAATCCACTCCCATGCAACAGTGGGCGCTCCACCAAATCCCTAACTACGGAAGCAGAGTTTGGGAAACTCTGGCTCAGCTGAAGTCTAACAATGGCAAGGACCAGGGATGGAATTGAAAGACATGAAAGCGCAGGGTCAGGGGTCTGCAGTGCCATCCTAACTCCTCAGCGTGCGCGCGGCTGAGGGAGGCTGGGATCCCGCACAGATAGGGCCGGTGAGTAATGAAAGGTGTTTTGGACCACTGCTCCCCGAGAGTAGCCGCACCAGTCCAGCAGCTCGGCTCCATCCATCTGGGCCTGCCCACCCCTGGATCAGACGCGGCTGCAGCACAGAGGACACTGGCCTGCTGTTTAATGAGCACCAGCTGGATTCGCTCCTGCCCATCTGTTTATTATTTATATGTATATTAGTGAACAAAGCAACTAAATGGGCAGAACCGAGTCTGTCTGCTAGGGGTGAGAAGCACGGTATCTCGTGCGCGAGTACCCCTGGGTGTACCTCGCCCTAGTTGCTGTAGGTGTCAACTGAGAGACAGCAGACCCTCACTGATATCCGGTCTGTCCCCCCCCAGCATGCGGGAGCAGCAGGGGCACCGGTGTTGCTCTGCCCTGGGGGGGCCCTTCCCTGTTTCCACACACCAGAGAAATCCAGTCTCCATGGCAATCAAACCCTCCCACGTTCCTCAAGAAACATTGAGAGCTTAGATTCTCAGCTTCCGACAATCATTTGCGAAACTTTGCTTTAATTTCTTCCTGAAATGCACAGACTCCTTTCTGTTCAGCTGGCTAGCCTTGAATACATGAATGGACACGAACACTGGGTGTGTACAGTGCCCGATAGTGAGCCGTCAAACCTGTCCTACAGATGTGGGAAGCCATGGCACTCTCGCAGCCCGGTGCAGGGAAAGTGTAGAGGGATAAACATAACTACCAGAGGGAGGGTGTGGTAACTGTTACCCCTCAGCCCAGGGCCAGCCTCCTACTCCACTCCCCATCCATCCCAGTCAGCGAGGCAGAGCCGGCAGCTCGGAGCCCAGGCAGCGGCAAGACCCATCACTCATCTTTCCAAAAGGAGGGGATTAATCTGCTGTCGTTACTGCACATTAAAACCGCTTTCGCATGATGAATGGCAGTGAATTAGGTTTTAATGACAACTGGCATTTTTCTCTTCCATGTAATAGAAATACATACATATACACATGTACATAAACGTACTTTTAAATTCCAGGCACACGTTAAAAGATTAGACCGCGTATTAGCAATGCAACAGTCTCCCCCAGCTGTAATACGTTAGACAAGGAGCAAAGTAATAAATCCGGGGAGCAGACTGACAAGTCAACCCACACACAGACGCTTTAATGTGAGGGGCACGCATCAAAACGAGACCGCTTCTCTGAAAACCGGTAATGATGTTGAGATATTAAATAGGAAACTTATTAATATGAACCCACTGCATCTGCAAGCTGTGGACTGCTGTGCCGGCAGAGGTGCTAACTTAGAGATGCCGACAGATGACTCCTGGTCTTGTAATTTTTAATTTGTGTGTGATTATCTCTCTTTTGCCCTCTTTCCCACACACACAGTTAGGAGGCCAAATTAACCTCTTGCTTCACGGCCTACGGGTGATCGGAAAGGATAGAGTATAATTACGCATCCTCCATGCCTGTTGAAGGTTTACCACAACCTTCAGCTCCAATCAACGTGCCTCCCCCGGAGAGCACAGCCAATCCACACCGGAAAAGGTGATGTGGTCTTTCTAACCAGCTCATCTGCCCTTAAACAGAACAAGCACAGACTAATATTACCAACTGATAATTGGGAGCCACAGAAAAACAACAACACTGGCCTGGTCTGGAGTTTACTTTTTAGCAAAGAAGAGAGCAGAACAGCCTTGGAGGGTGGAAGGAGGTTAAACTGCCCGAGTGCCAATCTCTGCCCTGTTAACCAGGGAGGTCAAGGGTTGGAAGTTGGCAGTTGGACTGCAAGAGGTGCCTCTCTCCCCCAAGCAGGAAGAAACTCAAACTCGACCTCCTTCAGTCAGATGGTGTGTATAATGGCAAACAGATCTGCACAGAAACGCACTGCGAGGATGTGCCACAGCCACCGGTAACTCAATCCCTGCCAACAGCTGTAAAAATACGAGGAAGGGGAAGGCGAGAGAAACGGTCCTCCCCAGGGGGTGACTTGTGCCCCCCCACCCCTCGTAGAGTGAGTGGTACATTCTTTCAGATTCCTGGTTGCCCCCTGCTAATACAACCCCCCCTTCCCCTGCTCCCTTTCCCACTTCCCACTCCGCACCCCCCGCCTCTCTCCTTCACACTCAGAACCAGGAACGCCCCCCTCTCTTTCAGTGCCCAACTTGGCCCAGCGTGGGCTGCGTGTAGGAGATGGGCTGATCAAGATGGCGTTTGGAGGGGGCGGGGGAGGGGGGCAGGGGGCGCAGCGTACACTCAGCTGTGTGTGTTTGAGCCCTGCCGCCCGGGAGTCGGGGAGCTGGAGACGGCAGAAGGGCTGCGCTCTAATCTCGCTGCCTGCACGCTTTCGTCAGTGTGTATTCCCTGGGACTTCGCAGCCCCCCAGGGGGATGCTACAGTAAATTCTGCTTAATCCCCCTCTTCCACCCCCCCACCCCCCGCCCCCCATGCATGCAAATGAGCCCCTGAATCAAAGAGCGGCAGGACCAGACGGCATGTACACATCGCTGTTCTCTCCTGTTACTTACACATACACACACACAGTCGGGCTGAACTGCCAACATGCGGAGCACAGGGTAACAGCTTCAACGATAAAATCAAATCAAATAAACAAAAACAGAACAAACAGAGAAGCTTTAATACAACAGGCTACGCAAAGAAAAATGCTCCGCTCCCCGATTCATGCAGTTCTGTATACGTCCAGAGTGGCTCCCCAACCCTGGCCAGCGCACGCATCCACAAGGAGAGAAGGGTAAATAGAAAGACCGTGCATCTATAAGAGGGGAAGTGCTGGGGCCACTGTGGTCCGTTTGGTATAAGCAAACTCGTAGGAAGGCTGGGGCTGTGGATTGTGCAGGGGACGTGACGTGACGGCCAGGTCACTCTGACCGTGCAGGACAGCCTGTGTGTGAGTGCATGCGCGTGTCCATTACTCTGCCTGAGTGGCGTGTGCTCTCACCCACAGAGAATCTCTCCCCTCTACAGAGGAGGAATGACGAAGCCACGAACCTGTCAATTCAGTCCGACAGACATTTTATTAAAAACTGATAATAATCAACTAACGTACAAAAGGATATCCTTGTTGTCTTTCACTCCTTCCTGTGACCTCAACCCTCCTGCTCTATATAGAGCCAAAGCCTGCGTAAGTCTAACATTGCGGTACGTGTCAACCGTGTGAACCCTTGGTAACCAATTCATATATATTTTTTCTATCTTCACCTGTGCCAGAGAAAAGACGCGACGTTGTTCTTTTGTCGGTTAGTTTTGGCGCATACCCAGTGACACACATCAGGTGTAGTGGAATAGTAAACTGCCTTATGAGTTTGCGCTAAAACACAGAGCGGGATTACAGTTTGTGACAGCTGAAAATAGTGATGGCAAGCGAACATAAAGACCCCGAGCCCAGAGCAGTGCAGATGCATTACAGCATTCAGCAGCACTGGGAGACCTAGGGAAACAACTAGAGAAAGGAACAAAGGAAAAATAAATAAATAAACAAATAAATAAATAAATAACAGTGCTGTATACTGTAACATTTTGCTCTTGCTGGAATATGTGATGTTTTTTGTGAAAAGCATTTTTATGACAACTTGAAGTCACCCTGGGAAAGGCCCTCTGCTAATCAATAAATGAATAATGAAAGAAATGCTCTTCTCTGGAAAGCAGGACTGCACACTGGGCTCAGATCTGCTGGGGAGATGCAACCCGCAAAACCACATCTACCTCCTCACTCTTGCAAACACCTTTAATTGTGCGGTTTGCAGGAGCGAGACAGATTTCACGACAAAGACGGAAAAAAAATTGCAGAGAAGACAAGGAGAGAAGAGGCTGTAAAAGTGGGGCTAATTAGCAGCATCAGGGTTAATTACCGTCTCCCTGCGTCACCGCTGCCGCGAGCGAACGACGCAGGGCCCGGTGTAATGTGCAGCGATCGCATTCCGGGGCTGTCTCTCCGTCTCCAGCCATTCCAATCAGCTCGCTCTGTGGTTGGGCTGGGAAATCAAACCAGCAACAGTGTGGTGTCCATTCGGGGCTCCAGCCCCCTTCCCTGTGCCCAGCTTGACGGAGCTTTCCACCAGAAATCAAAAGGCTCTCTGTCAGCCATTCGATTGGTCTGGCCGCCCCGCTACGCGTCATGCGGAGATGGAGAGGAATAGGAATGCGGTGCAGGCAGCACCATGGGGCCTGGCGGTCTGGCCAGATCCACCCTGGGACCCCGCACAGGCAGCGCTGGGCTCTTTTCATGTATATCTTAGCTGCTGGAAAAAAAACAGCTATTCCCCCAGCTCTCTGCGGTGCGCAAACTGAGTGCAAAACAGAACAATGGCTGTTTTATAATATAGGAGGAGAGCGAGAAGCCAGTTTAGCTCACTGCTACAGGATCAGAGCACAAGAACCAGAGTGCTGCCCAATCTCACACAACAATCTTTATTTGTTTTTATAAACTTTCTCTCTCTCTCCAGCATTAAATAATAAAGAGGGCAGCATGAGGAGCAGCGCAAGAAGCTGCATCAGTAGCTTGCTGTTTAGATATAGCCAATACATAATATATCAGATCAGCCTTGCATTCACTACCGAACCCACCTCAGAGCAGAGAGGAATTATTAACCAGGAAAACCCAGGTTTGCGGAACTCTGCTTACTAGGATGGTCTTTGTTTTTTAACATACATACAGGCAGAAGCGCAGTACCGCCTGCAGACACCCATTACATATTACAACAAATGCACAGAAAATTGTTCTAAAAATTGAGGCCGTTTGCCCATTTGAACATCTACACAAGAATGCCAGACACAGGCTTTCATTTAAAAAAAACGTATTCAGCATAAGCCTGGGCATTTATACCTATTCCTACATAGCCCATTCTACGTGGCCACGCGATGCAACTGCCTGGGCTTCCCCTGTGTATGTGACTGACAGGAGGAATCAAGCAGAGGAGGCTCTCGGTGACAAAGGCGCTCTCTGCGTGCCTCTTCCAATTCTGTCAGCCTCTGTTAGGCATTCCCACTCGTCTCCTTTTGCAGACAACAGCTTAGATTACAACTACGACCCACCCACCTGCCAACTGCAAACTCCCAACATGTCACCGAGGGGCTGCTCTCCGTTTCTATTTACCCAGCTCTACCCAGTGGATTCCTGATTCCAGCACATCGAACCTGAATGTCTGACAGATAGACATATGAACAAACCAACAATGATTCCTCCTCCAAAACAAGACCAGGCCAAACATACTGGCAGAGGAAAACTCTGTACAACTCTAGGTTATTAACAAGAACAACGACAACAGCCAGAACAAAATTTTTAAAAGCTGGGATGGCCAGAAATGTAGAGCTAATGGAGAGACGATCTAAAGATAAATAAAACCAACCACTGTCCAACTTTGAAGCGGTGCTTGTGCGTGTCCCACAGGTGAACAGAATGGCGTGGGAAAGTAGAAAACTAAGATAATCGATAATCATGAGACAAGCGACCATGGGAGAAAAGCCCAAAACGCTTGGGAGAGGACCGGCCCAGCGAAAGGCATTCAAACTCCCCACACCAGGGCTTGGAGGAGAGGGGAAGGCTCCCCGCCGGAGCAGCAAGGGTTAAACCCAGAAGAGGAGCGGTGGAAGAAAAAGGAGAGCAATAACCTCGGCCGTCTCCTGCAGCAGGACCCCGGCCGCAGCACCAGCGCCGAGCTTGAAAGGAGGATTTCCTTTTGGACGGGTACTGAGCAAACTTTCCAACCTTGTTATAGAAAACAGTCGGAGGCAGGCTACACCGGGAGCTCTCCGAGGCAAGGCCGAGATGAAGGACTGCGCTTCCCTTTACTCGCCAACCAATTAGCATACCTGCCCAGAATCATTAATACGGCAGAAAGGGAAGAGGGGGGGAAGCAGCGAGGAGTTCTCGCATTGTCAGAATATGATTTAGTTCATCAAGGTAACACTCGGTTGGAGCACCCTGTCCCCCCCCCCCACCACCACCACCACCGGCCCACACCTCTCTTTAAAAAAAAGAAAAAGAAAAAGAAAAAATTGAAAATAACTACAGAACAGGGAGGCTGAATCAGAGCGCGCAGACCTCAGAAGCAGTTTTTGTTTGTGATCGCTGCTCAGTCAGGTGCTATCATAAGAAGCCTGGCTTTCACAGACTGAAGGCCGATGGAGAGAGTATCATTTTTTTATTTTTTGTTTGTTGGTTTGTTTTTTGTGAGCCTGGAAAATAAATATACATTTTTTAAATATATATATATATATATATATATATATATATATATATATATATATATATATATATATATATATATATATATATATATATATATATTTCTCTACTAACATGTGCTGGCAGTCCTAATGAACTGTACTTTAACCCTCTGCCTCCCATGCACATTTTCAGCTTCAGGGTCCTGCAACTCTTAAGAGAGCTCCAGCAGGCTGAGCCAGCGAGGGGGAGTTGCGATGTGCATTGGAGATTTCACACGCTGCTGTGAAAGCGAAAACGCAAAGCCGTTATTGTTCTCATCTCAAATTCCTTGCTGGGAATCTCAGAATAAACAGAAAAGCGGCAGTGGTATTTAAATACAAATGGATAAATGATATTCTTTCATACTCTGTGTCCTGCTCAATGGGCTAAGACCGTCTCCCGAGGACAGAATGGCCTGGCTGATAGCAAACCTCTATCTGGATTGTTTCCTAGGTGCAGTCCAGGCTGAAGGCTTTCGCTAAACCCAGGACAGCTCAATGACACCACCGCGTCCCCACGAGAGCCTGACGTGCATCCAGGGCATTGGCAGCAAATTCAATATAAACTTCATTACATTTCTGTTTTTTTTGGTTTAAAATGTGGATTTTCACCCTCAAACTTCGAACAGATAATAAGTTTATTACATGGTATGTCTTTCATTACTTTGCTACATTTAGAAAAATACATTATAACAACCCTGAAATATACATAAAAATACTGTATTTATCGACACAATCCTTTTCCCTTTTAATAAACTGCATTTACAGCTACATCCCTTAAATAAGAACAAGCACCCCGAGCCTGATGCAAAACACAAAACAGGCCTGAGAGGACTTGGGAGAGTGCCACAATAACAACAATAATGTCCAACACACACACACACACACACACACGCAGGAAAAACAGATCCTCAGTGATCAAGTGACAAGGCTGTGAAGTTGGCTGGAGCCCATGAGTGACAGGGGCAGATGAAAGAGCCGCCACTCCAGCCCGCAGTGCAGGGAGCTGAAGACGCCCCCCCACCCCGATCCCCTGTAAGTGGACGATTAGAGAAGAGCAGCCACCCCCCACCCAAGTCCAACCCTCTCCTCCTCCTCCTCTCCTGCAGTCCCCACCCCTCTGCTCTCCTCTGGAAGTGTCCATGTCCTCCTGGAAGTTTGACGCTCTCCTTTCGCCGCCTTCGGAAACTTGGCCTAAATGACAGCTGCGCGGGCCTCTCCCTGGCGCAGCCCAGCGGGAGCTCTAATGTACTTCATTCGGGCTGGGAGCTGCTTTTAATCTATCAGCAGGGCTCCGCAGCTGCTGTAAGCTAGCCGAAAATTGTCTGTGCACAGGGCTTAACTCGGGTAACCCTTTCAGCACTGCACTGCCACTCCGCTCTGGATGTGTGCCGCTCCAGACTGCACAGAGAGAGCCAGGCTGGACACAGACCACCGTCTGCCATTTGTGTGTGGCTGGGGGGGGCAGCATCCAGGGTCTGGAGTTTATGGGCCTGTCGAACTGCAGCTCACTGGCAGCTTTACAGATTATTTTGCTTTGCTTAAGAAATACACGTGGTAAATGTGCGTGTATAATATTATAGCAGTGAAAGCCCCAGGAAGCAGAGCTGACAGGCGGGTGGAAATGGAAACAATACTCCTGCCCTGAGAATGCACTGCAAACGTCATCCCCTTCAGAAGGGCCGCATCGCCACGGCCATCACTGCGACCTCACTGGGCTGACTGGGATATCTCCACCCCCCCCCCACCCGGCGCTCGCTCCTGCTGTTCGACTCTCATTCTGCTCCAGGATGGAACAGCAGCTGAGATTACAGACCCAAGGGGAAGGCAGCCCAGTGGGCCCCACACAGACCTGCCTCTCTCTGGGTCAGGGGGTGCACACGCTACCCCAAACACACCACCCCCCCCACCGAGCCTCAGTCTGGAGCACGGCTCCCCAGTGGCGCTGGGCACTGCTGTAACAGAAGGATGGTAAGCAGGCCTTGACTGGATGACTCACCTACAGCTTCCCCCCCGCACCCTCCGATACCAGCAACACTGCTGCGAGGAAGACGGCTACCCGCTCTGAACCCGCACACACAACTCAGCACTACAACGTCCCGTGAATCGCTCCCAGCCTCAAACTCAATTAGCAAATTTGTTCCACACGGCTGAGTAATAAACACCGATCCGGGACGAGATGAGAGCTCGGCTCCTCGGTTAAGATTCACCATTTTATTCCCGAAAAACGCGAAGGCAAAACTCTCTCTGGGGCTGACACACTGCGCACTGATTGTTGTTTTTACATTATTGTATTTTTTTATCACGCAAACAAACCAATGCAGACTACGAGAACAGAGACAGTACCCTGCTCACACCTACTCCTATACCTTCCAGTAAATTTTAGCACATTATATGCATCTGGTAAACGAAGTGTTCTGACTTTAGCAACAAAGGTACAACAGGACGGCCAAGGGCTGCGAGAGTGTGAGGGGGGCATTAACTGAGGGGGCTGTGTGGCTGAGAGGAATTGATAGGTTTGGGTAAATGGATTCAGATGATTTATAAGTTTGCAGATGGAGCAGAAAAATTACACATATGTCACAGCACACGGGTGAAAATACAGATAACAAGCGGATAAAATTGGGTTCTACTTTCCCCTCAGATCACACTGCATTCATTCAAATAGACACTCAGCCACTGGGGTCCACACACACCTCATACACTGAAAAAAAGGGTGAGAATCTTTCACCACAGTTTCCTAAAAAGGGAAAAGAATAATAATACAAAAAAAACAGCTAACAGTGGTTAAATCGCTTAAGCCCATACAATTACAAGTGTGGCGATGGTGACAGATAATCTGTACTTACTTGGCGTTTCAAAAACTATCATACAGCAGCATGAGCAGGATTAATACCTCTAATAACGGTTCTGCTCCGAGACAGACTGTTGCTAGGACTGTTATTTTAACATACACACACTCTTAAGGAATCTTCCATTTCATCAAAGATGAGCGGACCGCTAAATAATATTTTAACGAGACGCACGAATCTCTGCTGGGGTTTTGAGGAATACACTCAGATTCGTGGCCTCTCCGGCTGCAGGAGAACACAAGGCGCAGGTCTACCGCCAACATCGAGCGTCTCGCCGGTCGGAAGCTAAAATGGGTCTCCCAGCCACAGTACAGGACTCCCAACTGCGTGTCCCGGGCTAAGGATAAATGTTCACTTCTCAGATGAATCTCCCTCTCTCTTCTCATTACAAATAATAATACGACTTGCATTGCTACAAAGTCTTGACTTGAACGCTGCTTGCACTGTAAGTCACGAATACAAAACACAACAAAATGCTATAGTGTGATCATAATCCTATATATCCGATATATATAAATCTAATAAAAACCCTAAAAATATGAAGCTTCACTGCAGTTTTTAAAGGATTCCTTTCAAATAGTCAACAACCATGCAGGACTGGGCTGTGGTGTCAGTGGTCGAGGGGTGAACTGGGGGTGAAAACACTTTCCAAAATAGTTTCCCAACCTTCTCAAAGCCTAAGACGCCCATACTTCATACATTTCTGTGTGCAACACCAACCACTTGTGGCCGCCCACCCTATAAACTCGAAAACCAAACGAACTCTCAGTGATACGCCTGATACGAATTCTTCCCATGTACAGAGCTCTGTCAGTATGGCAGGAATTGTTTAACTATCGCGTAGTTATTTTTCTTTTAATGCGTCTCTTTTCCAAAACTCCAAAAATGTTAGGGTGGCAATTCTACTGACATCATCTACTGAATCATATATAGATTGCGTGGGCCTGGGTGCTGGCAAGGCGTTTGGCCTACAATGGGGCAGGTAACCTACTGATGTAATACAACAATATAAAAAGTCTCTCTAGGCCCAGTGTGTAGGTGAAGGCTGCCCCGTCTCCACCCCTTGTTCAAGTCCGGAGCACTCAATAACAGCAGCACACAGGTGTCAAAGGTGCAGTCAACACATCAACTCAAGAGACCCTTACAGGCAACCCCTGCAGCAAACAAGAGGTTAAAGCTGATCCGGCTCTGACGTGAGCAAAGGGGGAGAGCAAAAAAAAAAAAAAAGGAATAAGTATCCATACCGAGTGAGCAGCCTCCAGCCCGCAGGGAGCAGAGAGAGTGGGAGGGGAGAACTGATTCCGCTGCCAAATATAAACAGTTACAGTTCTTACAGTGTCCAGCTTCTCCCTCAGGCATTCACAACCACAATCTCACATGTCAGCCCGCCAACTCTCTCCCTCCCCCCGTGCAAGCCAGCGGGAAACAAAAACGCAGCACAACAATCTTTAGAGCAAAAGACAGAAAAAAAAAGAAAGAAAAAAGAAACAGGAAAATTTTACAGAGGGCTGAGACATGTCATCCCAGGATGCCCTGTGCTTCGCTGAAGCCTGGAGCTCCGGGCTGTTCTTACTGAGCAACTGGGGGCAGAGGAGAGAGTGGGTTTGGGTTGGAAAGGAGGGAGAGTTGTGCTGGAGAGGAGAGGAGAGGGTAGGTTTGGGGAGAAGAGGAGAGAGAGGCTGGGGACAACAGGAGAGAGAGTGAGAGAGAGGAGAGGCCAGAGAGGAGAGAGCGTGGGTCTAGGGAAGAGAGGCGAGAGAGTTGGTCTGGAGAGGAGAGAGAGTTGGGCTGGGGTGAGGAATAGCTGGGTTTTGCTTTCTTCAGTGGGTAATTCTACAAAGTGAGCATATCAGTGGGTCTGCTCAACTTACAGAGAGAGGTTTCTGTCGGCTATATCTCCATCACACCTGTGCATTTCTCCACTGTCAGGGCATTCATAACAGTGTAGAGACGAAAACTGAACCCAGAACGTGTGTCCCTCTCTAGTGGGATTGAGGAAGGAGCAGAAGAGTGAAAGGTGGAAAGCACTTTAAATGAAGAAGCAATGCAAAGAACTAAAAAACAACTCTTACATCTGAAGCGTCTTAAGAGGCATCTGCAATTCCTTTGATTTGAGTCATTATGGTATAATTAAGTGCATGGTTTGTGAGAGAACCAAGACATTAAATTAAAATGTTTTCGTCCTTGTAAATGTTTAAAATGATTACCATGCTAAAGTGGCAGTCTGTGGAGGAGAAGAGGTAGAAATGTAATTTTATTTATCTCTGCTCTTCTGTGGGATGAGACGGGCTATCCTTCTCTCAGCCCCATCAATAAACTCCACTCTGCTGTTTGGCTCTGACACTGCTAAGCCCCCCCCACCCCATGTGTCCCCTTACAGATCTGTCCCCAGGGGCTCAGGCATTGCTTTGAGACGTTTTTAAATGAAGTGAGTTTGAGTGAAGATGGGCTGGAGCAGTCAGGGGTGTACAGTGGTGCTCCCTGGCACTGAACACTAGACGCTCACAGGCAGGCAGTCTCCCTCCGATGATATCAGTGACGCTGACCTGAACGCTGTGCCGATTCAGGATTGCATAAAGTCACTCGCCTTGACTGCACACTGCCATAACCAAGTGTCCAGAGCTGCAGCGCTCCACAATCGATTGCAAAAGCATTTTGACTTTTTTTCACAATTTTCTGTATACAAATGCTCTGCAAACTCTTCTAATACAGAGTAAAATCAGTTGCATCAGAAACTTATCGCATATCAGAGGAGGAAGAAAAAAAAAAAAAAAGCAAATTTTACTGAATAACTTGAAATGAAACTGTACCAAATGGGGGCTTGAGACACAGTGAACCGATCTCTGGCGTGCAACCTTTTTCTTTGTTTTCCTTCAGAAAACCTGTTCCTGCTTATATCAGCTTTCCTTGGTGCACCAGGCTGAGAGGACCTGACGGCCGATCGATAGGTCAGGGGCAGGGAGACAGCCTCCCGGCCCGCAGGTAGTCGGTTACAACAGATGAGAAATCTTCCTGCCGTACTCGATTTCCTCAAGAGCTGCCAGAGACAAACGTTGGTAACACAGGGGGGGCCCCCACTCGGAAAAAGACTCCACCTGCATTCCTCGGAGGGGCTGCAGCATTCTGACTGCAACTACACTTTCCACACGCCTCCACTAGACCTGCGGGCGTTATTAGCGAAGCATTGTAATGGCAAGGCAGAAATAGAAAAGGGGGGAAGCAAATACAAAAATTGGTAATGAATATGCCGATTAACATTTTAGCACCTAGTCAGGAAGCCAGGACACAAAAGGTATGTATGACCGAGGTGCTAATGTAGTGCCTGCCAGTGATTAACATGCCCCCGGTCCTGCCGTTTAACGTCTGTCCATCTATCCGCCCCCCGCTCCCTCCCCCTCATCTCTCCATCACACAGCCGCGGGTTATTAAAGGTGCGATGCTCTGACGGGCCTCGACTCCTACTGCCCTCCCTGCACGCAGACCCGGAGTTCAGCACATCATTAAAAACACATAATCCGTCTTCCTCGTTATCCATAAGAACCGTAACCAACTCCCCGCGCATCCAATCACCGCCTCCTTTTACCCCGGCCTCCCTGAAAGGAAGAGGTGCTAAAATACAGTTTGGCAATTCATTTATGATCCCTTGAAGATGTTTTAACACTATGGCTTATGTAATTTCCTTTGACATTTCTTAATTAAGAGCTATAATGTTCGGAGAGAGCTGCAGGAAGCTCCAAGGGTTTGATAGCAGCAGTTTATTATTATTTTTCGTTAATGTAATAAAATGTAACACCTTCATCAGAATCATTATCGTCAGACCACTTTCTCTCCTCTCTTCACCCCCCCTCCTCCTCTCCTCTCCTCTCCTGCCTTGGCACCCTTCTCCACAGCAATGAGACAGCTTGACAGTCTTGTTAGAGAGAAGACAGGGTCTCGCTTCAACAGGAACAACAGTCAAATGAAAGAACAGTAACACAGTGCTCCCCGACGTCTCTATCGGCTACTTAAAAGACCGAATGGCATCGCTTTCAAAACCATGACATCATACCTCAGCACGTTGTAGCTTCAGGGCATTAATTAACAGGCCTGTAATTTGAATCAATGTCCTCATCCTGACGACTCTTTCGAAATTTGAGTTAAGTCTATTGCCTTATAACCGTTAAGATTTCCGCTTGCATTGGTGCTGTGGGCGTGTCCGCGAGCCCACCATCTGTCTGACGTGCAGGCATGTCACTTGGACAACTGAAGCAACGTCAAGGTGCAACGCTACTGTCACACATACACTGATCCTCAAACCACACCGAAGCACGGCAGATGGAGGCTCACAAAGCAACCCTCTTTAAAGAAGAACGTCAGAAGGAAAAATCTCCATCATTGCACCTGCAGTGCCACAGCTGCAAGTTATGACCACTATTAAATTCATAGTGCACGGTTCGAGTATCGATCCAGAGAGGGCCTCCGCGAAAACACCGGCTTATTATCAGAGCAGCCGCACCAGCCTGAGGGCACTGGCCCGGCACGTCCCCTCAGTGTGACAGTTTGCACGGCCCCGGTATAAACATCTTATCTTGTCCCCGCACACCTGCCACGGAGGCCAAATGCCTTCAGGATTCCCAGGGCATAGACCCGCAAATGGGGGCACCATCAGAACAATGGAGAGAGAGGGAGTGAAGCAGCCCCCTGGTAGGGTTCTGCTTGCCAGTGAAAATACAACCACACCTGCGCTTCGGTGTCAGGGCGAGTGGCGATTTTATACATTTATTTATTTGTTCATTTATCTGTTTATTTTCTGCCTACATTAGCCGAAGTGCACTTGAACATTGCAAATCGTTGCTTGTAAAACCCCCAGCTTAGATCATTTGTTTTTCCACTGCCTCTGCAACCGCTAGCCTGGGGAGGGCTTGTTTGACAGCTAAAAACCCAGACAAGATCACGGGTTGTTGTGAATTTTAAACAGGGCTGTTTGTGGATTAAATATACCTGACCTGAGCGCTGCCGGGGCATCGCACTGCACCCCGCCTGCCCACCACACCGCCCGTGTCCCACACCTCACCGTCTCCTGCTCTCGGTATACGGTCGGCCCACACGCGTTTTGAAATTAATTACAACAAGAGTGTGCTTAACATTTTAGCAAGTGTCAGGGCCGCTAGGGTATACTGCTCTTAACTGACTCTCATGAGGTGTGCGGTTGTGTGATAAAATAGGAATGGTTCTGGCAGGACTCAATGTCGTTTATCCTGTGTGAAGGTGACGCAGGCTCTGAGAGGCGATACTGCCAGGGAGAGCAGGGGGGTGCAGGCCACACACAGACACACACAGGCACACGGCGCACTCCCCTCTGCTCTCCAAATCACATCCAACATTCATTTGTATCGTATTGCTTCCCTAATTTAGGAGTCGTTGCCATAACGACGCACACTTTCTGTGGTTGTTGGTGCCGTTGTTTGTTTCCTTTGGCAAATTTACAGCACTACAGGTGCACTGGAGACCTAGGCGGCACTTCAGTGAACGTAACACTACTAGAGATATTCAGCCTCCGTGAAGCCAGAATACAGTCAGATACCTAAACACACACACACACACACACACACACACACACACACACAGATACAGAGCTCTCGTTTTCCTCCACAACCAGAAAGACAGAATACAAATCTCATTCCACAGGACTGTCACCTCATCACGAGAGGCAAGGCAAGACAGACGGTAAGGCCTGAAACCACACCAGCGAAGCCCGGCACAGGGACGCTGCAGGGTCTGTGCAGCTCCGGCAAGCCTGCAGAAACCGAAGGGTGATGGATTGAGCCCGCGGACCGCCGCACACTTATCATCTCTGCTTTTATCAGAGGGAAGAGTTACTTAAGGTAGAGGAAAGTTGCGTGGGCTCGGCGCATTATGTTTTCTGTAATTAAAATAGCATTAGGCTATTTATTTCTTCTCCCTTGCGTTTCTGATTGGGCAACAGGGAACGCAGGCTCGCTATGCAAAGAAAGAGCACAATTACACGCCATCAGAAGCGAACATTAACTCACTAATAGGAACACAGCAATAAAACTTTATTATTATGGGAGAAGATCATTCTAACGCTTAAACTAACATTTATAACACTTAGTGAAATTACATGGCAAGGCCTGCGGAGAGCTGTGCAGGAAAATCACTCCTGGAGCTGGGGGTTGATTTTTTTTTTTTTTTATCTATCCGTGTTTATTTTATTTTTTTTCTTAAGAAGGAGAATCTTGACGTTCTCAGTCCCTTTGAGGGGCATCTCTGTCATTAGCAGTTTACACAGCCTTCCATTATTTTAATTCAAATGCTGCTTCGTAGGTGATGGGTAATCTGTTTTTTCCTGAATCCGCGTGGCGTTGGAACGAGAGACACTGAAATTAGTGTTGATGGAGTGATCTGTAAACGCTCCTCCACCCAGCCCAGGATTACCCCGGAGCCAGATCTAATTTCCCCAAAACAAAATAACGCTTTCATTTCCCGCTTCTTGTCTGCTGCCTCTCCTGTTCAGTTAAATTAACCCCCTTTTCTTGTCCAATATTTTTAAAACACAGCACAGACACGGACTGTGCAGTTTCTAACATCCTACCTGCCGCAGGCAATTTTACTTTGAAAAGCTGCAAGGAGCCAGAGGACGATCAATTTAATAATTTCTCCTTTCAATTTCTTATTCACAGCATTTCTGCTTTACCCAAGCGACTGAATTTAAACGCACTGTTTATTTTCCTGCTTTGGCCTGTGAAGGTCTACTGTGCTACATTTTGTGAGGGGTTTGCTCAGTGTAATGATGGCCTGAAACTTAATTTCTTTGCCTTAAAATAGGCCGAGGACTAAAATAGGTTGTGCATCATTTCCAGACCCACCCGTACTGCTGTGTAATGTTACTGGGAAGTGAAGGGAGAATATTGTGTATTGAGAGCAAATTCTTTCTATCCACACCTGCTAAAGTCCTGACTCAGGCCTCCATGTTTGAGGAAGGAGAGAGCACAGAATTTAGGTGCACAGCTGTAACATGACAAAGAACACCTGGACTCAATGCACTACAAAGATCATACTTTCTAAATGTTTCTTAGAGTGCTGCACACACATTGATATAGGAAATAGATTGTTTACCCGCAGTTTCTATCATAGGACACTGATAACCATGTGTTCACAAGACAACTGATGGATACGTAAAAATGCATTTGTTCATGCATGGCAACAGCATGAGCAGCTAATGTGCAGCTGCACCAGATTAAAAAAAACCCTATCCATAACAATCCCATGAAATCACTCTAAGAGACTCTTTCCCCTTAATGGCACGGTTGTTACTTTGTAATAGCAGGCTCCTTGGATAATTCCTCGGCTTTAATCACTGCATTACGGTATGCGGCTATTCACGTCTTGGCAGTGCCTCATTATTGGCCTGTCAAATAGCTCATTTGATGCTTTATGGCTGGAGATGTGGTGCCGGTCGGTATGTGTGTGTCCTGACAATGAGGGAGCAGCGGAGCTCAGTGCTGTGCAGTCAGTGAAACAGGGCGGATGTCTCCCCACGGGACAACGAGCACAGCTGCCTCCCAGAAGCAGTCACCCCACCGTTCCCCCTCCCCAGGAAGCCCACATGGCAGAGCCATTAGCGGCAGCTGATCGGGACGGCCCAGTCGCCTCTCATTACCACATGCTAAAGGCAGACTTTACCTTAACTTAAGCAGGGGGGACGCACATCATGAGCTGGTGCAAATGACTGTAATTCACATCTGAACACACGAGCTGCATGCTGATTATGTGGCAAAGGAGTCGTTTGGAAGAAGTGGAAAAGCACGGAGAAAACCCTCTAGGCGCCTCTCTGTTGATTTATTTATTTATTTGACTCGTAGCTCGTGGCTTAAACCCCGCCTGACACGCCAGCTCTAACACACAGGGCAAGGGCAGAGTGGAAGCCGGCCCGGGCTGTCCTCTGAAGAGACGCCAAACACTACCAAAGGACACCAGGTTCTGACCTCCACGTGCATCAGCACCTGCAGCAGGACTAGTTCTGGTCCGAGACCAAACATTTTAAAGCTCCGAGAACAGACCAGAACCAGAATATCCCCTCGACATCCCTGTCACTATTGCACACTGGTAAACAGTGACAGACGCATTCATTCTGCCTTCAGTGAGAGAGTGAGAGAGAGAGAGAGGGAGAGAAAGGATTGGGCCTGGACTGCCGGGAGAAGCAGACTGCTCCTCCAGCAGAGCAGGGCCGGAGAGCTCTCTTATCCATTCCCCGCACGTCAGAGGATGAATTATTCAGAGCCCAAGGAGACACGCGGCTGAACATGTAATGAGAAGGACATGCATTGATACAAAATATTGCTGTTGGGGAACTATTGATCGGAAAACCTATTTGTCCGAAGTTAAGGTATGAAACTGATACTGTCAAATGCGTTTTAGCGTAACTGACGGATGGACACACTCCTCAGCTCCCCTGGTTGAGAGGGAAACCAAATGGGGGAAAAAAAAAATAAAAGGCCAGCCCTGAGATTTTCTTGAAGGGGAAAAGAAAGATGGGTGAGAGAGAGAGAGAGAGAAAGGGAGGGAGAAAAGAGAACAGGAAGAAATGAAAGAAAGTTATGCTGCGAATAATGAGAAGAATTCAAATCTGGCGTGAAGAGGCCGATCTGAAAGTTGTGTCTGCCTGTTGCTCATATGGGCCCTGACTGCGTCCCATACACCTCTGTCAGCAGAGACATCCCATAATACTTTCTGACAGCGCACGAGTCAAAACGAATCCACCGCGCACTGCAAGTCCCGCAACAATAGGATGAGACACCGGCTTTTACATAGAGGCTTTTACACAGTCCAGAGTACAAAGGGCAGACTATTAAAACAAAGAATCTGGGAAATGAATAAATACAAATAAAAAGCAAGAGTGATGTGTGTGTGTGTGAGTCGGGGGCAGTAATAATAATAATAATAATAATAATAATAATAATAATAAATGTGCCACTGTTTTTTGGTTTGTTTAAAATAATATTTATTGTTTGTTTGTTATGCACATCTATATCTACAACATTGTTCTCACTTCAAGACACAGAGTCCGAGACGCTCTCCCTGGTATCACCAAATTTAGATCTCTGGTCTTTGAGAAACCAATTAACACCTCAATCTGCTGATCCTGCCCTGTGACCCGTACTAGACACTGGGAAACACATTCAGAGAGAGCTCTGCACTGCCGACAGGCACAGAAATACCACAGCGAAGCCCCCCGATGGTGGCCGAATGGCGGCAATCTTTCAGCCCAAGAACATCTAAAGCTGCAGAGAGGGGGCCGCCACACCTGTACCGTAACGCACCACCCGGCTGTCCCTCCAGTCCCTGCTCTCTCTGCAGACCGCGCTGCCAGCCTATCGCAGCCGGTGTCCGCACTGCTGCTGTGCACACTCGCACGAGCGCAGGCATCTCCGCACGTCGGGCCCGGCTGTCTACGCCGCAGTCATCCCCACCCCCCCCCGGTTCCCAGAGTAAAAAATAATTAACATCAGCCCACCCTTCTCACTCAATACCACAAATAACAATGATTACACTGAGGCAGGTTCAGCCCGAGTCAGGCACCCAGTCACTCTTTGTGTTGCACGTAGTTCTGCAAGGCTGCACAACCCCCATACATTGCCCCCCCCCCTTCCTCTCTAAAACCACTACCATCACCAGAACTGCCCCCCTTTCTTCACCTCCTCCTGCTCCATCACTCACTGCCCCCCCTCCCCCATCTCCCTCCATCCCTCCCTCCCTCTCTCTTGCATGCCAGTACACCAATAATAAATTAAGATATTCCTGGCTGTGTCTGCACTGGGGAAATCAGAGCTCTACCTGCTCTCCAGCGCACAGGCCTAGGAGCCGCGTGTTCAGCCCATGCTGGGAGACCAGCTGTCTGGGAGAGTGGCGCTCAGATCGCAGCTCTGGAGCTGGGGGACCTCACTGGAGACTGGGCTCCACTATCGCAACCGCCTCGCCACAGGACCGTTCCCTTCATAGCACAGTATTCAAACACTTCCCCGCGCTCACAATATGTTGTCTTTTTAGGCTTTAAATAAAAAGAGAGAAGGAGAACGTGGCCGGTAAACGACAGCACTCTGCAGGTTGCACACGCCACCTCCCCGGGGGGCTGTGATCTGCGCTTTTCCTTGTTTTTTTAAATCTCTCCCTTTCTTTTATTCTTGGTGGGGGGGTTGTCAAGCCCATTATAAATATGAAGGATCAGAAGCACTCACAGAGGCCCTTGACATTGACGCACGTAACTGCATCAGCGTTCGAATGCAGGCGCGTGTGTCGGGCCCCTCAGATCTCCACATAACAGTTCACTGTTTGGGTGCCACCCTGAACAAAAACCGAACATGACAGAGAAGTGAGCACAGCTGCAGGGGGTCCACATAGCCCCGTCGAAAGTATGCAAGTCCTTAAACAACGCAGTATCAACAGTATCAGTAATATCAAAGTACCTCTTTAATCTGAATGGAAGAGGTTTGAAACAATCGCAACAGAACGCAAAACCTAAACGGATTACAGCATTGCCATGAAACAAAATCCCCATAAAAACAAGGAACTTCAAGACAAGACGGGCTTTTGCAGCCGTTTTCAAACACACATCACTTGAGCGAGGTTAAACACATCGTGCTCCGTTTTCTGCCATCAAAAGCTGTGAACGATTCCTTCTGGCGAACCGACTGTGTGAACAGCTGAGCAGCAGGTCTTCTGCTGAAAAGAGAAGGTGCCATTCAGGGCGATATTTTAATGCAACAGAAAGCAATAACTCACAAACGTTAATTAATTATTTTTATGGACAAAATTAAAATTAATAAATATATAAATCACCAGCATTTAAATTCTAGCTCTCAATAATGAACTAACAGTGTCAATTTAGCAAAATTATCATGGTTAATTAAAGTGCCTGGTTATTACAGGGCTAGGTAGCAACCCTAGCCACTGCCCCTTGGCGCATGGATACAGCTCTGGTGGCCTCAAAACTGTCCCTCACTGCTGAAAGTGCCTGCCTGCTGCCCCAATCTCAGGCACTTCCTTCAGCCTGCCTCTCCAAGCGTTTGTTAAGCATGCCGACCCAAACCTGCTACCGGCACAGCTTGAGATTGTAACAGGAATGGAACAGAGGAAGAATCAGGAACTGTTAATAAGTACACACAGGTACATACTTGGCAAAAAAAAATAATAATAATAATAAATAAAGCAAAACAGTGCAGCAATTAAAATCCACCAACTGGAGCAGTTAAAAAAGAAAAAAGAAAAAGTGTGTTCCTAACACTCAAATTGCTACTGATTAAAAATATATTTGCAGGAAGAAATTCAATACAATTCCGGACGATCCCTCTTAACCAGCACAGTGCCAAAGCATGTCAGTGAGGGAGCTTAACCACACGCCACAGAGGAGCTGGGTTTTATCAACTCTTCAAGGAGGCAGACAGGTTTAGGAATTGGGAGTGAGTGAATGCTGGATACTGGCCATTCTTCCTTGGTTTTAGCATTTTGGTGTAGAGAAATCTCTCTACTCTCCTAAACACAACGCAGAGGTCATTTTAAAAATAATACAAAATAAAAAGCTTCCCATTCTGAATTACCGTAAATATTCGAAAGCAGACATTTTATTCGCAACTGTTTCTATGCTTTCCAGGAGGGGCCCGGGCATTCACGGCAGGTTGTTCCAACAAAAGGAGGATCTACAATCCAGAGACAGACTGTTCAACATCCCTGATCACCAGATGAACAAAACCACGAGCAAACGGGGACAGAAGAGGGAGAAAGACGGTGGACGATCAGCTACAGCTGCCCAACGCCTGCGTGTGTTCGCAGGACAAACTGTGCAGAGGACAGAGGGAGGGAGGGGCCGCATCCCTCGCATGCAGACACAGCTGGAGACACCGTCTCCACCTCAGCATCCTACAGCTGGGGCTATACTGCCATGCTGGAGGGAGAGAAAAAAGGATATTCTCCAATGTTAAGTGCTGATCAAAGAATCACTTTTAAATACCAAAATCCCTGCAAAGATTTCATGTCTGGCTGAGTGTGTTTTGCTCTGTATTAACACATTCAGCAGAGCACTACTTTGATTCTTTCTTTTTTTTTTTTTTTTTTTTGTATCCGGCTGTCAGAAGCTGGAGAATCTATGCTTCATAGCTTCAGATAAACCTTTTGTTCTTCTGGGGATGATCAGCTGGTGTGATGGTGAGGGGGGCCAGGGAGGGAAGGCAAATCACTGGGGCTCCGTGGTTTCAAGAAGTCAAATTACCTCTGAGCCATGCCACGGCTGATCATTTAAATGAAAAAATACATATACAGGCAGCACTACACAACATCTCTACTGTTAGGACTTTTTAATGAAGCCCCAGTTGTGATGACACTGAAGAGGGTTGCGCTACGATGGGATAATTACTTGGCTCCCTCACAGCTGAGTTTCACAGATGCATTATTAACGGCGCACACCACGCCATAACGAGCGCAGAAAACGTAGGTGGGATTTGCAGACCCTGGCATCCGCCATTAGCAGGTTGGCGCAATCACAAATGAGTGTTTTCACAAAACCCTGGGAAGGCTGTGAAATTCCAATGAATTCTTTTACAGACTAAAAAAAAAATGAAAATGAAAAGAAGGAAAGAAAAAAATAAAAAAAAGCAGAGGGAAAACATTTAAAAAAAAAAAAAAAAAAAGTTCATGCTGCCATGACCGGATATGTCACTTCTCTCGGCACTGGGAGCTCAGAGTGGGGCACCATGGGAAATTACCGAATCGGAATGCATTGATTTTCTGCAGAGGAAAAAAAAAAAAAAAAAACAGACAGCTCTCCTGACGGGGAATTAAGGAGGAGAAAGTAACAACCTAATTTTTTTTTCTTCCCCCCCTGGTCTCCCTTCTCTTCCTGTCTCCTGCCTGGTAATTATCTGTGCACACAGCCATCTAAATAAACCGAGCGGGCCCTCACGCACTACATGCCAATTCCATCGCTTCAAAAGGAGGAAATAAAAAACACAATCATACACACATACACGATCGCGCAAACAAAAGCAAAAAGCCCTGCGGAGCGTGTGCGAGGCGTGGTGCGGCCGCTGTCCCAGGTGCAGCCCATTGTCGGGTCTCTGCAAGCATGACCATGGAAGCCCAGGTTTTTCAGATTCCAGGGTCACCGGCCTGGAAGTCCTACGGTTTGGCAGCTGTGCCGGCACACAGCGCTCGGCCCTCCTGAAAGATCACACACTGACACACACTTACAGCCCGGCAATTTGAAACCCCACATGTTCGACTGGGTCTTTCTTTTCTTTGCTTTGCTTTTCTTTTTGGTTGAAAGTTTTAAAGTGTTCTCTCTCTCTCCCCCCTCTCCCTCTCTCTCAACATTATGCAAATGCTGTCAGTAAAGAGCCAGGCATTCCTGTCGAGCTGTGCCAGTGCCTGTAAGGTCAAGCTATTCTGTGACAATCAAAACAACTGCAACACTAAAGGCTGCCATTGGGTTCAAGTACAGGCACACAAGAACAAGAATAAGAATAAGAATAAGAACTGACAAAACCACCCCCTCCCCTTCTACATTATTTTAGACCAAATATAACAGACACGTGTTTCGGAATCGTGAGAGTAGTGCAGTTCTAAACACCTCTTTAGATCCTTCTTAAGCACAGCTATTCCATCACAGCTGCCATGGCCGGACTGCACTGCATCCAATTCCAGCCCCTTAAATCACACAACCTAAAGGATACAGATACTCTGACACTAACAGCTTCATTATTCCGCACACTGTTTCTGCACAGGCGCCACAGCGCTGGGCAAAGATCTCTCTGTTACCATGCCGTGGCGTTCATGCCGTACCCGCCGCAGACTGCATCACGCTGCACATGTTGCAGCTTTGCACTGCTCTGCGTATACATGACCGGATGAACCCTAAAGGCCATGCAGTGGGTCCACATCCCCAGAATGGCGGCGTTCACGGGGCGTTGCCGAGGTGGCCCTGGCCTGCAAGAGTCTGATCCCCTCTGTATTGTAGGGAGAGGGATGCAACGGCGAGCTGCAGCTCCCATCCGCTGCTCCGCTCTCTCTGAAGCTAAACGATCAATTTCAAGGTGACCCTTCCCGAATTACCCCAAGTGCTTCCACACGCACTGCTCCAACAGTCTCCCAGTAATTAACACCGCAGCTTAATGAAGTCCAGCTGCTCGGATGGCGAGCTGAAGGAATGCCAAGCCTGGAGAACTCCACTCCAGCACACAGAGCCGCAGAGCCATCGCTCTCCCTCCCCATCAGCCTCCTCACGCAGTTTAGGGGAATAGCCGGAACAGATTGCAAGCCACAGTCCTTTTGAATACAGTCCATTAGGCATGCTGTAATAACATGGCCAAACAGACACCTCCTTAACCGGGAAACGGGTACAGTGAGAACCTGCGCCATCCGCTGATTTCACACACCCGCGACGGGCAAGCAATAACAATAAAATTGATAAGTGAAATGTTAAACTATTTATATTGTGTGTGTATATATATATATATATATATGTGTAACATCAATTGAGCTCGGGGTTTAACAGTCAGACAAGGGCGCATTTGATCGTAAGCTCAAAATCAGGACACCTAATCGGCGAAGGCACACAGGCCAGCAGCTTCCCCCACTCAGATTCCATTCAATTACAGGACGGAAGCAGCCCAGCCCAGAGGCCGCAGAGCGCTGGATGCCCATCGCCTTGTAAAGGCCTGTGCCTCCGATCTGAACGCAGGGCTTCGAAAAACACCGTTCCTCCATTCCCCACGGTGACAGCCAAGAGGACTTCGGAGCTGAAACCCAACCCCAACACCCCCTGCCACCCCGCCCATGATCAGACGGCACACAAACAGCCATGGACCGGAGGGCAGATCACTTGGGAATCTAAGGTGGGGGGACTTGGGGGGCAATAGCTCCGGTTGCCAGGACAGTGTGCCCTGGAGAAATGCAGCAGCCACCCACACCAGCGCTGCAAGGTCAACAAGGGCCAGACTCTCTGAAGCTGGTAAAGGGTTTATAGCAACCGCTCATTAAAGCTTTTAGTCAAAGCTTGTAAAATAAATAAATTCATTACAAATAATAGTAATAGAAACCAGTTTGCACACTGAAAGGTGTAATTAGGGAAAAGCAGGAGCATGCTTAACATCAAAGTGCTGCTAAACACAACTGTGAAATATCAATGCATCTTAAATACGGAGATCTGCAAAAATGACTGCGTTTGTGCAGAACTGGTCTAAAACACCGGTAAACCTTTTATCGATTAAAAAAAACACAATCCTTGGAGAGAAGGAGAGCGAGAGAGAGAAAAAAGGGGGGGTAGAGGGAAAGATAGAGATTGAGAAAGAGTGAGGGAGGGAAAGAGAGAAAGAGAGGAGGGAGAATGCATCATTTATATATTTCTATCTTTGTTCTCCGTCTCTGCTAATTCAGAAAAAAATCATTTCACCACTCGGCAGCATAATAACGTCCAGACAATCAACTGAAAACTGTCATTGTGTCAGTGCCCCCCCATGCTGCCCGTTACACACATGGGATTATATTCACACTAAGTTCACCTATTTCCTTTAATTGAAAACAATCCACACAGCTAAACAAAACTGATCTCTTGCATCAAACTACAGCTCTGCGATTGTGAGCTCTAATAATAATAATACAAATCTCAAAGCAAACCCATGTTTGTTGTGTGCACATTTGTCACTGTACTGAGGACAGCTGCTCTCTCAGAAACACATGCACTGGTGGAGCCTCTCTCTCTCTCTCGAAAGAGAGCAGAGCGCTTTAATGAAGAGGTTTATTTTTAAAAGTTCCTGTTCCTTTGGAGATGGACTGCCCCGGAGTGTGGCAGAGACGTCTCTCCTCCAGCCTGTCAGTGCGCACAAAGGAAGCCCTGAATAATAACAGTGTTAAAACAAGGCTCGCGCTCCACGCTGACGTCTGCTCTGCGGCTAATTTGAACGGTGAGCGTTTCTCGCAGGCGGAAGTTGTACCAGCTGGGGCAGATGCTGTAACGGGAGAAAATAAATTTCCAAATACTTAACGAATTAGCAAGGAACTAATTGTTGCTGGTTTCAGTTCATTATGTGTGCATGTGAGCTGCTTGTTTGTCTGTAATTACAAAGAAGTGAAGACAGGGACAGAAAGAGAGAGTAGCTTGGATAATTGACACTTATTCCCTGACAGCTGGCTGATCAGTGCCAAAATGAAACGGGACGGGATAGACACACTCTAGGTTGTGCAAACCTGACATCACCTCACCAAAACCACCGTCCCGCAACGACAAGACCACAGCTCTGAGGTCAGTTGCCCACATTTAGAACAATCACTATCAAAGGGTGGACTGCATATTCCTAAATCTCTCTCACACACACACACAAACATACCCTCCTCCTCCTCCTCCTCCTCCTCCTCATCCTGTCCCCCAAAGACACAAATGGTGGCTTGCCTAATTTAACATTCTGTTCCTACATCTTTGGGGGAGCTCCCCCTGAACGCTTCTCTTATAGATCTCAAAACAGCTTGTAATTACTTTTAATAAACAGCATAAGAAATAAATCAAGCGCAAACAGATAAAAATGAGATCCCAGGAGGGTAAAATGCCACTGAGCCTTGCAAAGAAATATTTCAACATGATTTTTTGTGTTTATTTTATTATTAAATTCATCAGCGCCTGGCCTCAGGCAGCAAGACTCACTGACCCCTGGCCTCCCCATGGCACCCCACACAGGCCGGTCAGGGGGCAATGGCTCAGACTCGTACTGCAGTCACAGCCGGCCCAGAGCTCCAGAGGAGAGAGCTGGCCAGGGACACGAGAGCTCGCCTTCAGCTTGGATTAAACACATTAAACATTGGGGGTCCTGTTTTCTTCTCTTTTGTTGCAATTTTTGCGTATGTGTGTGTGTGTGTATATGTTTCTTAGTCCCCAAAGCAATGTATGAAAGAAGACGAGGAATGAAAAAAGCTACACCTCCATACTGGAAGTATATACACCCAAATCGAAGAACAATAATAAATAGCATTTCTTTTATTAGGAAAAATTACTTGAAGAAACTGGAGTGCAGTGATTTTTTTCAGGTGTGGGGAGCCGGTAAAGACAGCAGCCCTTGAAATAAATGAGCAATTATTGCTGAACTGAGGAACGCAAATCTGTCACAGCGTGCAGGAGCTACAGGGTCACACGCTAATGCACAGAGATCCAGCACAGGGCGCCGCAGCGTCACCACTGCCACCAGCAAATCCTGCTTTCAGAGCTGCAGTGACACGGATGGAAACAAAGAAGCAGCAAAAGAAGCCGAACAAGGTAGTGAAGAAGAAACGGATGGTCTTATCTGCGGCTACATTAAAAAACATAGTGAATTGAAAATTTTAATTATGAGAGAGAGAGAGGGAGGGAGGGAGAGCTTTAGGCAGCTGATCTTGAAGGAAAGAGGGTAGCAATCTCCTTTAAGTTCCAGGCTCCACCATGTGGCAATCTAGAGGTGGCCTGATCATCCGTCATCAATCACAAGCTTGGGGGCGGTGGGGAAAGGGTTAATAGTGTGTGTTACTGGAGCGTAGTCCACAACAACTGAACCACGCTCCTCCCATCCTCCTCCTCACGGGCTCCTGGCGGTTCTGCCTGGCTGGTAGCAGGTGGCGTGCAGTGTGCAAGTGAGAGGTTGGGTACAGCGTCATCTGTTCGCTCGCGTCCGCGGTGGGTACCTGCACCAGGACCATCTCGAGAGCCCGTCAACATGACGGGAATCCAACAGTCTCCGTTCAACAGCCATTTTTTATTTCAAAACAAAACGCGTGCAGCAAAGCAGCAGCAACAGCGACAACAACAAGGGGACACATTTTGGGGAAATTGGTAAAACTACAACAGACCTGGGAAGACAGAGGAAAGGGTTTGGAGTGGGTCTACTTCCTATGACACTATCAACCGCAGTACAGAGGATCAGATCGGTGAGAAAGCTTCTACAGGGAGTCCATCTCTCAACCTGACATTAGAATTGAACTCAGAAGTTGCAACTTAAATAAATAAACAAATAAAATGACAAGAGCATCACTTTAATTCCCCGGCGTTCAGTCTGTGACAAGTAAGCGGTCATGCATCTGCTCTGAGTGTTATGAACTGAACATGCAGATTTGGTGGAAAGGAAGGGAATGCTGGGAAGGGGAGGGTGAAAGGCTTGGGGGTGTACAGTTTACTCCAGGTTCCTGCCTCACGCCCCAGTTTCAAACAACAGTGAAATTAGCTGGCGATTCAGTAGTAGCTTTCTAGTGTGCTTAATCTATTAGGCAATCTCTGACACTACAAAACCTCATGACTGCAATAAGACGCCGTTCCTACGATCTGTACTGCAGTTTGCCACCAGTGCATGCAGCGTCCGTCTCATTAGTATTATTTAGTAGTATAGTAGTAGTAATATTAATTATAGTTACTGTTGTTACTATTAATAATAATCATAATCATGATTATGAATAATAATAATACATTTGGCCCATGCACCTCTCTGTTTACTTAACTGACATCAATCAGAGTAACCCCCCTGTGCAACTATGCAGTAAAGAAATGCAGGCAATGCTGTCTGTAACGAGTGCCTACTGTTCCACTTTACCAGTCTCCTGTGATGGATGTACAATCGCAATATCTTTCCCCCCAGAATTCCCTCTGTTTATGCATTAACTTGTCTCTCGAATTGTATTTCTTTTCACTTTGTTGTATATGATTGGATCCCCCAAGGAAAGTTTTTTTTAGTTTTTTTCCCCCACATCCAGAGTGAGAAGGCAGCCGATCGTTCCCTGCCGCCCCAGCTGTGAGAGCTGCTGGGCCAAGAGGGAACATTCACATCATCGGGGCTGTAAGATGGAGGATTTGCGAAACCGGACAGGCTCAGAGACCCGCCGGGGGGGAGATGGGATGTTGGATCAATACACGACATCACGTGAATTTAGCAAACCTTGCAAACAAATTGGGTGTGAGGTCTACTGCGCTCTCCTACAGCTAGTGCTCACTGCACATGGGTGGCAATGGGGAGGAGTGTCTGTTCAAGCTGCCCTTCAGGTCTAGAGGCCCTGTGTAGACTGTCTGAATGCACCCACCCCCCCCCCCCCACTTCCACAACCCTCCCCCACCCCCGCCTTTCTGTCAGGGCACCAGCAGTGTGACATTCAAACAGATAGTTAGGTATTGATATGCCAGGGTGACAAACCTTGCTGCTGCAGTGTGTCTCCTAGGGGCGTCCGAGAGGGCAGGGTGGGTGAAAAGAGAAGGCAGGGCACAGTTAGTCATTACGTCCTTGGCAACACTGTTAAAGGGGGGCACACAAACACACAGGGCTAAGGGAGTCACACTGGCAGAGTCCCTGCTGGAGGTTTACCATGGTAAAAGAATGAAGTCAAATTGTAAATACTTTCTCTACATTTGAGGCATAGATTTTGCTCCGTGCTCTTCCTATATTGCCGGATGCACCAGCGTCCGAGGGTATGGGTGCCACGTTAAGTACAATTTTCATTACCATTCACCAAACAGCAGCCTGTGCCTCACCATACACAACCCAGCCCTATGACCATAGGCGCCAGTGGTGCATACATTTGCATTCTTGTCCTGGGGTAGGAGAATGCCGCCACAGAACTCAGAGGTCCATTAAATGAGAGAGAGAGAGAGAGAGAGAGAGAGAAAGAGCACGAGAGAGAGAGAGAGCAGAGAGAGGGGAGGGGGGATGGAGGAATAAAGCTCAATATTATTATAATCTCAGAGAAAAGAAAGGTTAAACACAATATGCTAATTGAAATTTGTTCACTGATTAGAGGCAATGGAGAAGAGAGGCTCCTTGCTGTGATTCCAGTGCAAGGGTGATTAGAGGTATTAGTGCAAGTGTGCCTCCTCAGGACACTTAGACTATGCCGTAAAAAAATCAAATTTAAACTCAAATTTAATCACGTCACATTGTTGGACTGCAAATGTACATATATAATTTCTTCTTTTTTTAAATACACTGCTCATAATGCAAGGGAAGTTTAGCATTTCCCCCCTTTCAATTCACATCCACAGTAAAACCATCCTTTTCCCAATCAGGCCCGTGACGCCGTCTGTGCTGTAAAATCCCAGCTTTCAGCTCTGTGCTGCTTTTTCCCTTTTTCCTTCTTTGTGTGCGTCTCTCTCTCTCTCTCTCTCTCTCTCTCTCTCCGGGACGCTCTAGCTCTTTTCCAGTCTTTTTTTTTTCCTCCTCTTCATTGTTTTCTGCTGTGCACTTGAAACCTATAAGGACCCTCCTCCCCCCTCCACAACACCCCCCCTCCTTCAGCAGTGAGGCAGCGCAGAGGTGAGGAGAGAGAAGATCCAGGAGCGCGCGGTAAACAGGTTCTAAAATTAAAACCTGAACGCAAAGCAGACTGTGATTAAATAGACTGCAGGGAGCGTACGGCCCACGGGTGGCCCAGCGGCGGCTCCCAGACCTCCTCTGAGCCCAGGTCACCAGCGCGTCTGGCTGCACTGACGCTCGGCACGGCTAAAAATAGGCGGAGTGGTTAACCTAGGGGAGATCTGATTTCTGGAGCTCGTTGTAGTCAATTATCCAAACCGTGCACAGGCAAGAAGAACGGAGCCAGGAGCCGTCCCTTGCCCTGTGCTCAGCCAGCGCTTTCACAGCAGCCCTCTGTGCACTGCGTGGCGTCACGGCACAGCGAGGATACGACACACTCGGTGAACACACTCGGCCTCCTCAAATCAAAGACATGCTCGGCTGACACCTTTGTTGTTCTGTGCGGTGCTGGACAATGCCAGGATTCGTACATTATCTTTTCTTGTTGTTCTTGTTGAGGGGGGGTTGGTTGCACAGGCAGAGCATTCTCCAGCTTTCTCTCCCACTCGCAGCATCATAACACTGTGTTACTCCGTTACTCCACCATGGACAGAACTGAGTAAATCTGCGCTGGCAAGTTTGCAGAGTGTTTAAGCACTTCCTTGTTCACATGGGTGCTCCCGTGTTCTCTGTATGAACACTACATGTTCCGTATCATGGAACTCCAACACCGAAATCCTGCCCTACAGTCCTCAACAAGCAGGAAGCCAATGCAGCTTTAGTTATTGTTATTACATGTATTATTAATAATAATTATTGTGGTGCTGTTTGTTTTTGCATTCTAATGCCATATAAGGACATTAAAAAAAGAAGAGAAAAGAAATTCAGCGAAACTATTTGCAAATCAAGACAAAGAGGAGACCGATTCCAACAAACACAAAATGTGCTGATCCCTCAGAGAGAAGTCAAGTGTAATCCAAGCTTTGGTATATAATTGGTCATTGAACATTAAAACTTTGGTTTTATTTGTTTGCTTGTTCCTTCACTCACAGTTCAACTGCAATAATAAAGAAAGGGTTGAGAATCATCATAGTAAAATACACATGAAGAAACCCACGGATTGCAAGGCAACCGCCAGCATGAGCGGGAGGAAGAGAGGCCGGGACTCCAGGAGTTATTGCAGCGACCCGGTATGGCCAGTCTGCCAATCACCCTTCAGTGGATATTTTGCCTTCGACTTCCCTAAGAGTTACTTCAATCTACACAGAGTAGGATATCGCATTTTCAAGGTAATGAGAACGGAGACACTGGGTTCTCGGGTTTCAGATCAAAATAAACAAGTACATGATGATCCCTCTGTCAATAAAATAAGGAGAGAAATGTTATTTAAAATGAAATGTAGCTTCATTTTTTTCCCTTAGTTGCTGTGTTGTGTTGCTCCCTGGGAGCCTCTCCTGACTTTAATATCAAGAAGAAAGATTGCGATTTCTCATTCCTCCTGTGCTAGCGAGGGAGGGAGCACCCTGTACTGTAATTACACTATTCACAGAGTAACGCAACGCTGCAGCCTCATGACTGCAATTTGGTAAAGGGGAAAATTACAAAAGGAAAAAAGGGGGGCATAATTTTTCCCAAACAGGGGAAAATACAAACCTCTACATATGCAGTACGTTTTTATTTCAGCACTCATCGACTTATTTTAATCAAGCGCAATAACAACTAGAAAGCAGGCTTCGGCCATCCTCTCTCATTTTCCCCTTCGTCTGCGAGTCTGTGTTTTCGTGCCTTGATAAGGATTCCCTGCGTCTCGGCCCCTCGCAGTCTCTGAGACGACGAGCTAAATTACACCAGGTGATAAAGCAGTTCCTATTTCAGAGAGGGATATTACAGAGCCTGCTTTGTATCCCATGCCTTCTTTCATCCTCTAAATAAATTATACACATCGACTGAGCAGTTAGAGGGCCTGATAGGTACATCTGCAGGTATTTATGTACCCTGCGTGCTGCCCATGGCTCTCTTTAATCTCCAATGAATTATAGATACTGATTGACTACGCTCTCCATCCCGGATCAGGCACAGGTGTTGGATAGAACTGATAGTTGACCTTTTCCTGACACGCTGCCCCCCCTTCCTCTCCCTCCCTCCCTCTATCTGCAGTTCTCATGATAAATAATACATTTCTTTGTACTTCTTCTCCGTTATTTCTCTGTACTAGTTACAGTTTTGCTACACGTGCAACGTACTACTGTAGTGCAGCAGCCCTGTCCCCACAGCCCCTCTTGTAATGTCAGGATAAATTAAACGTATCTGACTGGCTGACTTGCCATTCTGCACTAGTACTAATAGCTCACCTGCACTGAGGATGTAGCCCCGGGCCCTGACAGGCTCACACAAGCCAGGCACACTGCTAAAGGAGCACCGTGAGTTTGAAAATGCCAATGGAAGACAGAAACCAGGAGTCAAATGCAATAAGCATTGCTTATGCAGGACCACAGCGCCGAGCACTCAAGACATGTTTGAAAACAGTTGCACCAAATAGCTCCATGTAGTCATGTTCGTATGACATCAATAAAACTCTGTTCCGGTGTTTGACACAGAACCTTTTCTCAATGCTGTGTGTGTACCGTGATTCTTTCATTTCCACACGGCGTGTCATTTATACTAATTTAGGTCACCACACTACAGCATAGAGAGCTAAATAAAATAAAACAATACAACGATTTTCTGCTCGACAATACAAACACAGGTCATCATCAGCACCAGCCGACTCCACTGAGTTCACCAGCCCTTGGGAACAGCGTCTGGGCTGGCCTGGCTCAGTGAACGGCTTCAACCCAAATACAGAAACTGCGCCACTCTTGTCCCACAAAATTTCTTCTCCACAGTTTGCCTTTGTGCATAGCTTTGCCTGGAACACGGGCAGTTCAATGTGATGTCATCCATATTTCCACAGGGTGGGAAGCACCATGTGGGAGCAGCATCTGATTGGTGATGTGTACATGGCAAGCATGATCCCAGTGTTTTACGACATACAAAAGACTAAAGCACTGACTAAACCGCCATATTCAGTCTTCTACTATAAAAAGCACATTCATTAAAAAAAAAAAAAATTGAAATCCTATCAAATTCAGGAATTGCATAAGACAGCTAGAGATCCTTGTAAATTAAAATGCATCGGTGCTTTGAAGACATCAAAATCAGCCCTGTAATGATGGCAGAACTCGTCAGTGTACTTGCACTTTAAATGCAGAAAATAGGTTGTCTGTCTGACTGACTGACTGACTGACTGACAAACTGCCTCGCTGCTGCTCCGATTTACTAACTGACTACATGACTGATGCACACTGACTTACTAGCATACTGACTGACAGACCGGTAGGCAGAGGGGCAATGAAATGTTATAGTGTGAATGTGCCGGTTTATACAGTGGCTCGTTTTGTTGGGATTTTAAATGACACTGATACGATAAGAGCTGTACCACATGAAAACAAAAAAGAACAACAGTAACAACTGTAACAGTAAACTCAGCCTGGTTATGTATTGGAGATGATGTTCCTCTGAGCCGTGCAATCTCAAGGAAGCCAAAGTATTTGTTTCTGGGTTGTTATTTTGTTTTTGTTTCTCCTAAAACCTTATGCACATCAGCTGCAAGACTCTGGGGGACAGTTTTAGGTTTCTCTGCTCAGCCGGGCTCACAGCGACTCTGAGGTCAACACAGGCAGAGAAAATCCCTCCCTTCTCCGTGCCTCCCTCTCTCTCTCGCTGGCCTGCCCACTATCAGCAAGCCAGGGGCACAAACAATCCCTTACTTACTGGGGTAGAAGCATGGGACAGAGGCTTGCGTCTCTCTCCCTTTCCCCCTCAGCGTTGCGCTCGCTTCCTTCCCATTGACAGCTTCCCTTCCTCTGCATAAACGTGTGGAAAATTAAGATGCTGTCAAAGTAACGGTGGTGAAAGCTGACAGCTGAGTGGTGTAGGAGCAGAAATTGTGTTTCTTTTTCTTCTTTCTGCGTGCATCCCTCTAGTCTTTTAAAGCTCTCCTCCAGGCCAAGTTAGACTGTTGTTAGGATCCCTGTCAAAACCCATCATTAAAACCTTTACTTAGTTCTGGAACTGCAAAGAATGAGGAGAATAAGAAAGGAAAAGAAAGAGAACCGCACAAAGCCAAGAGGCTGCGACAGATCACTGACAGTGTTTGCGTTTCAAAAGGCCTGTTGAACAGGAATAAATGCCGCTTTAAAGGCCTCCAACACAGGCAAGGCTGAGCGCAGAGACGGGCGCCCGGTCACACGCGTGCGTGTCACAGCTCCGAGGGGCGCGACAGATCTGCAACCAAAGCACATCTGCACTCCAGGGCCAGGAGCGGAAGTCCATCTGTCTAGGGCCAATTAACCACTTCCTTCCTGTGGCGCTGTGATGTCTTTCCAGCTCAGCAGCTCCACGGCACTTAGAGGTCTGAAACAAGAACTGCCCTCACGCTCCTCTGTCTCGCCAAAATCCAATTAACTATCCGTCTAATTAACGAATCCTGGGTAACAAGACATCTCTTAAGGGTAACGGCTTGTGTGTTTTAAGGCTAGGACTAAAACTTCCATAACATTTTTTTTTTCCTTCTTCATTCATGCATTTATTAATTCTGCTGAAAGCGGAGAAATGCCATTTTACTGCACCCCAGAAAACCAGTGGCACAAGGTAATCAAGACAATCTAAACCAAATCACTGATACCATGGAAAAGGCCACAGCAGCAGCAGCTTGTGCCCGGATACTCGAGAACAGAAGACTGATTTATTCTTATTGTAAGTAACCATAATTACAGATTACAGTAATCTGCTGAAAAATATACAGACTGCCTGACAGGGTGACATAATGCAAATGCTGGCTGCGGAGTGGCCCCACTGCTCCCATTGATATGCTGTACTCTGCAGCGCAGCACCTTGCGTGTAGTGGGAGGTTTCAATCAACAGGCATTAAAAAACACTTTCCTGGAGGCTCATTTCTGTTCTTTTTCTGAAACCCAGTTGCTGGTTTCCCATTGGCACGGCAGTCTCCCTAATTAAAATCTTCACTACCACAATATAGCACAGGCCATTTGTGTTTAGTTTTTTTTTTTTATTATTATTATTATTATTATTACAGTTTCTTTTTTTTATATAGAAAATAAGCTAATTCTACTTCACGCTTTCATCTGCATTACAGGGCAAAAAGCATCACACCGCTGGGTCATTAAGCTCCCCTGGATTGAGCTTTCTAAATATCTCCAGTCAGATGAAATGCGTCTATTTGGAAAACACTCCGAGAGCCACATGTTTAAGGGAGATTCTGTATAAACGGCTGCTTTATTCGTCTGGATTCACACAGTTTCTCAGGGAGCAGCAGAACCAGCCTGACTCAGACAGCTGGTTACTTTTTTCGTTCTGGCATTGAAAGAAAAAAAAAAATCTCCATTGAAAGTGTTCCTTTTCGTTCTTCTTCAAATGATCATTCAGCCCTGAGCTTTGAAACTTACAAAGGTGAATCTATCCGTCTCTTTCTGGGCAAAATGAGATGTAACTGTTCCTTTTTCCCTCATGAACTCTTAGAATTAAAGAGAGAGAAAAAAACAACAACTAAATTCCTCCTTTGGCGAGTATGTGCGAGCGAGACACATTTACAGAACTTCGTATTGAATTGTTCAGGGAGAGGGGAAGAATGAAAACATTATGTTTAAACTGCACATGAATTGAAGGAATGCTATTTTCTGAAAACAGGATTTGGGTTGATGGCAAACGGGGGACATGCATCAGTCCTCACACATTGACAGCAGCTCTTGTGTACAGTGGCAAAATGGACATTACAAACAGAAGGAAACCACAGGGTGGTGGATGTAGCCCTTATATTTACACAACAAAAATACAAATAAAAAAATAGGCCCATGTGACAGTGAAGGCTGTCAGAGGGAGAAGCCTCTCAGCAGTGTTCACTTATTATCTGGTGTAGAGAGCTGGCTAGTCGGGGGTTGCTGGTGAATTTTGCAGGCGCTCCTGGGTGAGCATCCGTCTCGTCTCCCACACCCTCACAGCGCTGCGGTGATCCTGTCAGGTCCACTACTCCGGAGGTATGGGGCAGAGCACAAAGTGTATTTATATCCTCCTTGCGAATCAGAAAAGGAAATTATGCGCTCACACACACTAAAAAAGGGGGCTACTTTTTTCTTCTTCTCCCCCCTCCCTCTCTCCGCCGCTGCTCGTTTAGAGCCGGTGCGTCCCTGTCTCTGCGGGGATCTGACAGTATACCCACCCCACTCATCAAGGTTAATTACATGACAGGTAAGGAAATAAAAACTGGAGGGGGGGGGATAGGGGGAAGCAATAAAATATCTAAAAATTGTGACAGGATGTCAGAAGCTGTGAGGGGTAGAGGAGCTGTTTGGGATGCAGCAGTTAGCAGATGTTGGAGGGCTGTAAATTGATTGAGATGCAGTGTCAGCCCAGCGTTAATGATGAGTTTGAAAGAGGGAAGGGGGGGTAAAAATGATCACACCTTGACAAACACTGTCAAAACTCCAGCAAGTGTGGCAGGAAAGGTGTTTTATCAACAGCTCTTGCGAATGAATAAATATGAAAATAGCAGGAAGACACTGTGGCAAATGCAGTCACAAGTGCATGCTGAAGAGCCGTGTGTTTGTGTGTGCGTGTGTGTGTGTCGTGTGTGCGTGCGTGTGTGTGCACGAGAGAGAAAGAGAACACTTCAGGTGTGTTATGGATGGGAGGGACACTGCTAACTCCTCATCATGCGCAGCAGAGCTGTGATCGCAGGTGAACATCAATATATATTATATAAAGATAAAGAATGCTGTCAGAGCATCTGCAAAGAAGCAGCGAAAAAAACTGAACAGCGATTACCCAAGCTGCCAAATGCCAAGATAAAGAAAAAGTGCAAACTGAATGCATTAATCATTAAAAACAGAGCAAACAAATTAAACCAGTTATGAATAGAATTTGCTTCATTAAAAGAGCTTCAGAAGAGCTCTGCCTTCCTCTGCAGAATTTTATTTTTTAAGCAAAACCAGCCCAGGCTACCAGCCAATCAGTACAGGAAGAGAGGAAAAACGTTTTTGCCTGAAAGTCAAGAAATAAAGTGGATCCCAGCACTTCCAGATTCATATCCAATATCATCACGAACGACTTTCCAAAAACCACTATCAGCTCCTGCCAAGATTTTTTTTTTCCCTTTTCCTAATTGCATTCTTTCAAAAAATGACATTGCAGAGGTTTTACAGATTCCACACAATTTACAAGTTGGTATTCACGCTGTGTTAACAGTGTCGTAGTGAGCGATAGCTGCGGACAAACAGTGATGCATCATTTTGGCAATTCCTTCAGCAAACAAATGGGCAGCGTTACCGGCTCTGGGCTGACACGAGCGCCAGGGATCTGGGAGGCGAGGCCGACACGAAGCACGTGCGTCTGTCTTTCATTTTAGATATAGCACAATAAAGTTAAGCAAAATAAAAAAAAATATGCTGTATCATAAACCACTAATGAATAAAACAAAATAAGGACTATAACCACACAATTACTAACCTACCATAATTAAAACTTGTTTTACATATAATTTATTATATAGTAGAAGGCTATAATATAGATATAATATACAGTCCTCTTAAGGCTGATTCCCATTTACCACATTATAGTTACATATAATAAAATAAAGCCATTTCAAGTAAATAACTTATTAATAAGGAAGGCTGTTCTATAAGTAGCTGGATCTTCAAGAACACAAAGTGACAAAAAGAAGAAAACACACAAATCCCAAAGAACCTCGGGAATGATACTGAAGCCAAGTGATGTTCTAACATTTCACAAAACTGTTACATTATCATACAGTAAAATAAAAAATTAAAATGTAGACGTATAGCTCCTCTGTGATCACACTTTAATTTACTGCCGGCAAACACTCAGTCTGATAAAGGTTAATACAGTGGTCTTTTTTGTGTGTGTATTATTTCAGGACGTCACCAATCTTTGAAGATGAGGAAAAAAAAAAAAAAAAAGAATAACGGCACTTAAAAATAATCTGCTTCAATTCCTAATTAATCTCCTCCTGGTTTCTAACAATTATGATGTTAATTAACCCAAAATTCCCTCCATGGCTGCTGCGTATGGCATGCTCCGTTTTCCATTAGTCTTGGTATCTTTCAGAATCAGCATCGTTTCCGAAATGAACTTCATGAAAGCTAGAAATTCAGAGTGGAGTCAGCGGGTTGACTGGGGACTGCGGGGTAATCGGGAAACAGGATTCCTCAGTTTAAAACACATCTCCCACCCCTACCCCCACCCCCACCACAGAGCCCACTATAAACACTAGAATTGTCCCTTTCCCAGGACATCCCCACTACCTCACACTCACACACACAACTGTTAGCATCAAGATGCGCATGGCATAGCTACCAAGTAAATGTGTTAGAGCCTCCTCCCTTTTGGCTTGGTGTTGTGTTACCAGCGGTGTCATTGAAGGGTCTTGTTGGTGATATGGTTAGGTATTCAAGGTACCGACGTACAACATAGAAAACAGAAAACAAACCGGAATTGGAATGAAATGAACCAGCTAATGATATTAAAGGTTGTCACACAGGGATGCATCTCAGAGTCCTAACTAATGTACTTGCCTGTCCCACAGAGCACACCACACCTCTGTATGTGTGCTGGGGGGGATGGGGGGGGGGTTTGGAGCTTCTACATCTGTTAACTGTCATGCTATAAAAAGGTTGGGGAGTAATTGCCCAAAGTGCTTGCCATTTTTCTCTTTTTCGCCACATTATTCACGGCCCACTCGTAAATCTCCTGTAAGGCAATCGGCTCCATTTGTTTTGCAGAAATGAAAAAAAAGTAAAACAAAAAAACAATAACTACTAATGCGGCAGAAAACAGAACCAGGTCATTACAGCAAACTGGTCAGCTTCTGTTAGGAGTCGTGCCACTGACGCTCTGCTCCATCGTAAAAACGCTGTCCCAGCTGGTGCTATGTGCTTATAGCTACTCTACCCTCACATAACTATCATACATCCCTCCACTGGACTCAAAACATCTCTGTTTCCGTGCCTCCTCTGCACAGCTGCCTGCTCAAAATGTGCATAAATATCACCACATTTGCTGGTAACTGTTCCGTTTCTTTTAATGATTTTTGTTTAGGGGTGGGGGGGTGAGGGTTATTGATGCAAAGTGTGGCACAACATTTTATCATTATTATTCTTGTCACTCTGAACCATTTAAAAGAAAATGGTAGTATAACAGAAAACGGATGGCTTTGCTTTGGCCGGGCATGAACAGTTTCAGTCCTTCACTCAGCGTGTCAGCGTGACACCCAAGCAACCAATAAACGAACAGGACTGAAAGCAGTACCGAGCATCAAGCAGGAGAGGCAAATCTCCGGGTTTTCACAGTGAAAGAGTTACTGGATTCTGCGGCTCTAATGAATGAAAGGTGCAGACAGACACCCGAGAGGAAACAGCCAGGCTGTGGGCGCAGCGACGGAGCACAGACAGCCCTTCGAGTTATAAACAAACACACACAGTTAAAGAGGGAAATAAAAAAAGAGTTATGTCGGAACTTACCGATCATGTGGTTTGCAACATGGATCTGTATTTCCCTTTCTGTCTCAAAGGTCATTTGGCATTTGATGCACTGGTACGTTTTTTTCTGCAAGACAGAGAGAGGGCAGGATGTCATTACAGGGAAACGGACATGGACAATCCTGAAGTATTCAAACGGAGAAAGGTTTTTTTTATGGAAAGGTTGATAGTTTAAAAGCAAACGCACAAATAATTAACTAAATCAAATAAGACTCCCTTTGACTTTTGTTGTCAGCATCTAGCAGATCTAGCAGACAGACCTACACCCCGCAGATGGAAAGTGCAATAATCGGATGCAGCCAGCATATCTTCCTGTAGAACTGCGGTGAATCAAAACACTGCCGGCAAATTAAGTTTCTGAAGCAGGACCTCGGAGGAATAAGGCAATGAAACAGCAACACTTTAAACACTGCTTGAGAGTCTACATGGTGCACAGTTTTCCATTAAGGGGACAAAATAAAAAGAAAGGGGACAATGTGATGAGAAGACGAAGAAGAATAAAATAAAGCCACCTCAACAGCAACAAAAGAAGCAACCATGGAAATGAAAACATTTCACAGATCAGACAACTGTGGGTCATCGGAGAGGCACATTGATCGTTGAATTAATCGATTTATTTGAAATCCAGATCTCCTCTGGGACTCTGTACTCACTTTGGGGGCCGGAGAGGCGTCTGCCACCTTCTTCTGGTTGCTGGTCTCGGGCGTCATCTCCCGGTGGTCTAGTTGCACGTGGCTCTCCAGGTCCTCTACGCTCTCAAACTTCACTGCACACTCCGGGCAGCGCAGGCCAGCCAGGGGCTTCTCTCCGGGATCCTGTGACACCCCGACCCCCTGCCCCGGCCCTCCCCCACCCACACTGCTTGAGGACTGGCCGTTGGTGCCTCTGCTCATACATCCTGCACACAGCCCATAGGGCAGCCCGTTCACATCCAGCTTGACCAAGTCCTGTTTGTTCTTGAACTCCTTCAGGCACAGGGCGCACTTGTACAGCTTCTGCAGATGGCCGTTGGGGGAGGAAGAGGCAGAGTTGGTGGACAGTTTCTGCATGTGGAAGGTGCCGTGGATCTTGAGCTCCAGGGTGGAGGTGACGGTCTGCATGCACACCACGCAACGGAACCCGGTGAGGGAGTTGCGGAGGTCTGGGTGCATCTGGCAGTGCTCGATGAACTCCTCCTCACTCTGCAGGGGCATCTTGCAGATGCGGCAGGTGCCGGTGTCCAGGCTCTTGCTGTGCGTCACCTTGTGCTCGGTGAGAGTGAGCAGCGAGGGGAAGCGCTCCCCACAGATGGGGCACATGTAATGTTTGGCGGGGCCGCGGTGGGTCTGCATGTGCTCCCGCAGCCCGTTCTCCGAGAAAAAGGTCCGTGAGCACACATTGCACTTGTGGGTGCCTTTGATGAACTCAGCCTTCTTGCGTGAGCAGTCATCCTCGCCGGGCCGGATGTTGTGGTCCCGCAGGCGGTGGTTCTGCAGCAGCCCCTCCATTGTGTAGGCGGCACCGCAGATGTCACAACCGTACATGGGCTCAGACGCATCCACATCATCCTCGCTGGCCTCGTGGCTGTTCACCGTCTCCTGAGTCTTCAGCAGCATGTTCTGCAGGTCAGGAGCCTCTGCAGCCCTCTTGGCTACTGGGGGCACACCGTTGGGTGTTCCATTCTGGCTGCCATTGCCACCGTCGAAGACACAGTGCTTCTCCCGCAGGTGCTTCTCCAGCAGGATGATGGCGTGGAAGGCCTTGCTGCAGAAGCGGCAGTTGTACTTCTTGCTGTGGGTGGTGATGTGGCACTGCAGCTCCACCTCTGTGCTGAACATCTCCCCGCAGAAGATGCACTTGCGGGCCTTGGCCGGGTTTCCCAGGTGGCTGTGCTTCACGTGCAGCTGGAGGTCTGTCTCCTTGCGGAAATCCCAGTTGCAGGCAGTGCAGCGGTACATCTTCTTCTCGTTGCTGTGCTTGACAGCCAGGTGCACCTGGATGGAGACCTTGGAGTCGAACACCTCCTGGCACAGGGTGCAGTGGTACAGGACGAAGGTGTGCATGTCCAGCAGGTGCTTCTGCAGGTCATCCACTGAGGAGAACTGCTTGTCGCAGCTCTCGCACACATAGTGGGTGGACGTGGTCATGTAGTGGACGGTCAAGTGCTGCAGAAGGGAATCCTGTGAGTCAAAGTCCTCTTTGCACTGCGGGCAGGACTGCTTCCTCAGCAGCAGCTCCAGATGTGACTTCAGGTGAGCCTGGAAGCCCTCAAAGCTGGCGAACTTGAGGTCACACTGGTTGCATGGATACTCCCCGTTAGAGCCTGGGGTAGCACTGGCAGCCAGTCTCTGCCGCTTCGGGGAAGATATCTCAACATCAGACGATACAGGGCTGTGGTCTGCCTTGGAGCGCTTGTTGTTGGCCAGTGGGATGTTCTTATGGTTCTCCTTGATATGCTTGGTGAGTTTCAAAATGGAGCCGAAGATGGGCGAGTTGGTGCAGTAGGGGCAGGAGTAGACCTCCATGAAGGACTGGGAAGGCTGCATGACGGGGGACTCCAGCTTTGAGCTGCCCACGTTGCAGTGGGTCTGCTGGATGTGTTCGGTAAGGGAGGATTCGGTGAGGAAACCCATAGAGCACTGGTTGCAGAAGAAGGCATGGTTGCCCTCCAGGGTGGTGGAGGCAACACCGGGGAGGCAGTGGGTGACTCGGATGTGCTCCTGCAGGCTGTTGATGTCAGCAAACATCTCTGGGCAGTAGTTGCAGTGGAAGGCGGAGACGTTGCTGAACTGCAGGACTGGGAAGGCGCTGCTGTTGCGGTGTGCCTTGCGGACGTGCTCATTCAAGTTGTACAGCGTGGGCAGGGAGTCCAGGCACAGTTGGCACGTGTGACTCTGCTGGGGCTTGTCAGCATGAATGGTCTTGAGGTGGATCTCCAACACTGCAAGGCTGTTGAAGTCCCGCTTGGAGCAGTAGGGGCAGCTGTAGGTGACTTTGGCTGTCCAGTTCTGACTGTCCTCTCGCTCAGAAGAGACCAGCTTCCGGGCGGCCCTGGAGGGCTTCAGGGTGGAATCAGGGGTGGAGCCTCTCTCTACAGATGCGCTGGAGTCAGGAGTGGCGCTGCTCATGGAGGCCACGCTGCCCAGCACAGGATCGGGGCTGATACTGTGGTTGCTGGAGTCAGGCTGACGGTGGGTGTCCAGGTGGCAGTAGACATCCTCCACAGAGGAGAACTGCTCCGGGCACATTGGGCACTTGTGCTTCTTGTTGGCATGGGTCTGGTCGATGTGGCTCAGCAGGGAGCCCTCGTCAGAGAAAACCTCAGGGCAGTGGATGCACTGCAGGTCAGCCTTCTCAGAGAGCTGAGGGTGGCGTGTGAGAACGTGCTTCTCCAGCTCGTCGGTTTGGCTGAAGGTCTCCTCGCAGTAATCGCACATGTACAGGTCATCCTTCTTGCCCACTTCCTTCTCAGCCCGCGCCACGTGCTCCTTGTTCTTCTTGTGGGCCTGCATGTGGCTCTGCAGGGAGCTGGTGGAGGAGAAGCCTCGCTTGCAGACGGTGCACTTAAAGGGCTTGCTGGAGCTGTGCGTCTTCAGGTGGATCTTCAGGTGGTCGCTGCGTGAGAAGGCAGCCTCGCACTCATGGCAGTGGTACTTCTTGTCACCCGTGTGCAGCTTGACGTGGCGGTCACGGCTGCGCTTGTGCTTGAAGAGACGGCTGCAGTAGGTGCACTTGAAGGGCAGCTTGTCGCTGTGGATCTGCTCATGTCTCTTCAGGTAACTCAGCCTGCTGAAGGACTTGTCACAGAACTGGCATGGGTAAGGCAGCCCCGTGCCCCCTTCTTCCTCTCCCATGCCCAGATCACAGCTGTCCCCCAGCATCTGTGAGGGCGACGCCACATCTTTGCTGGAGGGGGAGGATGCCACCCAAGAGAGCTGAGGGTCGTCATCGCCATCTGCAACAGACAGAGCAGGCAGAATATTTATAAAAAATAAAACAAAATCGAAGAATAAAAGACGTCAATTCCCAGGGTGCCTGTGAAATAAGGACATTTTTTTTTTATCCCCTCCTCTCCCTCCACAGCCCCCACCCCAATCCCCTGTAGGACAGAATCAGCTTTTTATTTTGGTTACAGCAACAAGATTTACACACGGATGAAAAGCTTTTCAACCCGGATTAGAAGATACTGGGACAAGGTCTTCTTCAAAGGTTAACTCTTTGAGAGGGAGAGAGATGGAGAGAAATAAAAAGCAAACCAGAATAATTTGGGTTTTAATTTTTACTAACAAAGGGTACATAACAGACGGAGTGCTGGGATTAAAACATACATGTATAAATACATAACATGCAGCAGATGCTCAGGATTCGTGTGGAGGAGCTGGGGAATCACTCAAGCAGGATTCTTGAAGTTTTCAGCTGTCTAAGGAAGGCAGTACAAACTAAGCCCTAACGTCATGTATTTAGTATTTCCACTCGAAAAGAAAAAACACACATATAATATATATACACACATATATAGTCATAAGTAATTAAACAGGCATGTTCTGTTCAGGGCCTCCCTAAGTGAATTAGAAATATAGG
Organism: Amia ocellicauda; assembly: GCF_036373705.1. Classification (NCBI taxonomy): domain Eukaryota; kingdom Metazoa; phylum Chordata; class Actinopteri; order Amiiformes; family Amiidae; genus Amia; species Amia ocellicauda. The sequence continues at coordinate 16,628,176 of NC_089858.1, read as the reverse complement.
GAGTGTTGAATCACGCGGCCCGTTTGTACTTGTTCCTGGTCTCCTATACGCAGCTCGGCTCTGGCTGCATGCGGCGCACGTTGTTTACATTGCTGCAGACTGCTGAAGCTACACCCTGCAAAACGCTGCACCCCAAGGGCCGTGCTGCAGGGCAGTTGGAGACAAGCCGAAGCAACATGATGTATGTACAGTGCTGCTACAGTCGGGATGCCCGTCCTGGGACGAAGCGCTTGACACACTGCACCAATAAGTAAACAGAGCACGGTCCCCCCCACTTCTCCCTCTGTTTCAGAAGAATGCTCTGCCATGAGTCACAGTTTCAACAACCAACAGCTGCTGCCGATTAAACTCCAATACATTCGGTAATTATGACGCTAAGTGTCTTGTAAGTCATGTGTTCTTTTTGAGAAATAGAAAAAAAAAAAAGTTAGCCTAATTGTGTAATTTTTGCAGTAAGATATTCGCATCCCTGTTGCGCTGTGTCTAATGTTATAGGTTAGAAAAGAAAATATAACGGTAGGGATTCTCAACGAAAGGGTTAAGAGAGGAAATGAAGAAAGGCTAAACTTCAGAAGGGCCTTCTGAACATTATTATTCCTGGTTAATCAATGAATAACACGATTGTTAAACAATCATAAAAATCGGTTTTAATTTGGTATCATGGATACATGCAGTTCATCTTGGATACAATCACATCTTAGATTAAATAAATACATATATTTAAACAATATGTAATAGTTACTTTGATTAATTTCTGTAACGTGGCAGCTAAAAAGACATATGCAGGGACTAAACACAGTGACTCTGAATTGGCCATTCGTGCCTGGAGAAAAAGATGGAAAAAACTAAATGGAGCAATAATAAACCTGCAGATGCAATAGACTCTTCAGGGTCTGGCATGAAAAATGAGAGACCGGATCAGTGTCCAGTGGTGTCAAAGCCAGAGCCATGAACCCGGTCTCTCGTGACATGTAAAGGAACAGGAGGAAGAGAACAGGCTGACGCACCTCTGATTGAGGTTTATTTTATTTTTTTAATGTATTTCTGGGAAAACTACATCACACTGAGCTAATTCACACTCTTATTACCAGAACTTGCAGAGCCACGCTCACTCCCTGTCTCGCTCACACGTAGTAAAGCGTGGAGCCAAGCAGTCCATTACCACAAGCAGACACAGCGCTGAGGAGTCCTCTACCTATAGCAGCCATTCAAAATATTCTCTGCTTAGGCAACAGCGCATGATTGGCAGAGTGAATCCTCCCGAGGCCCTGGCCCACTGTCATGGGGTAGATGTAATAAAGGCAGAATCAGAGGAGACAGCACAGTAAATCCCCTTCAAACTCTGTACACAGCCTGCCTCCCCGCCTCAGCTGACTCCACTCTGACTGCCTTAACCCTTGCAGGCCCAGACCCTGCCTCTCTCTCTCTCTCTCTCTTCCCCCCCCCCTCTCTCTCTTCCCCCCCCCCGTCTCCCTCTCTCAGCAAGGGTTCAACGGTTTTTGCCTTGGGTTAAAACATAAAAATAAAAGGACTCTTTATGAAGGCTCTTCCTGCACTGATCCCTCCCCCATCTTCCCTGACTCTCAAGGCAGCCCCGGCTTTTCACATGTCAGGTTTGCGGCGGCTGGCGCCTCGCAGGGCTCCATGCTGACCTTTCAGAAGTGTCAGACAACTCTCCGACTCCGGACAACCTGCTTTGGCCACTACAGAGCAGTCCCTGCCATCCAGACCAAGTAGGGGACAGGGAGAACAGCACCCCCTGGTGATGGTGTTTATACACACTCTCTCTCACACACACGCAATTTAGATACTTGTGCCACAGTCCAGACAAAATACTTAAATTTATTTATTTTGGTTTGTTAGTGACGGAAGATCTACAGTTCCTAAGCTTGTTAATCAGATCATTCTGATACTTTCCGGCTTCATTAGATACCACGGTTCCTATGTATATACCCTGTACTATAGGACAACAACAGGTGCAGGGACCTTCAGGAAGTGGCCCTGGACAGACAGGCTGGTCTCTCCTCTCATTTAAACTGCACATAATCCAAAACAAAAATCACTGGATGAATTAAGAGTGTGGTTTTATTTTTTCTCCCAAACTCCAGCTGATCTGGGGAAAGGGAGCTGGACGGCACATCTAAAGCAGGGTGGCCTATGCGCTTGGTCACGGCTTTCATATGTTCTTAGCCTTGCAGGAGCGGGACCTGCAGGGTTGTAAAGGTCTCTGTGATCCATCACCTGGTAATGACGTGCACAACGTGGTGACTGTGACCAATTAAGTGCAGTTTATTTACATCAAAGAGTTTATTTAAATTAAGTAGTTCGGAACTCGAAATGGAGCAAAAACCACAGGCATTGTGGTCCTGGAGGAGCAGTGGATTGTGGGTAAACTGGATCTACACAACAGGCTGCTGTTTATAGGAGGTGAAGTAACAGCACAGAGCCGGCACTGGGGACTGTGGGCTTCGCCTCAACATTCTTTTTCTATGAATACAGCAAATGTTGGCTATATCCGTAAAGGAGTCACTTCCCATTTAACACAAAACATGTGGGACCAGCCAGGAACTCTCTAGAAAGGGGTTCAATGGGGTATGGCTCCTGGGTTTCAGTCAGGGCTCACTGTCCCCGTGAAAGAAAACCTTCCACTGTCAGGAATGCAGCTGCCCAAAATGTTTTTTTTTCCTTGTGCAGTTATTGTTTCCACATAAACATCTTCTGATCAAAAGTTAAACCGTGAAAAGCGAATTCAATTTTTTTTTTTTTTTTTAATTCCAAGTCAAAAGCACACGCTCCTGTGATGAATTATTTTAGCACACAATTAAACCATGGCCCCTGACAAACTTCACGGTGATCTCTGCAGTGCCGAGGTGAAAAGGGAATAATGTATGATAAGTGGGATCTGCCATTCGACTGGCAGGTCCTCTAACGCAGTCCTGCTGTGTTACAGTTTTGTACAGTACAGCGCGGAGGAAATACAAAGAAACATTTGGTAGTGTTTTGACAAAAAAAAAAAAAAAAAAAAAGACGAAGAAAAACTAAGAAAAAAAAAATTGGCACGGCTGGTCATTCTCTGAATTATAAATCTATTAATGCTAATGCAATCCTCTGAATGCAACAGAATGTGAAAAATCACTTTTGAAAAAGAAGGAGATTATAGTCATTAAAAATGGCTAATCCTCTGAAGTGGGGCTGTTCTAAAATAGAAGATCACATGGCTTTTAGAAAGCTTTTGTCATCCGTGCACTGGGGACTCGGCAAGAGCATTAAATGGGTAAGAAAATTCAATGAAAAGTTAAATTAGAAAGAAACAGAAAGAAAGGCAAGGAGAAAAAAAAGGAAAAGGAAAAAAAAAAAAAAAAAAAAAGCCAAAAGCCGAGACAGGAGCGGGCACACAAACACACGGTGCTTTCTTCTACGCGTGCAGCCCGAGCCGTCTTCGCATCGCTTTCATGCTGCAAGTCATTACCAAATCAACAGACAGGGCTCCAGTCAGGTCTGGTGACGGCCTTCACCTCGGTCCGGCGCAGAGTCTGGGATGGGGGAGCAAGTTCCCATTGATGTCCCGTCAAAGGAACGACAAGTACCCTGCCATCACAAACAGGCAGATAAATTGGACTGCTGAAATAAACATGGCTTTACAGAGATCCCCCCAGCCCTGTGTGCTCGGCACCGTCTGCTTGTCGGCAGGTCCAAGGGGGTGCTGTGGGGCCTGACCTGGCCAGCCTGCTGCCACTCTCGCCAGCTGGGTGCAAAGGAACGCTAGGTTTGTGGAAAGCCCCAAAGCACACAGTGAATGGTGTTAATAATGCAGGGAAATTTTGGTTTCGATTCTAACTCATATGAACACCAGGAGACCAAAAATAAACCAACAAACAACTAAATACATAAATCACATCAAATTGTCAGCTGTCTGCCCCTTTTACGCCTGAAGAAACGGAGAGCTCCTCGAGTTGATTAAAGCAACTTTTTAAATTGGGAATATATATTTAACTTTTTAACAAGGTCAGTGCACGAATCTGTCACCACAATCCTTTGTGGTGTATGTCTGAGCACAATGCCAGGTCTTACACTATTTAAATTAAATGGAAAACCGAAGCAAATTAGCAGGAGCAGCAGCAGATGACAATTTCTGAAGTCTGCTTCTTGACTACAAAAGCTACTCATTCTCCTCCATTTTTCTTTTTTCTTCTTTTTATTTGAACACAAAGTGTGAGATTTTGCTATTCTGGACAGCACTGCTACAATAGATCAATACCATGTCAAAGTCAACAACCCTAATGCTGCTATCTGTGCAGTGCGCAGTGTGAAGGATCCTGCGCTGTACGGTGCAGATAACAGCCCAGCCATGCAGGATCAGCGAGGACCCTCTTGCACTGCGGAGTTCAACTCAGGGCTTTGTGCATTTATTGATTTTTCTTCTCCAGGACAGAAACGACATTTCATTCTTAAAATACTTCTGCGACAGTTCACTTGCCTCCTCTGTGACCTTCTCCGTTTACTGAATTGTTGTGATTTATTTTCAGTTTCATACATTTTAAGCGTTAAGTGGTCAACCCTGCACACAGCACCTAAACAATCCCTTTTGTTGTTCGTTATTCCAGAAGCTTTCCTGCACACAACACAAACTAGCGTGTCTAGTTATCTTACTACTGCTTCCGTTACATTAAAGTGTGTGGGTCTGTGTGCGTCAGCTTCCTTCTCTCTGCCTCATGTCTTACACTATATTCCCACTGGCTATTCCCTCCTGGCCTTGTGTTCTGTAACCTTTCCCCCATGTGATGCGAACTCTTCCCTTGACTCTAACCTGGTTACAGCACTACAGAAGTCAGGAAAACTTGACTTCCGAAACACTACCCTACTGCAGGAACTCTGCACACACATACTATTCTTATTCCCACTGTGAGGCAAGAGCAGACCTAGAGTTGAAGGATAAGACAGGCTGCTGAACCTGGGCTATAACATTGGTACCAATGGACAGCAGCTCTGCCAGGGCTGGCGGTAGAGTGGCCGGCTAGGCCTCCTCACCAAGAGCCCTTCTGTGGCCAGGGGTTCACGAAGCTGGCCAGGCCGTACAGATGCACAGCCCTGCATTCCCATCAGCGTGGCTTGGGCAGGACAGGCACAGAACCAGACGCCTCACAGAGGACCCCAGACATTCGTGTGCCACGGAGGACCCCTCTGCAGCCCCAGTACTGACAGAAGAACTCAGTCTGTTCAGCCGCCCTGAGCCCCCAGCCAGTATGCTGTGAGCCAGCCTGTGGACCCGGCTCCTCATGGACAGGAGCACACAAACACACACACATTCAGCACGTCACATATGGCATTAATTGGTACCCATAGAGGCCAAGCTGTACTCCCTGTGACAGTCCAGAAGGCCAGGGGCAGTGGGGACTGGGAGCCAGGGCTCCACAGAGGGGCAGCAGGGAAACAGAGGACTGCAGATGATGGGATATCACAAGGGGCTCAACCAAACAAACAAACATGAAGCAGAAAAATAAAAGCAGCATCACCTTTCCTAGTGTAATGTGACACACATTCACAAGAGTTCCCAGTTACTAACTAAATTTGATATAGTGCCTTTCAGGCCCAGTAGACAATACATCATTCCTAATGTGGTGGTTGAACTTTCCACAGCCGCAGACTCCTTCACTCTGGCTCCGTTCTCTCCTTCTCCACAATGTTCAAAGCACCGGAGCTCAGGGAAGTGCGATGTCAGCTCAGCGTTGCCTGTAACTGCTCTTTGAGACTTTGCCTTGACTCGAGCCGCGGCTGGCCTGCCCTGCGCTGTATGACGTCTAGTATAGTCTGCCTTTTTGGGTTGTTTCTACACCCAGTTTGTATTGCATTGCACCCAGGGCATCTTGGAAACGAAACGGCCAGATCGTGGACGTTTCCATTACAGGGGATACTGAGACAGACCCCGGCCACATGCGAAGGGAATGGGACAGAGGAGGGGCACACAGGCAGCGGGGCACAGGGGTTGGGTGGAGGGGGTACAGAAGGATCCAGGGAGAGCATGCTCCTACAGCAGCCTCTCCTCCTCCTCCTGCGCTTCCCTTCCCCTCAAAGCGGGAACATTTCTCCGTCTACGTCACACGGAGCTGGGACTTAAAACAGCTGCACCCTAATTACATGTGAAGTGTACCAAAACAATTCTTTTATCGCAGGCTGTAAAGAACAGTTTGGCATCTGGCAGTCTTTTCATTCCTTCCAAAGAGATACAAGCTTGTTTCAACATTTTTTTTTTTGTCACCTGTAGTGGTGATTAAAATTCATTATAAATGAAAAGGATCGAAGGCACGTTCCTCTGTGTACCATTCGAAAGTAAAAACCACAAACAGCTGCCTGCTAATTCAAGCAGGAAAGTAGTGGGTTGTACTCCATGAATCAGAGCGATACCTCCAGATCAGTCTGCAGCAGCTGTGAGAGGGAGACGGCAGCACAAGCCCATCTCTGCTCCACCGACGGGCCACACGTCTTCACGGTGGGTTAACCCCCCCACCCCTCCACTCTCTGCCATCCCCAAACCTTCCCTGCACTGCCATGTAAAAGATACACGCGTACGAAGACTGGATATTGAATTAAGTGCTCGTCAGTTGCTCTCCATTTCCTTTGTTTTTGCTGGCTACAGGAGAACTGGAAAAAAGCTAAAAAAAAAAAAAAAAAAGCAAACTTTCATGAAAAGTTTGAAATGCTCACTTTTCGCGATAAAGCTTTCAGAGAAAGAGAGAGAAAGGGGGAAAGGAAAGTGAAAGAGAAGAAAAGACCCTGCCAGCTTGAAAGCTTCCTCAGCTGTTACAGACAACGCTAATGAACAGGTTCTTTCAGAGCCACGGTGACAGCGTAATGCCATAAAAGACGGAGCTCCTGTTACGGCTGCCGTTTCTTGCTCCTTTATAAAAACAACAATGAGAATAATAAAATAAATAAATGAATAAATTGCCATTATAACGTTTTTAATGAGCCGTGCCTCCACGCTGAGCCCAGGCAGGACGGTGTGTCAGCGGGATGTCTGGACTCGGCCCACTTGCACCATCCAACCTCACACCTCTCCACCCCGCTTTGATCCCCGGGAATCGCTCTCTGGACGTGTGTTAGGCAGATCACAGACGGCAACATTAAGTTCCTCAGCAGCTTTCTGAGGCAAAGCCCTGGACTTTGATCAGCCGGAGTCCACATCATCTCCCTTTTAAACACAGTTCTGCATCTCCCTCTCTCTCTCTCCATCTCTCTCTCAGTCTGGGTGTCTGCAGTAGTGCATGGGCAGACATGCACTGTGCTGCGCCCTCACATTCATGGATCACAAGTGTTTGGTTATAACTCATCTTAATTTAATTAGTCTGAAGTTACGTTCACAGCGAGCGGGGTTGTTGTGAGAAGATTATCCATAATTTCCAGCGCTCAATCACCAGCTCTCACATTATATTACAAATAGATACCGTATAGCCGTCAGTGCAAAGTGAAAGACTGGGGCATTTAAAATAATTTACACTATTCCAATTTAGCAATTGTAGACAAAAATGTTAAATAACGTCAGACAGGTAACTGATTACACCTGAAAGAGATCAGGGGGTGGGGAGGCAAAATCTGTATAACAACTATAACGCCAAGATTATAGACGAGCCTACAGTAAGTTACATCACTCAGGCCGGGAGACAAGTACTCGACAGTAATAAAAGGAAAATGTGGCAAATCCCTCTAGAAAATCGCGAACTAACAAACTAAATAAATAAACAAACAAAGAAATAAACACTCTTGCGCTGGTGTAGGCGAATGGATACAGTTTGCATCGTTAATGGAGCTAAACACGGATGACCTTTCCCGAGGTTGCGCACAGGCGGTTCCGTCTCGCCCTGCAGAACTCCAGCTCCTGGCTGCATTGTTCCACCCTACGGACCCCTGCCGCCCCCTCCCCCACTCCCCACCTCTGCTGCTGGGCTTTTAAATAAGTAATGCCAACAGCTGTAACCTAATCAGAGGCTTTTTATTTGAAACAAAAAAGGAACCCGGACGGGACGCTCCTCACAGACGCAGGGGGGAGACGCAATGAGGTCTGTGGGGGCCCTGGGGAGGAGGGGGTCTGCCGCCCACGGGGACCCCAGCCCAAGCAGAGTGTGGCGGGTACCTCCTGCCCGCTGCTCCACTGGGACGCCCCGCAGCCCCCCAGGACCCCCATCGAGTCGGAGAGGAACACCTGGACCAGCCAGCCCCCACCACACAAAGCAAAGCCCCACACAGCCAGCAAAGATGCGACATTAACAACAACAACAACAGACACCCGCACACAAACATGTACACGATATACATCTGTGGACGCTCTTCCATTAATATATATATTTTAGACTTTCTTAATATATAAACAGACTACCCATATGTGGGGCAGACAGTAAGATGCATGACAGATTTATAGTCTAATTCTAAACAATTCCTTTTTTTTTTTTTTTTTTTGGATGATCACATCCTACACTACAGACTGCCCTTGTTTGTCAGGGTGGGGGGCAGGTTATAGTAAGTTGACACGGTCAGATAAGATAAATAAATCGAAAAATAAAGAAAGAAACCTGTATTAAGGCCAAAGGACAGTCCAGTCTCAGTGACCACACTGGCTGCACCGAACTGAACAAGCTCTCTCCACCTGTTCACTGAAGCTTTTTTAGCAGAGAAATACAAAAATGTAAAAAGTAATAAATAAATACAATAAAAAAATACAAAAACACTAAGTTGGTTGTAGCAGAGAGTGCAGCATGAGCAAACACCTGGATCCCGCATTACAAAATAATTGCAGGATAATTACAGGAGTATTAAAATGCCCGGTCCCCAGGGTAAGACAGAAGCACCCAGCTGCACCTCGCGGAAGGGGACTGAATGCCTTGAATCATTATTATTAATGGAAATTTCAGCGCTAAGCCAAAGAAAGAGAAAAGAAAAAATCGCCAGGCTCCAGCGTGCGCTCGCGGCACACTCGCAATTAACTACCGGAGCCAAGGAAAATGACTCAAGATGCAGCACCAGCGCAGAGCAGAGAAGAGAGCGATGGATGCGTTTTCTCCCCAACACACAGTTCGAGAAACAGAAAATCATCAAAAATCCTCAAACTTCCAGTTGATAAATATAGCAAGCTGGTCCCGCTGTTCACGGTGTGGCGTGGGCAGCGCGGGGGACTCGAGACTGTGCTTCCCACCCCCAGCGTTTCATTTCTGATTTAACTCTACTCCTCTTCCTTCGCTCTCTATGCATCTAGAGCGCTCCGTACCGACATGGCTTCAGATCAGGAAGCTGCTCAGGCGCCTTGGAAGGGGGCGGATGTTTGGCTACCAGCCTTCCCATTGCCATTGCAGCCATTAAATTAAGTCCTGCGTATCCGTCTCCTATAGACACCTGGGTCTCAAAGAGCACACAGAGCTTATGAGCTTCCCCAGCGAAAGGGACATCAAGTGTGGCGCGTGTTTTTGGCCTTGTAGAGGACATGCACAGTTATGGGTCAGGGTGAAGAGCAGAGACTGGCATCTCACCATCGACCTACCCCTGGCTGACAGAGAGGCAGAGAGAAAGCATGGGCAGATGACGAGAAGGAGAGCTGCGGCTGGAATTTGATTAAAATTGAACCGTATGCACACCTGGGCAAAGGCAACCGTTCTATCGCTCATCGCAATCAGACAGAGGCACGGGCGCACCAGGTTTACGGCCTCCTCAACACTGCACCTCTGCGTGTGAATCATTATCGGTTTGCACCCCCGGGCACCCCGATGCTTTAATTTCCGTCAATGACTCAGCTCGGCCATTCCCCGTGTGGGGTCAGCAGACTCTTCCTGCATTGTAGGACACAGACACAGCTGAGAAGACCCAGAATAATAACCGTGTAAACAAAACAATGAGTAAAGATAAATAAATGAACAGCATGTCCAACTGAAACACACAAGTATCGCGCACCTGAGCCAGTTAGTGTGACCACCACACACCAGCAGGTTCAGCTCTCAAACATGGCTATGAAACACACAGACATAAGCTCACAACTTCGCTTTGCATCAGTAGGAGAACACCATGTGATCTATGTATATGTAATTTCATTTATTATTACTGCCAGCTACAGCAAATGGGGAAAATGTCTAACTTCGTCAACAGTATGGCTGCAGGCCCGAGGAGAGTCTACCAACAAGGCCCTACAAAAGAAAACCGCAAAACGTCAACAGAGTTGTGAGCAGCTGTTTATATTGGCGTTCTCTTGATCATTTTTTTTTTTATCATTTATAAAATTGTATCACAATGAGAAGGTTCGTTTCCCTTTTGCATTTGATTACAGATCGTAAACCCTGATAATTCTACAGCCATCATACAGATCTCTACACAGTCAATATGCTTAGTTTATTTATTTTTAATAAGGCGGTGAAACCTGGGTGAGGGGAGGGCTTTAGCGATGCAGAGCTGTAGGGTAGATTTTGACCAGCTCTGTACGCAAGACCGCAGTAGAGCTTCTTTTGCATAAAATAATAAAACAATGAATGAAAACACAAGTATGAAGATCAATACAGTCAACAAAAAACAACAAAAAACTAACTTTCAGTCTTGCTTTGGGGATTAAAGCGCACACGGGCTGCATCAAAGGGGGCTGGGGTGGAAAAAAAAAGCGAAAGGCACAAAGGTAGCGCTATAGGAGAAAAAAAAAAAGCTGCCCAACATGAAACAGATCAAAGAAACAAGCCGGTAAAATGAGGAGCTGGGGGGTCCTTTAATTACTTACTACATCCGCCAAATCATGGGGCTAAGAGAAGAAGGAAGGGTCTCAAAAAAAAAAAAAAGTTTCGAAGTCCATTGGTTCCTCAGTTGCCTTTGCTTGCAGCTGCCCCCCCACCACCCTGGCTGACAAACAGTGCCAGTTCCCATCCCCGCCCCCTCCCCCTCTGCCAATGAGGCCCCCGCTCCATGCAGGGCCCTCCCGCTGGCACACGGGGGACTGGCGTCCACTGCGACTGCCTGACAAAAAAAAAAAAAGAGAGAAAAGAAAAAACTTTTTGTTGGGAACTTCTGGCAGCGCCCCAGGGGCTTTTCTCTGGGAAGGAGAGATCAGCCTGACCCCCAGGCCGTCTCATTTTTCGCAGCCCGGCTCGGTTTAAAAAAAAATATATATATATGGGAAGAAAAAAAAAATCGTGCAAGTTCACAGAGGGCAGTGCACCATGGGGCAGCAGATCAAGCCTGGCCACTGGCTGTTTCTGCTCCACAGTAGAAAAAAAGGATTGCTTAGGGACTGGACTTAAGTAGAGGCACAATTTAACTTCAAACATTACGCCCCCCCACCTACCCATCTCCATTTTTTTTTTTTAAATAAAATAAAATAAAACTAAAAAAGAAAAAAAAAGAAAAAAGGACATTTCGCAAGCTGCTGTTCCTTTCAAGCGCTCCTGAACACCAGCTTAGCCACGGCTAACAAAGAGCTCGCAGGAGTCTGTCGCTCACGCTGCGATGCAAACCAGAGCGTTTGAGGGGGAAGGTTCCTCCATCCGATCTGCCCTTGTCCTTCAGTGATACACAGAGGCCGAATTCAACGGCAAAACACACGGCGATAAAGACATCCAGTACCCTCTCGACAGGAATGCGATGCGGCTAGGGAGGGCCGCTACCTGGGAGTCAATGGTTAGTGAAAGGTGAGTGGTGTCCATTGGAGAGACTCGGACAGCTCGTTTTAGTTTCCTCCAGAATCGTTCGCTATTTAAACAACCAACACAAAATAAAACAAAGTAACAACGCCACCCCACTTCAGGTAGGTCCTTCAGAACGGCTTCATGTCAGCCGTGTAAAATTTAGAGACTTGTACCAGAATTCACTCAAAATTACAGTGAAGGCCTCTAATGTCAGACGACCCCCAAAGCCTTTCGATCGGCCCTCACCCCGGGCCAGGACTCACACCGGTGCCCTGCACCAGCCTGGGCAGGTCAACGTCGCCAATCCGGCAAGCAGACCAGTCTGCCATCACCTGCCTGCCGATAGGATGTACAGGAGCCTGGGAGGAGGGGGTGGAGGAGGCCCACGCGTGCAGTGCATCCCTTATAAAATAAACTGTCAGTTTGTGAAGACTAATAATGGGTCAGAAAGGAATTGTACGAGGCAGGGAGGTGATTATCTTAAAGGTAAATACTCCAGTTAACTGGTCCCTGCAGACTCCTGGCTGTGTTTTTAATTATCCGTAAAATCCCTCCCTAAAAACAGAAAAAACAAAAAACTTAACTAAACACACGGCACTGTAGATGTATGCATTAAGGGCTGTTTAGGGGGCTCTCTTAGGCAGAGCCAAGAGACCATGATTTAGAAGTTAATGAAGACACTGTAGCACTGTCGCCCTATAGAAACCACATCTCGCCCTCACTTTGTGTGAGCGTGTGTGTGAGAGAGAGAGAGAGAGAACTACCACAAACCAGACACCGAGACCTTACCTAAAAGCATATGCATGCTTAAATTCAATTAAAATTAAATTAAATGAAAACCCCAAGTGTTTTATTACTAATGCTGCTCACTATCACTTATATTTTATTACTAAAAATGAATAATTAAAGCAGTAAGGACATTATTACAAAAACAATAAGTTGGGATTTATTTATTCCCCCCACCCCCCTTCTTAATAAAGCCATGCACGTTTATAAATTGCGTCTCATGCAGGGCTGGGGGAGCACAGGGGTCGTCACGGCAGCACAGTTACGTTTCAAGCCCTCCGAACACAAAGCTAGGCCCTCGATGCTCCATGGCACCGGGTTCCAGCTACAGAGTGGAAGAGTGCATTAAACCCCCACCGTGCCACCTCCCCACCCCCCTCTCCTCTAAAGTCAGACCCGGCACCAGAAGCAGAGGGCTGGGGGGGATTATGCTACAGCTTAGCAGAGAAACGCCTAGCATAGCAATTCAGACTGCGAATTTTGGGAGTTTGCTAATCAATTCGAAGCAAGCAGGCACTTCATTTACATAATAAAAATCAGCGCTAATTACAACGTTCGCTAATAAATCTCTGTAACTTGCGCCTTGGATTACAGGCCCTGCGCGTGGAGGGAGGAGATTGCAGGTCCCCCCCCCTCCCTCCCTCTTTATCTGGCTCTTGGAAAATAATAATGTTTATGAAAACACTGGAAAGAGGCACCAAATCCTGAGGCCCACAGAGCGGCGGAGTGCCGGTCCGGAGAGCCTGTAGCGTGGCCGGCGGCCCAGTGCGCTCCAGTCACAGCTGCTCCCCCAGCTCTCTAACACTCAGTCCGCAGCACAGCCAGAGAGGGGGCAAGAGAGAGGAACAAATAGGAGGGGGGGGGTGTAGCTGTTGGAATTGAGAGTATGTAGTATTTAAGGATTTGGTGGAAGGCATAACTGTTCAACGCCCCAAAAAAGGATGAAAACAACTGATGCTTTGACATTACAAGAAGGGGAGAAAAAAAAACAAATAAATAAACAAACAAAAACAAAACAAAAAGAAAATGTGCAGCTCTGTGCCATGCAATTCTTGTCAATCAGAATTATCTGGACTAGCAGCACTCTTTCCACCGCCCCCCCCCCCCAAAATAAAAACCCACTCCTCTCCCAGCTCTCCTTAACTTTCCTCTGCCAGTTGCAATATCCTGTCAGATTATTTTCTCCCCGCACAGAGCTGCTGCTGGTTCCCGTTCTGAGCTGGGCCCTTATCAGCCGCTCCCAGTCAGCCCCAGGCCCCACACAGCTGTCACTGCGTCCCTCAGTCCCCCCCACTTTATCTCCGCACACAGACCGCAGCCTGGCATGAGACTGGGGGCCGAGCGGCTGTTCCTCTCTCCCTGGGAACCAGGCATGGAAACAGCCCTGCATTACTCTCCCCGGTCCTGGGGGAGTTCATTACTCAAGCAGGGCGCTCCCACTAGTGAGCCAAAGTGCAGGCCAGCACATTCCGACTGCGCTTCGCTGGAGCTTCTCTCATTAAAAAAAAAAAAGAGAGAGCGCGAGAGAGAGGGAGAGAAACAGGAGTCAGCCACAGACAGACAGAGCAACGCAGCAAGACTAATAATTCGGTCTTCTTGTTTTGTTTGTTTTCTGTTGTTGCTTTTGAAGGGTTGTCACTTTTATTTATTTTGTTTAACGGTGTATTGTTTTCATAGTTGCGAATAAAAAAATTAATTGGCTTGGGGGGCAGGGGGGAGTTTTCCTTTTGTAAATGCTCATCACAGCACTTGCTGGCTCTGGGGTAGGGTGGGGGGGGGGCTGTGACAGGGGTGGGCAGTAGTTTGCCTTGGCTTACCCCTCTCTGAAGAGACTCCGATATCACCATGACTAAAAAACATCAATGCACACTCACCTATTGATAGTTTGTTTCCTCTAGAAGGAGAGGGGGGGGGGGAAAGTTTAAAACATTTTGGCAACCTCCCCCTTGCAGACAGCACTACAGCAAGCGCCGTCTGGTGCCAGGATTAGATCAGGCACT